>NC_085139.1:90463615-90813280 GCF_024139115.2 Armigeres subalbatus
CTAGAAGTTACGTATTGCTTAATGGTCATTTGGCATAATAGTTGTGTAATCATCAATTTCGAATCATGCATATTATGTTTAATTGATTATAATGATTGTCACTTGAACATTATAATTGATTATTTCTGATTAAAGATCAGATTCTATCAAATCCCTGCTCGAAGGAGCTTTGGTAGAATTTTTATTATCTGCCTATTTCACTTAATTTTTTTTTACCTCTGGGTCAGCAGCAAGATCGTCGTTGACTAAGACAAAACGACAAAATACGGAAACACAAATAGCAAAATTGTAAGTGCTCAATTTTAATACAAAAAGGCAATGAAAAGCAAATGAAGTTATTTCTGCATGAGATATATTCATCTATTCAAAAGCATACTTTAGTCGTTCATAAGTCTAAATGTGTATGCTTTGTTTTTTAAAGGTTGCATTTTCTTGCATATGACAAAAGAAGAAACGATTCCTTTTAAAATAATGCATTTGCCAGGCATAAAACAAAGGGAGAATAAGTATGATTGCTATTCTCAATGTATGCATTATTCAGTTCAAGGAAAAAGAAAAATAATTTCTCTTTCAAATGATGCATTTTCAATGAAAGCAGGGAAGATTTTATTCATTTGTTCAATTAGGCATTTGCTCGGTTTAATGCAAAGAAGATATGATCCTTCTTCAAAGGATGCATCTTCCTGACAATTGCATCATGGTTCCATTTGTCAAAGCATACATTTGCCCGGTAAATATGATATACGATATGCTTCCTTCTTCCAAATCAGGTATTGCTGGTTTAATGCTGAAGTCCATTACCCCGTATACATTTCTGAATCTGTAGCCACTATCACTATTTTTAACACTACATGAATAGTAAAATGACAATCTATGAAAATATTTTTTACATCCAATTAGAAATTCCATCAGTTCCTTTCTTCTATCTTTAACATTGGCAGTTCGTTAACCAAGATGATCTCTGCTCTCGAACCTACCCCAAAATTCCAATTAACTCCGTATGATCTCGTAAGTCCAGAGGTATATTCGGATGCAGTGGGCGAGTGATTACATCATCATTTCCTCCCCTTCCTACATTGATCTTGCATTCTGACGTGGCGCCAGTATGATCTACAAATTAGATCACCAGTCATTGTACATTGCAGCCATGAACCGAGCTGAATGGAGAAGTCTTTTATGCAGCACAGGCACTCCGGCCTTAGTCTGATGATAAATAAATAAAACTTGTACATTGAAAATGAGTGTTAGTCCCAAGCAAACATCTGTTGGTTCTGTAAAAACAGATGATCTGGTCATATTGGAGTAGAACTACGGGCAGTCAATCAAGCATCAGCTCAAGCTCAACACATAGGACTGATTGATTTTAATTGTACCAAGACCGCCATCCGATGATTCGTTGCGACGGACGCCGGCCGCTACATCGCCTGCCAGTAATCTGACGTAAATGACGCGCTGGTGCTGCTGCCATTAATCGCTCCAGCGGAGCGGTCCGCTCGCCGTGAAATCTCGAACGAAATGACGCACGCGTAAGACACGGCTCTTTTATACAGAAAAATGAAACGGTGGGCCAGAAGGTGCGCAAACATTAATTCGTTGATGTCCGTATTAGGGGTATGAACGTACCCCACTAAAATGATTGATTGATTGGTTCGGAAATTTTTATCAGGCGGAAAGAACCAAATGGTCAATAGTTTGACGTTGATGATCAACAGTTTCAATATCATTAGCGAAATTGATGGAAAGTTTGAAAATTGATTGATATATAAATGTTAAGATTTCATCGAAAGATAAAGTCGCATTAAAGTTTGAAAAACAAATATATCGAGGTATGATAATGAGAATAATTAATTCAAAATCTATTTATCTGAGTGATTTTTCTTGCTTTGAAATTTAAACAAATGTTCATCTGGACATTTCTTGTTTGATTCATATTTCAAAATTCATATTTAATTCATTTCTTGTTCTATGCTTGCAATTAAAATTCAAAAGAAACAGCCTAAGATATTAGAATTGTCATCATTTATCAAACATTAGCTAAAAGCTTGAAAATAGGTTGTATATTATTTCGCCGAAAAACATTTCTGAATTTTTTTGCGGTATGACATTTCATGGAATGTATCAACTCTCCAAAACACATTCTGAATGGACCTTTTTCCGAAGACATTTGCTGAATGTACCTTTTCACCGAAAATCATTCCGCGGAATGCCATTTGTCGGAATTCATAGAATAATTATCATTCAAATATTTAACGATTTCTCGCTAATTACATGAAATGCGGGCTATTTTTTTATCTAATGCAAACCCGAACCCGACCTGTACCCAAGAATTTTTGCATTCGTAAACCCGTACTCGATCCTGAACCCAACATATATTAATTATTTAAGCCCGCACCACCCGCACACCCCGGAAAATTGAAATCAGATATTTTGTGGTTGTCTTTAAATTGAAGAAAATGTCAGCCCAAATAACGAACTAGCCTCACAATTAACAAACTGAATAAAATAATTTTCAGTATTTTATTTTTTAAACCCTACTGACCTGAACCCGATATTACATTTTTCAAACTCTGAACCTCGACCCAAACCCATCGGGTTCGGGTTCGATTCGGGTTGCGAATTTCAAACCTGAACCCCCACCATATCTACTGCCCGGATAAGGCGAAAGGAGTTGCTAATGTCTTAATTCAAAGAACACGTCTTCCCGGTATAAAGGCGAAGGAGAAGTAACGCCTCTTTAAATGGATGCATCTGACTGGTATAAGGCGAAGGAGGGTAACGCCTTCTTTAAATTGGCGAAAGGAGTTGATAATGCCTTCTTTGAAAGAACGCGTATGCCCGGTATAAGGCAAAGACAGAGGTAACGCCTTCTTTAAATGGATGCATCTGCCCGGTATAAAGCGAAATGAGTTGATAATGCCTTCTTTAAATGAACGCTTGTGCCCGGTATAGGCGAAAGGAGGGGTAACGTCTTCTTTAAATGGATGTATCTACCCGGTATAAGGTACAATTTAAATTTTGAAAACATTTATAAATATTCTGAGGCCTTCCTTAGCCCGTGCGGGAAGATGCCAAGCAAGACCATGCTGCGAAGCTGGGTTCAACTTCTGGCCCTGTCTAGGAAATTGTCTGAATTCGGATTTTAGGTAGAAAAGATTTAACGTGTTAATCTCGTGTTTAACGAATTAAAAATGGTAACTCTGGTTTAGAAACTCGTAGAATATTTCAATCAGTTGAAATTTTCATATCTGTAGTTAAACCTAACTTCGAAGTGGTTCTGTATAGCCTGCGATATGAAACAGTGACCATTTCCGAAGCTAGGTTTAACGGTGGATTGTGAGAAAATCTAATCTCGCCATCCCCAATTCCGGTTATCAACTGATTGAGAATAATTGAGGAATGCTGAATGAAAAAGTTGCTATTATTATTATTCCGCGAAAATGGTATTCCACAAAAGTCATTCGGCGAAAAGGTACAAAACCGCCAAATGTCGTACCGCGAAAAGTTACAAACCGCCAAATGTTATTCACATGAATGTTCAACCGCGAAAATGAATTTCGCGAAATAGTTTTTGGTGAAATAGCAATCGAATATATATTTATTTAAAGATTACAACATTAATAAAATAGTTATATTTCAATAATTTCGGTGGCTTGCCTCTTGATTGTCTTCCTGCGAATAGAATTCCACAAGAGTTGTTTGTTATAATTATTAGAGGTTCAAGTAATAATTTGAATTTCGAAGCGAACTAAATTGCAAAATGTAACACTTATTGTTTTCTAATTTCATTCAAGCAGCTTTAAATATTAAAATGTAGTTTCTTGAACAAATAGGGAATCTGTCTGTTTCCATCTTACTGAACATACTTTTCATCTCATCGCAAAACAAGAAATACAGCACCAATCTCGTCGCTTTTTTTGCCAACATGCGTGCCTACTGATGAAAAAAAACACAAAAATTAGAAACAACCAAATTCTATTTCATTTTCTGCTTTTGATGATATGGAAAAGGAGGTATGGGATGAAGTGCCGAACTGTTCCTCTTAATTTTTTTGCATGTCTCCAGTATAAAAAATATATCTTCTTCTTTCTTATTATTGCATTACATCCCACATTGGACAGAGCCGCTCGCAGCTTAGTGTTCATTAAGCACTTCCACAGTTATTAACTGCGAGGTTTCTAAGCCACGTTATCATTTTTGCATTCATATCATGAGGCTAGCACGATGATACTTTTATGCCTGAGGAAGTCGAGATACTTCAATCCGAAAATTGCCTAGACCGGCACGAATCGAACCCAGCCACCCTCAGCATGGTCTTTTTTGTAGCGCGCGTCTTACCGCACGGCTAAAGAGGGTCTCATATAAAAAATGAATAAATCATATTTGCAAGTAGGGTAACCTGTACCAGTGTTGGCCATGTTCCTAATTTAGTCGTTTTGCATAACCGAAAGTAAAGCAATTGAGGATTTTATTAGCTCAACAGGAGATATATCCCTTATCTTCTTCGCGGTTGAAACTGATCGATATCTTCTGAAAATATGTATTTTCAGGGTTGGCCCCTTCTCTGTTTTTTTACTTCAATTTAATCATGTTAACGGTCGGGGAGTGTATTCCAGTATTTGTAAAATCGGATAACGATCAATTACCCCATTCTTGTTGAAATAAGTTGAGAAGTTAACAAAGATTAATTGTAATGTAACAAAAGATTAGGCTGAAGTTGATACTGTTTGTGGGGGCCTCTTGCCCTCGAGGAACCGTCGTCAGGTCCCGAAGAGGAACTGTCCTAACCCCACACTACTGGTCTATAGCCACCTAGTCAACGGGTGGGGCACGCAAGTACTGAGTCCCAGGGTCGATGGAGGTAATGGAGAGGTTTTCAGACTCATAAAATCGGAAGCTTGAGGTTATAGAGCAGGTTACAACGGCCTCAAGGCCAACTTCTGACGACAGTGTCGAATGCCGATCGAGCGATGTGGGTCTCGGATCGATGGATTAGCTGACGGGTGGCTTGATTGACGGTTCGGTCGACTGATGGCAGAACAGCACGTGCTGGTGGATGACGATAGTCTCAAACTGGCTTGGCTTGGCTTGCTGATCTGGCTGTCGGACGGTGGTCGTCGAGTGGCGACGGAGTGGCGGACGACCTTGTCCTCGATTTGTTGTCGGACCCAAGATGGGTCGACTCGTGGTGGAACCTCGTTGATTGCTCTGGTGGTTCGGCTGCTGGATAACGGATTGCGTTGTACTCGGTAGTTATGGACCAACAAAGCGATCGACGGATGGCGTCACTCGTTGGGATGGCTGGACGGATGGAGCGATGTGGAACTCGCAGGTTTGCTGATGAATGGTTCGGCTGAGATGGCGTGGCCGGTTGAGGTCTGACGGGTGACGTTGTTCCATAATGACTTGCGGACGGATGTCCAAAATGGGTCGACGGATGACGGAACTCGAATTGCCGATGAATGGTTCGGCTGACGAATGGCGGCGTGGCCGGTGAAGGGCTGACGGATGACGGAATTCTTCAAATTACCGATGAAGGGTTCGGCTGACTGATATGCGATGGACTTGTCCAACGGACGGTAAACTCGCTCAATTTAGCCCAGCACCTGGTTTCAGAAAGAGTTCGCTCTTCAGCCAACAAAACTTTTAACAGAATTAACTTTTCAGAGGGAAATCGCTAGCGAACTATCCACTTTGACAGCCGAAACCAAGAGAGCACGGCTTGCATTGTTCGCTTCCCGGTACCTCATTTCGGCTATCGTCCATTCCCATCCGTTCCGTATGCCGTAGCGTTAGCATCCCAGCTACCAACGAAAGCCTTCGTTGCTACCACGCAAAGTTGCACCCACCAGAGCAAACAGTTCTGATCGACCCTCTTCACTTTTGGCAGTTAGCAAGGTCCTTGATGGTTGCAAAGAGGTCCGAGACAGTTGGTCATGAATCTAGTAAGTCAGGTGCTTAATATCACTGAAATGAGGTGCACAACCGGTTTTTGTAGATTACTTGCTGCGTCGCAGCATGCGTGAAATAATAAAATGACAGTTGTGCGTTGCTTCCAGAGTCGAGTGGTGTGCCCCGAAAACGCGAGCACTTTGAAACTTGGATTCGTGAAAAGTGACCTGTTGAATAAAATTGAAAGTTAGTTTCTGGTGCCCCTAAGACAATGAGTATGGCCACATTGCCAATTAAAAGGAGCCATGACATTTTGGTTACCCCTGGATATCGTGGGCAGTCTTAGAACCAAACTGAAAACAAGGGATATGGAGATTTTAATGATACATTGGGATAGTTTCTTACGCGGGTTGTTTTTGTAGAAAGACGTTTTTCAAAAGGTTGGGTAGCGAAGAATCGGCAGAAACCGACTCCAGTGTAATGTTTGATTGATCAATTTGATTTTTCACACTTTTTTAATAACTATGTCACATGCGGAACAGAAAAGTACCGATTTCGTGTTATATTTTCTATATAACTATATGTTGAAGTGTTGAGGATACGGATTTTGATGCCTAATGGTAGTCTCAAACGCGATTGCAAGCATAATACGGTGAACAATAATTTGTGCAGAACATCTTTTAACGATATTGTCTGTAATTTGATATCAAATTCGAATAAAAAGACCTTGGTTAATGTGATTTTGCTGACATGTTCACCCAGGTAGAATAAATTAGTTTCCATTTCGAGTAGTGCAAAAATCACTAAGTCGGTATTTTGTTCCTTCGAGTATTGCTGTGGGTCCCTGCATTGTTTTTGTATCTCGTTGGGTAGACGTTTCGATGCACAGCACCAGTGTATAAATTGAAACTGGCTCGTATTTGTTTCATCATTCCACGTTCAATCATCGCCATTGATCTTCGATTTCTTACCGTTCTGTTGTAATTATCTCATCATAAGACGTGAAATTCATCAAATGGGAAATTCTCCATCGTCACCTTTCGTTTCAATCGAGCATCACCAAAGAACGACAAGGCTTAAGAAGATAATAATGAAGCCCATCGCGATGATGAAAAAGCCAGCGGAAACTGTAAAGCCTCCTTAGGCCTAGCAGTTCCGCTGGCTTGAAATATGATGACTACTTCTCGTAGAACTTTATAGACACTTACTGAAACAATTATTGATTGAATAAATCGTTGAATAAGAATAACAAAATAGTTATTTATTTATTAAAAGACCAGTTTCGTGAAAGTCCCATTCAATCCACTCGCCATTGTCATAGTCATAGTTTACAAAATTCAAACTAAATATCCCTTTATCAGAATTAAATGAAACAAATGCATAGTTATATTTATTTTGAAATTACCTTCTGAGACTTTCTAATTGATGTTCGTAGTTATCGTCAAGTGTGAATGTTTATAAAAATCTTCTTACATCTTGAAAATTCTTGAAAATATTAATGTTATGACATTGAATTACGCTGTTCAAACACTTCATGAAGACGTTAACTTAGCATAACAAAGATGTTTTCAACTTTTCGTCTCTTATTTCTGATGAATACTCTATTATTTTTCAAGCCACGAAACGCAATTCTGTCCTTCAACCTGAACACTCAAAAACTCTTCCTTGTGTGTGTGAATCTCAAATTTCTGATGGCGGCGGGGGCCTTTTCTACAGACAACGCAACACTCGAAAGGCAGCTAAATGGAAAGGTTGTCAGCGATGGCAGATAGGGAAGACACTTAATGCGGCATCTGAAGACACGAAATTATGAAGATCTGCCCACAACGCATAGATGCTGGGCCGAGTTGGGAATGGATACCGTGGTCCATTTTTCCGCCATTGAGCCTCGAAATGAAAGCCATGAACTGAGACGAAGTGTTTTGCCTCGTCCGGCGTCTTCGCCGTCGTCATCGTGCTAGATTTCAAGCTCAATTTTGTCCATCCCCAAGACGATGATGACGGCTCGATGTTGACGGCGATATGGTCTGAGAACTCTGTCAGGCACGTGGGCCGTATCGGCATCGTGGGAAAATGGCCCCATAATTGACACCTGCTGTTTATTCCGCGCCAACCGACGACACGGGGCCTGTACCCGCGACGGGGCGTGATGGTTGAAGGCCCCAAAAGAAAACAATACCGCGGCAGCAACGACGACGTCACATCAGTGACAAAAATCTGCTGCATGGGCGGGGGGCATAAAGATAGCAGAGGCGATGATCATCGCGAAATGGATGCGACCAAACGGGAAATTGTTGCTTTTGAGCCTACGGTGGACATCTGTTACCAGCGATTGCACGGTAGAGTACGCAAGTAGGGCGTCGAACTACGAAATTCAATGATTTGTAATTTTATCGCATAGTTAACTAAATGACCTGCAAACAAGTTTGGGATTGCAGCACTTGATATTGACTTAATCTGAAAAATGATGATAATCAAACTATACTAACTGTTTAAATAAAGTCATACAGTTTCATTCCAAAGTTCTGCCCATCACAATCCTCAAAGTGCATTGAGCGCGAACTTGTAGTGGAATTGAATGGAAGCCGCCTGATGGATCGAATCAGTAACCGGTTCTCGGAACCTGTTCCTGACTGAGTTACCATCTAAGGGCTTGCTGCCAAAAAGGGCTTAGCCAGAACAACAACCACAAAACAACAACAAAAAAGAACACGTCGATTGGAGATCGTCGTCGGTCAGCCAGCTGTTGATGTTTGTAACTAGATGGACTGCTTGCCGCTGGCTGCTCGGTCCTATGGCGTTGTTGCTATGATTTGTAGAGAGCGAGGGACGGAATAAGGCAATAAGAGAAAATGTGAACTCGCGGGTTAGAAGAACTGATCGTGGTGGTTTTCATGGAATGAAATGATGCGAAATTAACGTGAACTTGATTTGTAAATCTAAACTTGATCAAAGACTAAAGACAAACAATTTTCAAGACATATTAAATAAGTTTTCAATAGAAAATAAAAGAGACTCTCACATCATAGCCACAAAGTCGGCTTCTTCGGCAAAGATTAACGGCTTTCTCGAAAACCCACCGCAAAAACTTATGAAGAGTTGGAGCTTCATGAAAAGCGATAAATGCTTTTGCACGAAGCTATCAAAGACTTCTAGAAGGTGCTCGCAGTAAGGAAAATGGACGAAGAAAAGTTTTCTTCTATCGACGGTGTGCGTTGTCTAGTAAAGAATCTAGAGTCTTCTAGTAGATTATTCAACTCGCAACTGAACTAAGAGCTTTTGATATCAACGGAGAGGTACCAAGTTTTGGACTTGAGATGTTTTGGAACTTCAAAGAAAGGGAAGAATGCTTTATGAGTTGTAGATTGCGGTCTTATAAATTATGTATTTGATTACAGGTTTTTAGCACTGTTATCACAAGTTTTGCTTTTGTACAGCTTGATGTAGGTTAAAAATACAGAGCTTCTTGCAAAAAATTTGTAGAGCTTGTAGGAGTTTTTCAAAGGAAACTTTAGAGCTTCTTTTGCAGGAAAACCTTTCAGAGCTTCTGCAGCCTCAGAGCTCTGCTTCTCGGAAGAAGCCTTTCAGAGCTTCTCGGAAGAAGCCTTTCAGAGCTTCTCGGAAGAAGCCTTCCAGAGCTTCTCGGAAGAAGCCTTCCAGAGCTTCTCGGAAGAAGCCTTCCAGAGCTTCTCGGAAGAAGCCTTCCAGAGCTTCTCGGAAGAAGCCTTCCAGAGCTTCTCGGAAGAAGCCTTCCAGAGTTTCTCGAAAGAAGCTTACCAGAGCTTCTCGGAAGAAGCCTTCCAGAGCTTCTCGGAAGATGCCTTCTAGAGCTTCCCGTAAGAAGCGTTCCAGAACTTCCCGTAAAAAGCCATCCAGAGCTTCCCTTAAGAAGCTTTTCATAGCTTCCCGTAAAAATCCTTCCTGAGCTTCCCGTAAAAATCCTTCCTGAGCTTCCCGTAAGAAGCCTTCCAGAGCTTCTCGGAAGAAGCCTTCCAGAGCTTCTCGGAAGAAGCCTTCCAGAGTTTCTCGAAAGAACCTTTCCAGAGCTTCTCGGAAGAAGCCTTCCCGAGCTTCTCGGAAGGTGCCTTCTAGAGCTTCCCGTAAGAAGCGTTCCAGAACTTCCCGTAAGAAGCCATCCAGAGCTTCCATTAAGAAGCTTTTCATAGCTTCCCGTAAAAATCCTTCCTGAGCTTCTCGTAAAAATCCATCCTGAGCTTCCCGTAAGAAGCCTTCCAGAGCTTCTCGGAAGAAGCCTTCCAGAGCTTCTCGGAAGAAGCCTTCCAGAGCTTCTCGAAAGAAGCCTTCCAGAGCTTTTCGGAAGAAGCCTTTCAGAGCTTCTCGGAAGAAGCCTTCCAGAGCTTCTCGGAAGAAGCCTTCCAGAGCTTCTCGGAAGAAGCCTTTCAGAGCTTCTCGGAAGAAGCCTTCCAGAGCTTCTCGGAAGAAGCCTTCCAGAGCTTCTCGGAAGAAGCCTTCCAGAGCTTCTCGGAAGAAGCCTTTCAGAGCTTCTCGGAAGAAGCCTTTCAGAGCTTCTCGGAAGAAGCCTTTCAGAGCTTCTCGGAAGAAGCCTTTCAGAGCTTCTCGGAAGAAGCCTTTCAGAACTTCTCGGAAGAAGCCTTTCAGAGCTTCTCGGAAGAAGCCTTCAGAGCTTCTCGGAAGAAGCCTTTCAGAGCTTCTCGGAAGAAGCCTTCAAAGCTTCTCGGAAGAAGCCTTCCAGAGCTTCTCGGAAGAAGCCTTTCAGAGCTTCTCGGAAGAAGCCTTTCAGAGCTTCTCGGAAAAGCTTTCTTCTCGGAAGAAGCCTTTCAGAGCTTCTCGGAAGAAGCCTTTCAGAGCTTCTCGGAAGAAGCCTTTCCAGAGCTTCTCGGAAGAAGCCTTTCCAGAGCTTCTCGGAAGAAGCCTTTCAGAGCTTCTCGGAAGAAGCCTTTCCAGAGCTTCTCGGAAGAAGCCTTTCAGAGCTTCTCGGAAGAAGCCTTTCCAGAGCTTCTCGGAAGAAGCCTTCAGAGCTTCTCGGAAGAAGCCTTCCAGAGCTTCTCGGAAGAAGCCTTTCCAGAGCTTCTCGGAAGAAGCTTCCAGAGCTTCTCGGAAGAAGCCTTCCAGAGCTTCTCGGAAGAAGAGCTTCTCGGAAGAAGCCTTCCAGAGCTTCTCGGAAGAAGCCTTCCAGAGCTTCTCGGAAGAAGCTTCCAGAGCTTCTCGGAAGAAGCCTTCAGAGCTTCTCGGAAGAAGCCTTTCAGAGCTTCTCGGAAGAAGCCTTTCAGAGCTTCTCGGAAGCCTTCCAGAGCTTCTCGAAGAAGCCTTCCAGAGCTTCTCGGAAGAAGCCTTCCAGAGCTTCTCGCTTCTCGGAAGAAGCCTTCCAGAGCTTCTCGGAAGAAGCCTTCCAGAGCTTCTCAGAAGAAGCCTTCCAGAGCTTCTCAGAAGAAGCCTTCCAGAGCTTCTCAGAAGAAGCCTTTCAGAGCTACTCAGAAGAAGCCTTCCAGAGCTTCTCGGAAGAAGCCTTCCAGAGCTTCTCAGAAGAAGCCTTCCAGAGCTTCTCGGAAGAAGCCTTCCAGAGCTTCTCGGAAGAAGCCTTCCAGAGCTTCTCGGAAGAAGCCTTCCAGAGCTTCTCGGAAGAAGCCTTCCAGAGCTTCTCGGAAGAAGCCTTCCAGAGCTTCTCGGAAGAAGCCTTCCAGAGCTTCTCGGAAGAAGCCTTCCAGAGCTTCTCGGAAGAAGCCTTCCAGAGCTTCTCGGAAGAAGCCTTCCAGAGCTTCTCGGAAGAAGCCTTCCAGAGTTTCTCGAAAGAACCTTTCCAGAGCTTCTCGGAAGAAGCCTTCCAGAGCGTCTCGGAAGATGCCTTCTAGAGCTTCCCGTAAGAAGCGTTCCAGAACTTCCCGTAAGAAGCCATCCAGAGCTTCCATTAAGAAGCTTTTCATAGCTTCCCGTAAAAATCCTTTCTGAGCTTCTCGTAAAAATCCATCCTGAGCTTCCCGTAAGAAGCCTGCCAGAGCTTCTCGGAAGAAGCCTTCCAGAGCTTCTCGGAAGAAGCCTTCCAGAGCTTCTCGGAAGAAGCCTTCCAGAGCTTTTCGGAAGAAGCCTTTCAGAGCTTCTCGGAAGAAGCCTTCCAGAGCTTCTCGGAAGAAGCCTTCCAGAGCTTCTCGGAAGAAGCCTTCCAGAGCTTCTCGGAAGAAGCCTTCCAGAGCTTCTCGGAAGAAGCCTTCCAGAGCTTCTCGGAAGAAGCCTTCCAGAGCTTCTCGGAAGAAGCCTTCCAGAGCTTCTCAGAAGAAGCCTTCCAGAGCTTCTCAGAAGAAGCCTTTCAGAGCTTCTCAGAAGAAGCCTTCCAGAGCTTCTCAGAAGAAGCCTTTCAGAGCTTCTCAGAAGAAGCCTTCCAGAGCTTCTCGGAAGAAGCCTTCCAGAGCTTCTCGGAAGAAGCCTTCCAGAGCTTCTCGGAAGAAGCCTTCCAGAGCTTCTCGGAAGAAGCCTTCCAGAGCTTCTCGGAAGAAGCCTCCCAGAGCTTCTCGGAAGAAGCCTTCCAGAGCTTCTCGGAAGAAGCCTTCCAGAGCTTCTCGGAAGAAGCCTTCCAGAGCTTCTCGGAAGAAGCCTTCCAGAGCTTCTCGGAAGAAGCCTTCCAGAGCTTCTCGGAAGAAGCCTTCCAGAGCTTCTCGGAAGAAGCCTTCCAGAGCTTCTCGGAAGAAGCCTTCCAGAGTTTCTCGAAAGAACCTTTCCAGAGCTTCTCGGAAGAAGCCTTCCAGAGCGTCTCGGAAGATGCCTTCTAGAGCTTCCCGTAAGAAGCGTTCCAGAACTTCCCGTAAGAAGCCATCCAGAGCTTCCATTAAGAAGCTTTTCATAGCTTCCCGTAAAAATCCTTTCTGAGCTTCTCGTAAAAATCCATCCTGAGCTTCCCGTAAGAAGCCTGCCAGAGCTTCTCGGAAGAAGCCTTCCAGAACTTCTCGGAAGAAGCCTTCCAGAGCTTCTCGGAAGAAGCCTTCCAGAGCTTTTCGGAAGAAGCCTTTCAGAGCTTCTCGGAAGAAGCCTTCCAGAGCTTCTCGGAAGAAGCCTTCCAGAGCTTCTCGGAAGAAGCCCTCCAGACCTTCTCGCAAGAAGCCTCTCAGAGCTCCTCCGACGAAGCCTCCCAGAGCTTCTCGGAAGAAGCCTTCCAGAGCTTCTCGGAAGAAGCCTTCCAGAGCTTCTCAAGAAGCCTTCTCAGAAGCCTTCCAGAGCTTCTCAGAAGAAGCCTTTCAAACTTCTCAGAAGAAGCCTTCAGAACTTCTCGGAAGAAGCCTTCCAGAGCTTCTCGGAAGAAGCCTTCCAGAGCTTCTCGGAAGAAGCCTTCCAGAGCTTCTCGGAAGAAGCCTTTCAGAGCTTCTCGGAAGAAGCCTTTCAGAGCTTCTCGGAAGAAGCCTTCCAGAGCTTCTCGGAAGAAGCCTTCCAGAGCTTCTCGGAAGAAGCCTTCCAGAGCTTCTCGGAAGAAGCCTTCCAGAGCTTCTCGGAAGAAGCCTTCCAGAGCTTCTCGGAAGAAGCCTTCCAGAGCTTCTCGGAAGAAGCCTTCCAGAGCTTCTCGGAAGAAGCCTTCCAGAGCTTCTCGGAAGAAGCCTTCCAGAGCTTCTCGGAAGAAGCCTTCCAGAGTTCCTCGAAAGAACCTTTCCAGAGCTTCTCGGAAGAAGCCTTCCAGAGCGTCTCGGAAGATGCCTTCTAGAGCTTCCCGTAAGAAGCGTTCCAGAACTTCCCGTAAGAAGCCATCCAGAGCTTCCATTAGAAGCTTTCATAGCTTCCCGTAAAAATCCTTTCTGAGCTTCTCGTAAAAATCCATCCTGAAGCTTCCCGTAAGAAGCCTGCCAGGAAAGCTTCTCGGAAGAAGCCTTCCAGAGCTTCTCGGAAGAAGCCTTCCAGAGCTTCTCGGAAGAAGCCTTCCAGAGCTTTTCGGAAGAAGCCTTTCAGAGGTTCTCGGAAGAAGCCTTCCAGAGCTTCTCGGAAGAAGCCTTCCAGAGCTTCTCGGAAGAAGCCTTCAAAGCTTCTCGGAAGAAGCCTTCCAGAACTTCTCGGAAGAAGCCTTCCAGAACTTCTCGGAAGAAGCCTTCAGAGCTTCTCGGAAGAAGCCTTCCAGAGCTTCTCGAAGAAGCCTTCCAAAGCTTCTCAGAAGAAGCCTTTCCAGAGCTTCTCGGAAGACTTAGCCTCCAGAAGAAGCTCCAGAGCTTCTCGGAAGAAGCCTTCCAGAGCTTCTCGGAAGAAGCCTTCCAGAACTTCTCGGAAGAAGCCTTCAAAGCTTCTCGGAAGAAGCCTTCCAGAAACTTCTCGGAAGAAGCCTTCCAGAACTTCTCGGAAGAAGCCTTCAGAAAGCTTCTCCGAAGAAGCCTTCCAAACTTCTCGGAAGAAGCCTTCCCAAACTACTCGGAAGCAAGCCTTCCAGAACTTCTCGGAAGAAGCCTTCCAGAGCTTCTCGGAAGAAGCCTTC
The DNA here is from genome assembly GCF_024139115.2 of Armigeres subalbatus. NCBI lineage: Eukaryota > Metazoa > Arthropoda > Insecta > Diptera > Culicidae > Armigeres > Armigeres subalbatus. The sequence goes on from NC_085139.1 coordinate 90,477,924, forward strand.
CAGAGCTTCTCGGAAGAAGCCTTCAAACTTCTCGGAAGAAGCCTTCCAGAGCTTCTCGGAAGAAGCCTTCCAGAGCTTCTCGGAAGAAGCAGCCAGAGCTTCTCGGAAGAAGCCTTCCAGAGCTTTCTCGAAGAAGCCTTCCAGAGCTTCTCGAACAGCTCCAGAGCTTCTCGAAGAAGCCTTCCAGAACTCCGGAAGATGCCTTCCAGAGCTTCCCGTAGAAGCGTTCAGAACTTCCGTAAGAAAGCCTGAGCTTCAGAGCTTGCTTCTCGGAAGAATCCTTTCCTAGGCTTCTCGGAAGAAGCCTTCCAGATCTGAAGAAGCCTTCCGTAAGAAGCCTTCCAGAGCTTCTCGGAAGAAGCCTTCCAGAGCTTCTCGGAAGAAGCCTTCCAGAGCTTCTCGGAAGAAGCCTTCCAGAGCTTCTCGGAAGAAGCCTTCCAGAGCTTCTCGGAAGAAGCCTTCCAGAGCTTCTCGGAAGAAGCCTTCCAGAGCTTCTCGGAAGAAGCCTTCCAGAGCTCCTCAGAAGCCTTCAGAGCTTCTCGGAAGAAGCCTTCAGAGCTTCTCGGAAGAAGCCTTTCAAACTTCTCGGAAGAAGCCTTCCAGAGCTCTCGGAAGAAGCCTTCCAGAGCTTCTCAGAAGCCTTCCAGAGCTTCTCGGAAGAAGCGCCAGAGCTTCTCGGAAGAAGCTTCCAGAGCTTCTCGGAAGAAGCCTTTCAGAGCTTCTCGGAAGAAGCCTTCCAGAGCTTCTCGGAAGAAGCCTTCCAGAGCTTCTCGGAAGAAGCCTTCAGAGCTTCTCGGAAGAAGCCTTCCAGAGCTTCTCGGAAGAAGCCTTCCAGAGCTTCTCGGAAGAAGCCTTCCAGAGCTTCTCGGAAGAAGCTTCCAGAGCTTCTCGGAAGAAGCAGAGCTTCTCGAAGAAGCCTTCCAGAGCTTCTCGGAAGAAGCCTTCCAGAGCTTCTCGGAAGAAGCCTTCCAGAGCTTCTCGGAAGAAGCCTTCCAGAGCTTCTCGGAAGAAGCCTTAGCTTCTCGGAAGAAGCCTTCCAGAGCTTCTCGGAAGAAGCTTCAGAGCTTCTCGGAAGAAGCCTTCCAGAGCTTCTCGGAAGAAGCCACTCCGAGCCTTCTCGGAAGAAGCCTTCCAGAGCTTCTCAGAAGCCTTCCAGAGCTTCTCAGAAGAAGCCTTCCAGAGCTTCTCAGAAGAAGCCTTTCAGAGCTTCTCGGAAGAAGCCTTCCAGAGCTTCTCGGAAGAAGCCTTCCAGCCCTTCCCGGAGGAAGCATTCCAGATCTTCTCGGAAGAAGCCTGCCAGATCTTCTCAGAAGAAGCCTTCCAGAGCTTCTCAGAAGAAGCCTTCCAGAGCTTCTCGGAAGAAGCCTTCCAGAGCTTCTCGGAAGAAGCCTTCAGAGCTTCTCGGAAGAAGCCTTCCAGAGCTTCTCGGAAGAAGCCTTCCAGAGCTTCTCGGAAGAAGCCTTCCAGAGCTTCTCGAAGAAGCCTTCCAGAGCTTCTCGGAAGAAGCTTCCAGAGCTTCTCGGAAGAAGCCTTCCAGAGCTTCTCGGAAGAAGCCTTCCAGAGCTTCTCGAAGAAGCCTTCTTCTCAGCTTAGAACTTCTCGGAAGAAGCCTTCCAGAGCTTCCTGTAAGAAGCCATCCCAGAAGCTTCCCTTAAAGCCATCCAGAGCTTCCTTCAGCTTCCCGTAAAAATCCTTCCTGAGCTTCCCGTAAAAATCCTTCCTGAGCTTCCCGTAAGAAGCCTTCCAGAGCTTCTCGGAAGAAGCCTTCCAGAGCTTCTCGGAAGAAGCCTTCCAGAGCTTTTCGGAAGAAGCCTTTCAGAGCTTCTTGGAAGAAGCCTTTCAGAGTTTCTCGCAAGAAGCCTTTCAGAGCTTCTCGGAAGAAGCCTTCCAGAGCTTCTCGAAAGAAGCTTTCCAGAGCTCCTCGGAAGAAGCCTTCCAGAGCTTCTCGGAAGAAGCGTTCCAGAACTTCCCGTAAGAAGCCATCCAGAGCTTCCCTTAAGAAGCTTTTCATAGCTTCCCGTAAAAATCCTTCCTGAGCTTCCCGTAAGAAGTCTTTCAGAGCTTCCCGGAAGAAGCCTTCCAGAGCTTTCCGGAAGAAGCCTTTCAGAGCTTCCCGGAAGAAGCCTTCCAGAGCTTCCCGGAAGAAGCCTTCCAGAGCTTCCCGGAAGAAGCCTTCCAGAGCTTTCCGGAAGAAGCCTTTCAGAGCTTCACGGAAGAAGCCTTCCATAGCATATATATTCACAACTACAGACAGTATTATTTAATTTAATTTATCTAATTTCAGTAAATTTGCTTTAAAACGTTGTCTTCAGCTTGTATCAGCAATCAACCAATAAAATTTTCAAATTTTCTAAATTCCACGGAGGCCTGAAGATTCCCAATTAGCTTAGATCTAGCTTCCCTTATTATTTATGACAGACAAAAACTATAAGTAATGATCGAAATGTTTCACGTAACGCGCAAATCACCTCCAAATGTTTGTCTGATAGAGTATGTTAGTTTTGAATACATGAACCGATATTCTGTGAAATTCTTGGAGCTTCTAATGGAAACTTCTCCAGTTTTTGGAGGAGCTTCACAAAGCTACGTTAGGTCCTTTTCAATGGTGGTATTTATATAACAACAATAACGCAAAGTACCTATATGAAGTCCTGTTCATTCATAAATCATTCGCTACGATGGAACTTCCTAGACCGAACATGTGTGACCTCGACATTTTCCTCGCAGGTCATTGCACGTAATCCATCAACTGACTGACTGACGGACTGACCGTTCTGAGCAAACACATGCAGTGAGTGACTATTCACGATTCGCTAATAATCAGTTGCAAATAGCCCCCCCGCCGGTAAAAGTAACAACGGACGAACAACTGATTGCCAAGCAGCAGCGACGGGCGGCAGGCAGGAACCGAGCAGCTGATCAAATTTGACTTTCAAATTGCCTCATAATCGAATCAATCCCGCCGTAGTCGTTGTCGACAGCCCACCACTCGTCACCAGATTGATGGCAATTCCGTCCAATTAGCGATACGGGTGCTGCTGCTCTCCTCCATATGCTGATGCTCCTAAATGGTTGCCTTATTTGCTTTGGCCTTCCACACATATGTATGAAGATAATGTGCAGTTGGCGTATGTGGCGAATGCGAGACGTAGGGTCAAATGCAAATCACAATCCGAATGGTACCAATTTCGCGCGTTCGACGGGTGTGTCCGCGTATTTAGAGCTACTGGATTTTTAGCGACAGACGAGCAGCTCATGGGGCCGCGCCTCGATTTATGCAAATTGATTGACTAGTGATTATAAACGCAATTCCTCCGCTCAAAATCGTTTAAATTCCCGGAAGTGCAATTAACGAGGATGAGCACTTTCCGGATTTTCAGCCCTTGTACTCAGTTTTGTCATTCTGCCACTTCCGAATCCCGGTGGGAGTGCGAATGTGAACAACCAGATAGTTAATAATGAGAATCATTAGCGACATGATTTTAGTGAAATAAACTACCTCGAGGAACGCAGAAAGTTCAACAAAGGTTGTTTTTATCCCATGCAATTAAACCAAGACCAATAGAGCTTGTTCTCCCAATCATCACTTTGCTAATTTCAACTATTTGAACTATATTTACCATTCGCTATCAGTTAAATTTACTCCAGTTTTTTTTTTGGACTAGTGTGGGATTTCAATAAATTGAATTAAAAACTGTTCTACCATAACATCCATTGACCTTTACCATCTTTCTCAGAAAGCAAAGTAACAAAAACTCCTACTGTTGGTTCCTCACGCTGCACCCGTTATGTCGTTTTGCGAAAACAAAAACTGGCCTTTTAAAATGTGCATCAATCAATTCCGGTTTATTTTTTCTCTCGCTTTTTGGAGCCTTCCTGCTGTAAGTCGAGCTGCATGCGTCCATTCATCCACTTCATTGTGCCGACTGATTGATTTCTCCCCGGAGCCGAACTGTAAACTTGCGCTTCACCGCAAAACAGCACAACACTGAGCTGCAGAACTGCATCGAGCGAGTTGATGAACCAAGGCCTTGCCTAGGAAACGAGGTCAAACCAATATAGGCACAAGGGCCCGCTGCCGCGCTGCCGAGTCGTCCCGTCAGCCGGTTGATGATCCGCAAGCGTCAGGAAATATCGACATCGAACTTTGTATGTAATTTCGCTTGTTCTACGTGTTCTTTGCAGCATTTTTCACCGTACTCGATTGAAGTGCGCAATTTTCCAACTGGTTCTGTTGCTTTCGTATTGATTTCAGCCAGCAGCAGCAGAGGGACGGCGTGAGGCTCTGCCGATCGCTTCTCCTGTACGGGCTTCTGCTGCTGCTGCTGCTGCAATTGATGTAATGAGAGCAAAAATGTAAATGCCGAACATGCTGAAAGGGACATACCAGGGCGATAGTTCACAACATTTATTTCCACAGACATTTGGATAGATCGTGGCGTTTTGTTCCAATACAAAGTGTTCAAAATTCATTTTATCAGGTGTCAACCCATGTGTGTACTTTCCAAGAGAAAATACATAAATCTGGTATTCAACATCTGTTTGTCTGTGGTTTACCCAATTGTGCTGTTCTTTGTCGTGTCCGAACAAATATGTTTATTGCCATCAGTTAATGCCTATTACCGCATGGGAACTTTCAGGTCATTTCAGTCTTTTTTGTTGCAGAAACGAAAATATTTAAAAGCCATGTTCAGTCAGACAGAAAATATTTTAACATTTTTCTTTCCGCTTCATGGCAATTATTTAAAAATTATGCCAATAAGTGTTGCATTATTTATTCGGTTGGAAACATGGTAACGTGTTCATTTTTCGAAAATTTGGAAATTTTATGATTATTTTCCAGCTATTCCAAGTTTTTGAAGTTATTTTGGAAAGGCTCAGTTCCAAACGAAAATTTAACCCGTTTCGGTCTAACCTAGAAATCAAAAATGACATAACCCGTGTGGGCTCAATTTTCGTAAGATTCCCATGAAGAAACGTCATTATGTCTATTTTTTGGTGCATAACATGATTTGGCCATGGTGCCAATCCGACCGGAGTTATTAAGGGGTTATTGATAAATGAACGAAAGTGCTCAGAATGTTGATGCAAACGTGGTTATTCATCATTGACCAGCATCAGAAGTTAGTTTGGATACAATTGAATCATCAGGACATGGTTCCGGATGTTCCGGGAACCTGGTTTCCTGGGGTAGTGGACACTTTTCAAGTTAGTTTTTTTCAAGTGGTGTAAAAACCAGTCTTGCGACATATCAAACTTCATGATTTTGGAAGACAATCTCAATAGACGAGTTTTTAAAAGGTTTTGGATACATTGGTCACGGCCGGTAGTATTCCTGGAAACCTGGTTCCCCCAGGGAGAACCGGCCAAATTTCGATTAGCACCGAAACCTATCTTGCGTCATATGAAAGGCTTCTTCCAAACTTCATGATTTTGGAAGACAATCTCAACAGATGAAATTTTGAAAGATGCTGGACACATTGGTGCGGTAGTGATCACGGAGCCTGGTTCGGTTCCCTGAGGGATTCAGGTTTCCGGGAATACTTCCTAACGTGGTCAATGTGTCCAAAACCTCTCAAAAACTCGTCTATTAGGCTAGTCTTCTAAAATCATGAGTTTGACATGTCGAAAGAGGGGTTACGGTGCTAATCGAATTTTTTCCACATCCCTGAGGAAACCAAGCCCCCTGAAACACTTCATGACTTGGCCAATGTGACCAAAACCTCTAAAAAAAATCGAGGTTGTCTTTCAAAATAATGAAGATTGACTTATCGCAAGATGGCTAATAGAAACTTGTCTGCTTCCCTAATGAAACCACGTCCTCGTAATCACTTCCGCACTTGGCCAATGTGTCCAATATCTCTCAAAAATTCATCTTTTGAGCTTGTCTTTCAAAATCGGTGTCAGGCCATTAGGCCGAAGGCCATTTGGCCGAAGGTAATTACGCCGAATGGCCATTAGGCCGAATTAGCAAAAAGAAGCAAGAAGTGTAAAATGAGAAGTTCTTTCTTCACCTTACCCCTTCTTCCTTCTCCCTTCTTGCATCTTCTTTCTTCTTTTTTCCTTCTTCATTCTTCCCTCTTCTTTCCCTAGCAGCACACATGTTTCACATAGGTTACGGCAACTCATATCAGACCAGATTTAGTCACATTCAAGTTGCTGCAACCATTATTGTCTGTCTTGTGCTGCTCGTGTTTCTTCCTTCTTACTTTTTCCTTCTTCCTTTTCTTCCTTCTTCCTTCTTCCTTCTTTCTTCTGTTTTCTTCCGTCTTTTCTTCTTTCATCCTTCTTCCTCCTGCCAAATTCTTTCTTATTCCTTCTTCCTTCTGCCTTCTTCCTTCTTCCATCTTCCTTTTTCCTTTTTCCTTCTTTCTTCTTTTTCCTTCTTCCTTCTCCCTTCTTCTTCTTCCTTCTTACTTTTTATTTCTTCCACCATTTTCTTTCTTCCTTTCTACTTCTTCCTCATTGTTATGTCGGAGTTTCGGAGCTGATCGAGATTTGATTGCTTTCTTGACAAAACCAGGCTCTTGAAGGCTTCTTCGGAGCAGCTCTGAAAGGCTTCTTCCGAGAAGCTCTGAAAGGCTTCTTCCGAGAAGCTCTGAAAGGCTTCTTCCGAGAAGCTCTGAAAGGCTTCTTCCGAGAAGCTCTGAAAGGCTTCTTCCGAGAAGCTCTGAAAGGCTTCTTCCGAGAAGCTCTGAAAGGCTTCTTCCGAGAAGCTCTGAAAGGCTTCTTCCGAGAAGCTCTGAAAGGCTTCTTCCGAGAAGCTCTGAAAGGCTTCTTCCGAGAAGCTCTGAAAGGCTTCTTCCGAGAAGCTCTGAAAGGCTTCTTCCGAGAAGCTCTGAAAGGCTTCTTCCGAGAAGCTCTGAAAGGCTTCTTCCGAGAAGCTCTGAAAGGCTTCTTCCGAGAAGCTCTGAAAGGCTTCTTCCGAGAAGCTCTGAAAGGCTTCTTCCGAGAAGCTCTGAAAGGCTTCTTCCGAGAAGCTCTGAAAGGCTTCTTCCGAGAAGCTCTGAAAGGCTTCTTCCGAGAAGCTCTGAAAGGCTTCTTCCGAGAAGCTCTGAAAGGCTTCTACCGAGAAGCTCTGAAAGGCTTCTACCGAGAAGCCTTTCAGAGGGGTTCTACCGAGAAGCTCTGAAAGGCTTCTTTCGAGGAGCTCTGATGGGCTTCTTTCGAGAAGCTCTGAAAGGCTTCTTTCGAGAAGCTCTGAAAGGCTTCTTTCGAGAAGCTCTGAAAGGCTTCTTCCGAGAAGCTCTGAAAGGCTTCTTCCGAGAAGCTCTGAAAGGCTTCTTCCGAGAAGCTCTGAAAGGCTTCTTCCGAGAAGCTCTGAAAGGCTTCTTCCGAGAAGCTCTGAAAGGCTTCTTCCGAGAAGCTCTGAAAGGCTTCTTCTGAGAAGCTCTGAAGGCTTCTTCCGAGAAGCGCTGAAAGGCTTCTTCCGAGAAGCCTCTGAAAGGCTTCTTCCGAGAAGCCTCTGAAAGGCTTCTTCCGAGAAGCCTCTGAAAGGCTTCTTCCGAGAAGCTCTGAAAGGCTTCTTCCGAGAAGCTCTGACAGGCTTCTTCCGAGAAGCTCTGAAAGGCTTCTTCCGAGAAGCTCTGAAAGGCTTCTTCCGAGAAGCTCTGAAAGGCTTCTTCCGAGAAGCTCTGAAAGGCTTCTTCTGAGTAGTTCTGAAAGGCTTCTTCCGAGAAGCTCTGAAAGGCTTCTTCCGAGAAGCTCTGAAAGGCTTCTTCCGAGAAGCTCTGAAAGGCTTCTTCCGAGAAGCTCTGAAAGGCTTCTTCCGAGAAGCTCTGAAAGGCTTCTTCCGAGAAGCTCTGAAAGGCTTCTTCCGAGAAGCTCTGAAAGGCTTCTTCCGAGAAGCTCTGAAAGGCTTCTTCCGAGAAGCTCTGAAAGGCTTCTTCCGAGAAGCTCTGAAAGGCTTCTTCCGAGAAGCTCTGAAAGGCTTCTTCCGAGAAGCTCTGAAAGGCTTCTTCCGAGAAGCTCTGAAAGGCTTCTTCCGAAAAACTCTGAAAGGTTTCTTCCGGAAAGCTCTGAAAGGCTTCTTCCGAGAAGCTCTGAAAAGCTTCTTCCGAGAAGCTCTGAAAGGCTTCTTCCGAGAAGCTCTGAAAGGCTTCTTCCGAGAAGCTCTGAAAGGCTTCTTCCGAGAAGCTCTGAAAGGCTTCTTCCGAGAAGCTCTGAAAGGCTTCTTCCGAGAAGCTCTGAAAGGGCTTCTTCCGAGAAGCTCTGAAAGGCTTCTTCCGAGAAGCTCTGAAGGCTTCTTCCGACAAGCTCTGAAAGGCTTCTTCCGAGAAGCTCTGAAAGGCTTCTTCCGAGAAGCTCTGAAAGGCTTCTTCCGAGAAGCTCTGAAAGGCTTCTTCCGAGAAGCTCTGAAAGGCTTCTTCCGAGAAAATTTAAAAGGCTTCTTCCGAGAAGCTCTGAAGGCTTCTTTCTGAGAAGCTCTGAAAGGCTTCTTCCTGAGAAGCTCTGAAAGGCTTCTTCCGAGAAGCTCTGAAGGCTTCTTCCGAGAAGCTCTGAAGGCTTCTTCGAGAAGCTCTGAAAGGCTTCTTCCGAGAAGCTCTGAAAGGCTTCTTCCGAGAAGCTCTGAAAGGCTTCGTCCGAGAAGCTCTGAAAGGCTTCGTCCGAGAAGCTCTGAAAGGCTTCGTCCGAGAAGCTCTGAAAGGCTTCGTCCGAGAAGCTCTGAAAGGCTTCGTCCGAGAAGCTCTGAAAGGCTTCTTCCGAGAAGCTCTGAAAGGCTTCTTCCGAGAAGCTCTGAAAGGCTCCCTCCGAGAAGCTCTGATACGCTTCTTCCGAAACGCTCAGAGACTCCTTCCGAGAAGCTCTGAAAGGCTTCTTCCGAGAAGCTCTGAAAGGCTTCTTCCGAGAAGCTCTGAAAGGCTTCTTCCGAGAAGCTCTGAAAGGCTTCTTCCGAGAAGCTCTGGAAGGCTTCTTCCGAGAAGCTCTGAAAGGCTTCTTCCGAGAAGCTCTGAAAGGCTTCTTCCGAGAAGCTCTGAAAGGCTTCTTCTTCCTAGAAGCTCTGAAAGGCTTCTTCCGAGAAGCTCTGAAAGGCTTCTTCCGAGAAGCTCTGAAAGGCTTCTTCCGAGAAGCTCTGAAAGGCTTCTTCCGAGAAGCTCTGAAAGGCTTCTTCCGAGAAGCTCTGAAAGGCTTCTTCCGAGAAGCTCTGAAAGGCTTCTTCCGAGAAGCTCTGAAAGGCTTCTTCCGAGAAGCTCTGAAAGGCTTCTTCCGAGAAGCTCTGAAAGGCTTCTCTGAAAGGCTTCTTCCGAGAAGCTCTGAAAGGCTTCTGCGAGAAGCTCTGAATGGCTTCTGCGAGAAGCTCTGAAAGGCTTCTGCGAGAAGCTCTGAAAGGCTTCTTCCGAGAAGCTCTGAAAGGCTTCTTCCGAGAAGCTCTGAAAGGGCTTCTTCCGAGAAGCTCTGAAAGGGCTTCTTCCGAGAAGCTCTGAAAGGCTTCTTCCGAGAAGCTCTGAAAGGCTTCTTCCGAGAAGCTCTGAAAGGCTTCTTCCGAGAAGCTCTGAAAGGCTTCTTCCGAGAAGCTCTGAAAGGCTTCTTCCGAGAAGCTCTAAAGGCCTCCTCCCCAGAAGCTCTAAAGGGCTTCTTCGGAGAAGCTCTGAAGGCTTCTTCCGAGAAGCTCTGAAAGGCTTCTTCCGAGAAGCTCTGAAAGGCTTCTTCTGAGAAGCTCTGAAAGGCTTCTTCCAGAAGCTCTGAAGGCTTCTTCCGAGAAGCTCTGAAAGGCTTCTTCCGAGAAGCTCTGAAGGCTTCTTCGAGAAGCTCTGAAAGGCTTCTTCCGAGAAGCTCTGAAAGGCTTCTTCGAGAAGCTCTGAAGGCTTCTTCCGAGAAGCTCTGAAAGGCTTCTTCCGAGAAGCTCTGAAGGCTTCTTCCGAGAAGCTCTGAAAGGCTTCTTCCGAGAAGCTCTGAAAACTTCTTCCGAAGCTCTGAAAGGCTTCTTCAGGAAGCTCTGAAAGGCTTCTTCAGGAAGCTCTGAAAGGCTTCTTCAGGAAGCTCTGAAAGGCTTCTTCAGGAAGCTCTGAAAGGCTTCTTCAGGAAGCTCTGAAAGGCTTCTTCAGGAAGCTCTGAAAGGCTTCTTCAGGAAGCTCTGAAGGCTTCTTCCGAGAAGCTCTGAAAGGCTTCTTCCGAGAAGCTCTGAAAGGCTTCTTCCGAGAAGCTCTGAAAGGCTTCTTCCGAGAAGCTCTGAGCTCTGAAGGCTTCTTCCGAGAAGCTCTGAAAAGCTTCTTCCAAGAAGCTCTGAAAAGCTTTTTCCAAGAAGCTCCGAAAGGCTTCTTCCGAAAAGCTCTGGAAAACTTCGTCCGAGAAGCTCTGAAAGGCTTCGTCCAAGAAGCTCTGAAGGCTTCTTCCGACAAGCTCTGAAAGGCTTCTTCCGAGAAGCTCTGAAAGGCTTCTCCCAAGAAGCTCTGAAGGCTTCTTCCGACAAGCTCTGAAAGGCTTCTTCCGAGAAGCTCTGAAAGGCTTCTTCCGAGAAGCTCTGAAAGGCTTCTTCCGAGAAGCTCTGAAAGGCTTCTTCCGAGAAGCTCTGAAAGGCTTCTTCCGAGAAGCTCTGAAAGGCTTCTTCCGAGAAGCTCTGAAAGGCTTCTTCCGAGAAGCTCTGAAGGCTTCTTCCGAGAAGCTCTGGAAGGCTTCTTCCGAGAAGCTCTGGAAGGCTTCTTCCGAGAAGCTCTGAAAGGCTTCTTCCAAGAAGCTCTGGAAGGCTTCTTCCGAGAAGCTCTGAAAGGCTTCTTCCGAGAAGCTCTGAAAAGCTTCTTCCGAGAAGCTCTGAAAAGCTTCTTCCGAGAAGCTCTGAAAAGCTTCTTCCGAGAAGCCCTAGAAGGCTTCTTCCGAGAAGCTCTGGAAGGCTTCTTCCGAGAAGCTCTGAAAGGCTTCTTCCAAGAAGCTCTGGAAGGCTTCTTCCGAGAAGCTCTGAAAGGCTTCTTCCGAGAAGCTCTGAAAAGCTTCTTCCGAGAAGCTCTGAAAAGCTTCTTCCAAGAAGCTCTGAAAAGCTTCTTCCGAGAAGCTCTGAAAAGCTTCTTCCGAGAAGCTCTAAAAGGCTTCTTCTGAGAAGCTTTGAAAGGGCTTCTTCCGAGAAGCTCTGAAAGGCTTCTTCCGAGAAGCTCTGAAAGGGCTTCTTCCGAGAAGCTCTGAAAGGGCTTCTTCCGAGAAGCTCTGAAAGGGCTTCTTCCGAGAAGCTCTGAAAGGGCTTCTTCCGAGAAGCTCTGAAAGGGCTTCTTCCGAGAAGCTCTGAAAGGGCTTCTTCCGAGAAGCTCTGAAAGGGCTTCTTCCGAGAAGCTATGAAAGGGTTTCTTCCGAGAAGCTCTGAAAGGGCTTCTTCCGAGAAGCTCTGTAAGGCCTCTGCAAGAAGCTTCGAAAGGCTTCTGCTAGAAGCTCTGAAAGGCTTCTGCTAGAATTGCTGAAAGGCTTCTGCTAGAAGCTCTGAAAGGCTTCTGCTAGAAGCTCTGAAAGGCTTCTGCTAGAAACTCTGAAAGGCTTCTGCTAAAAGCTCTGAAAGGCTTCTGCTAGAGGCTCTGAAAGGCTTCTGCTAGAAGCTCTGAAAGGCTTCTGCAAGAAGCTCTGAAAGGCTTCTGCAAGAAGCTCTGAAAGGCTTCTGCAAGAAGCTCTGAAAGGCTTCTGCAAGAAGCTCTGAAAGGCTTCTGCAAGAAGCTCTGAAAGGCTTCTGCAAGAAGCTCTGAAAGGCTTCTGCAAGAAGCTCTGAAAGGCTTCTGCAAGAAGCTCTGAAAGGTTTCTGCAAGAAGCTCTAAAAGTTTCCTTTGAAAGACTCCTACAAGAAGCTCTGACAATTTTTTGCAAGAAGCTCTGTATTTTTTAAGCACTACATCAAGCTGTACAAAAGACAAAACTTGTGATAACTCACGTACTAAAAACCGCAATCAAATACATAATTTTATAAGACCGCAATCTACAACTCGTAAGCATTCTTCCTTTCTTTGAAGTTCGAACATCTCAAGGTCCAAAACTTGTGGTACCTCTCCGTTGATATCAAAAGCTCTTAGTTCAGTTGCGAGTTGAATAATCTACTAGAAGACTCTAGATTCTTTACTAGACAAACAACACACCGTCGATGAAGAAAACTTTTTTCTTCGTCCATTTTTTCCTTGCACCTTGAGAGCACCTTCTAGAAGTCTTTGATAGCTTCGTGCAAAAAGCATTTATCGCTTTTCGCGGAAGCTCACATAAACCTTCATAAGTTTTGCGGTGAAGGTTTTCGGAGAAGCCGTTAATCTTTGCCGAAGAAGCCGAAGCTTTGTGCTATGATGTGAGAGTCTCTTTATTTTCTATCTGAAAACTTATTTAATATGTCTTGAAAATTGTTTGTCTTTAGTCTTTGATCAAGTTTAGATTTACAAATCAAGTTCCGTTAATTTCGCATCATTTCATTCCATGAAAACCACCACGATCCAGTTCTTCTAACCCGCGGTTCACATTTTCTCTTATTGCCTTATTTTCCGTCCCTCGCTCTCACAAATCATAGCAACAACGCCATAGGACCGAGCAGCCAGCGGCAGCAGCAGTGCCATCATTAGTTACAAACATCAACAGCTGGCTGACCGACGACGATCTCAATCGACGTGTTCTTTTTGTTGTTGTTTTGTGGTTGGTCGTTCTGGCTAAGCCCTTTTATGGCAGCAAGCCCTTAGATGGTAACTCAGTCGGAACAGGTTCCGAGAACCGGACTTTGATTCGATCCATCAGGCGGCTTCCATTCAATTCCACTACGCAAAGTTCGCGCTCCAATGCACTTTGGGGATTGTGATGGGCAGAATTTTGGAATAGGCTTCAATGTATGACTTTATTTAAACAGTTACTATAAGTTTGATTATCATCGTTTTTTTAGATTAAGTCAATATCAAGTGTTGCAATTCCAAACTTGTTTGCAGGTCATTTGTTAACTATGCGATAAAATGACAAATCATTGAATTTCAATAATAGTTCTGACGCCCTACTTGCGTACTCCACCGTGCAATCGCTGGTAACAGATGTCCACCCGTAGGCTCCAAAAAGCAACAAATTTCCCGTTTGGTCGCATCCATTTCGCGATAGTCATCGCTTCTGCTATCTTTATGCCCCCGCCCGCCCATGCAGCAGATTGTTGTCATCTGATGTGACGTCGTCGTTTGCTGCCGCGGTATTGTTTTCTTTTTTGGGGCCTACAACTTCACATCCACGCCCCGTCCAGCCTAACAGCCACTAAATCGGGTACAGGCCCCGCGTCGTTGGTCGGCGCGGAATAAACAGCAGGTGTCAATTATGGGGCCATTTTCCCACGATGCCGATACGGCCCACGTGCCTGACAGAGTTCTCAGACCATATCGCCGTCAACATCGACGCCGTCATCATCGTCTTGGGGATGGACAAAATTGAGCTTTGAAATCTAGCACGATGACGACGGCGAAGACGCCGGACACGGGCAAGAAACTTTTCGTCTCAGTTCATGGCTTTCATTCGAGCTCAATGGCGGAAAAAATGGACCACGGTATCCATTTCCCAACACGAGCCCAGCATCTATTGCGTTGTGGGCAGATCATTCATAATTTCGTGTCATTCAGATGCCGCATTAAGTGTCTTCCCCTATCTGACCGTGTCACGCTGACAACCTTTCCATTTAGCTGCCTTTCGAGTGATTGGCGTTGTCTGTAGGAAGAAGGTGCCTCCCCGCCCGCCATCGAAATTTGAGATTCACACGCAAGGAAAGAGTTTTGGAGTATTCAGGTTGAAGGACAGAATTGCGTTTCGTGGCTTATGAAAAATAATAGATATTCATCAGAAATAAGAAGACGAAAAGTTGAAAACATCTTTGTTATGCCAAGTAAACGTCTTCATGAAGTGTTTGAACAGCGTCATTTCATGTCATAACATTAATTTTTTCAAGAATTTTCAAGAAGTAAGAAGATTTTTATGAAACATTCACACTTGACGATAACTACGAACATCCGAATTAGAAAAGTCTCCAGAAGGTAATTTTCAAAATAAATATAACTTATGCATTTGTTTCATTTAATTCTGATAAGGGATATTTAGTTTGAATTTTGTAAACTATGGACTATAGACAATGGCCGAGTGGATTGAATGGGACTTTCACGAATCTGGTCTTTTAATAAATAAATAACTATTTTGTTATTCTTAATCGAACGATTTATTCAATCAATATTTATTTCAGTAAAGTGTCTATAAAAGTTCTACACGAGAAGTAGTCATCATATTTCCGAAAGCCAGCGGAACTGCTAGGCCCAAGGAGGCTTTACAGTTTCCGCTGGCTTTTTGAGCTTCATCATCGCGATGGGCTTCATTATTATCTTCTTAAGCCTTGTCGTTCTTTTGGTGGTGCTCGATTGAAACGAAGGTGACGATGGAGAATTTCCCATTTGATGAACTTTCACGTCTTATGATGAGATAATTACAGCTTAGAACGGTAAGAAATCGAAGATCAATGGCCGATGATTGAACGTGGAATGATGAAGCAAATACGAGCCAGTTTCCAATTTATACACTGGTGCTGTGCATCGAAACGTCTACCCAGCTTATACGGGTATACAAAAACAATGCAGGGACGCACCACAGCAATACTCGAGGAACAAAATACCGACTTGGGGTAGATTTTTTGCACTACTCGAAATGGAAACTAATTTATTCTACCTGAGTGAACATGTCAGCAAAAATCCATTAACCAAAGGTCTTTTTATTCGAATTTGATATGCAAATTACAGACAATATCGTTAAAAGATGTTCTGCAAATAAATTATTGTTCACCGTATTGTTATGCCCAATCGCGTTTGAGACTACCATTAGGCATCAAAATCCGTATCCTCAAGCACTTCAACATATAGTTATATGGAAAATATAACACGAAATCGGATACTTTCTGTTCCGCGGTGACATAGTTATTAAAAAAAGTGTGAAAAATCAAATTGATCAATCAAACATTACACTGGAGTCGGTTTCTATGCGATTCTTCGCTACCCAACCTTTTTGAAAAAAGCGCGTAAATACGTCTTTCACAAAAACAACCCGCGTAAGAAACTATCCCAATGTATCATTAAAATCTCCATATCCCCTTGTTTTCAGTTTGGTTCTAAGACTGCCCACGTTATCGGGGGTAACCAAAATATTGCATGGCTCCTTTTAATTAGCAATGTGGTCATACTCATTGTCTTGGGGCACCCGAAACAAACTTTCAATTTTATTCAACTTAAGGTCACTCTTCACGGAATCCAAGTTTCAAAGTGCTCGCGTTTTCGGGGGCACACCACTCGATACGGAAGCAACGCACAACTGTCATTTTTTATTATTTCACGCATGCTGCGACGCAGCAAAGCTAAATCTACAAAAATGACAGTTGTGCGCTGCCTCCGTTTCGAGTGGTGTGCCCCCGAAAACGCGAGCACTTTGAAACTTGGATTCCGTGAGGAGTGACCTTAACTCGTGCCAGGACCTACTTTGTAACCATCAAGGACCTACTGCTAACTGCCAAAGTGAAGAGGGTCGGATCAGAACACTGTTTGCTCTGGTGGGTGCAACTTTGCGTGGTAGCAACATGAAGGCTTTCGTTGGTAGCTGGGATGCTAACGCTACGGCATACGGAACGGATGGGAATGTGGACGATAGCCGAAATGAGGTACCGGGAAGCGAACAATGCGAAGCCGTGCTCTCTTGGTTTTCGGCTGTCAAAGTGGATAGTTCGCTAGCGATTTCCCTCTGAAAAGTTAATTCTGTTAAAAGTTTTGTTGGCTGAAGAGCCCGAACTCTTTCTGAAACCGGGTGCTTTGGGCTAAATTGAGCGAGTTTTACCGTCCGTTGGACAAGTCCACGCATTGCGCTATCAGTCGGCCGAACCCTTCATCGGTAATTTGAAGAATTCCGTCATCCGTCAGCCCTTCAACCGGCCACGCCATTCGTCGGCCGAACCATTCATCGGCAATTCGAGTTCCGTCATCCGTCGACCCATTTTGGACATCCGTCCGCAAGTCGTGTAAGGACAACGTCACCCGTCAGACCTCCAACCGGCCACGCCATCTGTCGGCCGAACCATTCATCGGCAAACCTGCGAGTTCCACATCGCTCCATCCGTCGGCCATCCCAACGAGTGACGCCATCCGTCGATCCTTTGTTGGTCATAACTACCGAGTACAACGCAATCCGTTATCCAGCGGCCGAACCATAGGCAATCCAACGAGTTCCACCACCGGTCGACCCATCTTGGGCATCCGACAACAAATCGAGGACAAGGTCACCCGTCCGCCACTCCGACGGCCACACCGTCCGACGGCCAGATCAGCAAGCCAAGCCAAGCCAGTTTTGAGACTATCGTCATCCACCAGCACGTGCTGTTCTGCCATCAGTCGACCGAACCGTCAATCCAAGCCACCCGTCGGCTAATCCATCGATCCGAGACCCACATCGCCATCGGCGATTCGTGCACGCTGTCGTCCAGAAAGTTGGCCTTGTAGGCCTGTTTGTAACATAACATAACCTCCAAGCTTCCGATTTTTAGCAAGTCTGAAAACCTCTCCATTACCTCCATCGACCCTGGGACTCGAGTACTTGCGTGCCCACCCCGTTGACTACCGTTGGCTATAGACCAGTAGTGTGGGGTTTAGGACGGTTCCTCTTCTAGGACCTGACGACGGTTCCTCGAGGGCAAGAGGCCGTACCAGAAACGATATCAACTTCCAGACTTAATCTTTTGTTAAATTACAATTAATCTTTGTAACTTCTCAACTTATTTCCAGCAAGAATGGGGTAATTGATCGTTATCCGACTTTTACAAATATTCGGAATACACTCACCCGACCGTTAGCACATGATTAAATTGAAAGTAAAAAAACAGAGAAGGGCCAACCCTGAAAAATGCATATTTTCCAGAAGAAATCTATCAGTTTCAACAGCGAAGAAAGATAAGGGATATATCTCCTGTTAGAGCTAATAAAACCGAAAATTGCTTTACTTTCGGAGTTATGCAAGAAACTGACTAAATTAGGAACATGGCTAACGATGGTACAGTTACCCTACTTGCAAAATATGATTTATTATATATTTTTTTATATGAGGCCCTCTTTAGCCGTGCGGTATGACGCGCGGCTACAAAGCAAGACCATGCTGAGGGTGGCTGGGTTCAATTCCCGGTGCCGGTCTAGGCAATTTTCGGATTGGAAATTGTCTCGACTTCCCTGGGCATAAAAGTATCATCGTGCTAGCCTCATGATACACGAATGCAAAAATGGTAACTTGGCTTAGAAACCTCGCAGTTAATAACTGTGGAAGTGCTTAATGAACACTAAGCTGCGAGGCGGCTCTGTCCCAGTGTGGCGATGTAATGCCAATAATAAGAAGAAGAAGAAGATATATTTTTTATACTGGAGCATGCAAAAAAATAATTAGGGGAACGGTTCGGCACTTCATCACATAGCTCCTATTTCCATATCCTCAAAAAAAGCAATGAAATAGAATTTGGTTTGTTTCTAATTTTAGTGATTTTTTTTTCATCAGTAAGCACGCGTGTTAGCAAAAAAGCGACGAGATTGGTGCTGTATTTCCTTGTTTTGCGATGAGATGAAAATATGTTCAGTAAGATGGAAAATGGAACAGTTCCCCTATTTGTTCAAGAAACTAAATGTTCAATAGTTAAGGCTGCTTGAACGAAATTAGCAAAACCATAAATGTTACATTTTGCAATTTAGTTCGCTTGCGAAATTTCAAATTATTACTTGAACACTCCTAATAATTATAACAAACAACTCGTGTGGAGATTCTATTCGCAGGAAGACAATCGGCCCCAGGCAAGCCACCGGAATTGTTAGAAATATAACTATTTTATTAACGTTGTAATCTTTAAATAAATATATATTTCGATTGTATAACATTTCACCAAAAACTATTTCGCGAAATTCATTTTCGCGGTTGAACATTTCGCGGAATAACATTTGGCGGTTTGTAACTTTTCGCGGTACGACATTTGGCGGTTTGTACCTTTTCGCCGAATGACTTTTGGCGGAATGTACCATTTCGCGGAATATTAATAATAATAGCCTTTGTTCATTCAGCATTCCTACAATTATTCTCAATCCAGTTGATAACCGGAATTGGGGGATGGCGAAGTTAGATTTTTCTCACAATCCGTACGTTAAACCTAACTTCGGAAATGGTCCGCTGTTTTCATATCGCGAAGCGCTATGCAGCGAACCACTTCCGAAGTTAGGTTTAACGTACGGATTGTGAGAAAGATCCAACTTCGCTAGCCCCCATTTTCGGGTTTCAACTGGATTGAGAATATTACCTGCGAGGTTTCTAAGCCAGGTTACCATTTTTTTAATTCGTTAAACACGAGATTAACACGTTAAATCTTTTCTACCTAAAAATCCGAATTCGAACAATTTCCTAGACAGGGCCAGAAGTTGAACCCAGCCTCCTTCAGCATAGTCTTGCTTGGCATCTTCCCGCACGGCTAAGGAAGGCCTCCCAGAATATTTAGAAATAGTTTTCAAAATTTCAATTGTACCTTATACCGGGTAGATACATCCATTTAAAGAAGACGTTACCCCTCCTTTCGCCTTATACCGGGCAGAAGCGTTCATTTAAAGAAGACATTATCAACTCATTTCGCCTTATACCGGGCAGATGCATCCATTTAAAGAAGGCGTTACCTTTGCCTTATACCGGACATACGCGTTCTTTCAAAGAAGGCATTATCAACTCCTTTCGCCAATTTAAAGAAGGCGTTACCCCTCCCTTCGCCTTATACCAGGCAGATGCATCCATTTAAAGAAGGCGTTACTTCTCCCTTCGCCTTATACCGGGAAGACGTGTTCTTTGAAAGAAGACATTAGCAACTCCTTTCGCCTTATACCGGGCAGTAGATATGGTGGGGTTTCAGGTTTTGAAACTCGCAACCCGAATCGAACCCGAACCCGATGGGTTTGGGTCGGGTTCGGGTTTGAAAAATTAGTACAATATCGGGTTCGGGTCGGGTACGGGTTTAAAAAATAAAATACTGAAAATTATTTTATTCAGTTTTGTTAATTGTGAGGCTAGTTCGTTGTTTGGGCTGACATTTTCTTCAATTTAAAGACAACCAGAAAATATCTAGTTTGAATTTTCCGGGGTGTGCGGGTGGTGCGGGCTTAAATATTTAAATTTTGTTGGGTTCGGGTCGAGTACGGGTTTACGAATGCAAAAATTCTCGGAAACGGTTCGGGTCCGGGTTTTGCATTAGATAAAAAAAATAGCCCGCATTTCATGTAATTAAGCAGAAATCGTTAAATATTTGAATAATAATTATTCTAATTGAATTCCGCCAAATGGCATTCCGCGGAATGATTTTCGGTGAAAAGGTACATTCCGCGAAATGTCTTTCGGAAAAAAGGTTCATTCCGCGAAATGTGTTTCGGAGAGTTGATACATTCCGCGAAATGTCATACCGCGAAAAAAAATTCCGCGAAATGTTTTTCGGCGAAATAATATACAACCTATATTTCAGCTTTTTAGCTAATGTTTGATAAAAGATGACAATTCTAATATCTTAGGCATGTTTTCTTTTGAATTTTTAATTGCAAGCATAGAACAAGAAATGTATTAAATATGAAATTTTGAATTATAAAATCAAACAGAAATGTCCAGATGAACATTTGTTTAAAATTTCAAAGCAAGAAAAAATCCTCAGATATATAGATTTTTGAATTAATTATTCTCATTACAGTCATACCTCGATATTTTTTTTTCAAACGTTAATAGCGACTTTATCTTTCGATGAAATCTTAACATTTATATATCAATCAATTTGCAAACTTTCCATCAATTCGCTAATGATATTAAAACTATAGATCACCAACGTCAAACTATTGAACATTTTAGTTCTTTCACGCCTGCTAAAAATTTCCGAACCAATCATTTTAGTGGGGGTCCGTTCATGCATCCCCAATACGGACATCAGATTGATGTAAGGTACGCACCTTCTGGCCCACCGCTTCATTTTTTCTGTGCATAAAAAGAGCCGTGTCTTACGCGTGCACGTCATTTTCGTTCGAGATTTCACGGCGAGCGGACCGCTCCGCTGGAGCGATCGTGGCGGCAGCATCAGCGCGTCATTTACGGTCGAGATTTCACGGAGCGTGTAGCAGCCGGCGTCCATCGCAACGAATCATCGGATGGCGTTCTTGGTACAATTAAAATCAATCAGTCCTGTGTGTTGAGCTTGAGCTTGAGCTTGATTGACTGCCCGTAGTTGCTACTCCAATATGACCAGATCATCTGTTTTTGGACACAGAACCAACAGATGTTTGCTTGGGACTAACACTCATTTTCAATGTACAAGTTTTATTTATTTATCATCAGACTAAGGCCGGAGTGGCCTGTGCTGCACATAAAAGACTTCTCCATTCAGCTCGGTTCATGGCTGCAATGTACAAGTACTGGTGATCTAATTTGTTATATCATACTGGCGTCTGCCACGTCAGAATGCAAGTCAATGTAGGGAGAAGGAGAAAATGATGATGTAATCACTCGCCCACTGCATGCCGAATATACCTCTGGACTTGCCACGAGATCATACGGAGTTTATTGGAATTTTTGGGTTAGGTTCGAGAGGCAGATGATCATCTTGGTTAACGAACTGCCAATGTTAAAGATAAAAGAAAGGAACTGATGGAATTTCTAATTGGATGTAAAACATATTTTCATAGATTGTCATTTTACTATTCATGTGAGTGTTAAAAATAGTGATAGTGAAAACTACAGATTCGAAATGTATTCGGGGTAATGGACTTCAGCATTAAACCGAGCAAATGCCTGATTTGGAAGAAGGAAGCATATCGTATTTCGCCATCTGCCGGGCAAATGTATGCTTTGACAAATGGAACCATGATGCAATTGTCGGGAAGATGCATCCTTTGAAAGAAGGGATCATATCTTCCTTTGCATTAAACCGAGCAAATGCCTTAATTGAACAAATGAATAAAATCTTCCATTGCTTTCGCCGAGAAAATGCATCCTTTGAAAGAAGAAATTATATTTTCTTTTTCCTTGAACTGAATAATGCATACATTGAGAATAGGAACCATACATATTCTCCCTTTGTTTTATGCCTGGCAAATGCATTATTTTAAAAAAAGGAATCGTTTCTTCTTTTGTCATATGCCAGAAAAATGCAACCTTTAAAAAACAAAGCATACACATTTTAGACTTATGAACGACAAAGTATGCTTTTGAAGAGATGAATATATCTCATGCAGAAACAACTTCATTTGCTTTTTATTGCCTTTTTTGTATAAAAATTGAGCACTTACAATTTTGTTATTTGTGTTTCCGTATTTTGTCGTTTGTCTTAGTCAACGACGATCTTGCTGCTGACCCAGAGGTAAAAAAAATTAAGTGAAATAGGCAGATAATAAAAAATCTACCAAGCAGTGATTTGATAGAATCTGATCTTTAATTCGAAATAATCAATTATAATGTTCAAGTGACAATCATTATAATTAATTAAACATATTATGCATAAGATTCGAAATTGATGATTACACAACTCTTATGCCAAACGACCATTTAACCAAACGGCCGTTATGCCGAATGACCTTTATGCCAAACGGCTTTATTCCAAACGACTTTGTGCCAAATGACCTACCACCATCAGTGGTGTTCTCTCGTGTAATTGGCAGATGCTGCAGATCCGGTTTGATGTAGGTAAATAATCGTGTGATGGTGATGTGATGGCTGTCGGCGGTGGTTGCTGCAGCAATCTCGTCGTCGCGTCGGTTGGAGCAGTACTAAAGCGAAATTTTCCCATAACTGATAGTGAATGACGCACATAATCGGTTATTTTAGGACCATCATTTTATCAAAAAGAAGGTTTTGTTTGCTGTACTGGAAATTGTCTAATAAGTGGAATTTCCTCGCAAAATTCTTGTTTTCGTTTTGCTGCTGCTGTTAGGAAGGGGCATTAAGATGAATTTTTGCCAGTGGCGGCCGTCGACGGGTAGTTGCTGCAGAAAATTATTCACAATGATAACGTCTGTAGCAAATAGGGGCGGTAAACCATTGAGTGGCAGTCGTCGGTGACAGGAGAACTGTGCAAGTGCAATTTTCTCTCACATTTTTACTCGCTGCCGCAGATGGCGAGCAGTTTTTTTAATTGACTTGAGACGTCGTCTGCGCCGTTATCGGTCCAAGTAAATTTTTTGATGGTCGTCGGTGGTGATTGAGAAAAATGTTTATGCTGAGAACAGATTATGATCATTTTGATTAACAATTGTTTTATGACTTAATCAATAACAAGGCGACTCCAGCCTAACAATCTACACAATTTTTATGAGATCCTTGATTGTAGATCAGTACTATTTTTCTGATAGTCCTTCATCACCCCTCTTCTTCTTCTTCTTGTTCTTCTTCTTCTATGGCTCTATATTCCATCTGGAACTTGGTCTGCTATTCAACTTAGTATTCTATCCTCAGTTATCAATTGATAGCTTTGCTGTGCCCCCGCCATTGCATGAGTATTGAGTATGTATCTTTTGCGGCAAGTACAATTGGGTATACTACAGGGTGTCTGCAAATTATCCGTACAACAAGACACGTTTTTAAATATTTTTTGGATTAAATTAAAGAACCAGCATGCATTGCATGTTTTCATAATAGGGCTACATAAACCAAGCTGAATTTGTTCACATTAAAATGACCCCTGTATCCTGAGTTGTACGCCTTCGATCGTGTTGAAAAAAAAAACCACGATGGCCGCACGTTTCTATACAGATACTTTTCACACATTTTTGACGATTGTGACATGATTTCAAATGTCTCGATAATATGTTCGGTGTTTTGAAGGCTGTTGATTTCAAGATAGACCATACCGAATGATAAATTCAATCCAAATCTGGTGAGTAGGAAGGCAATTCCTTTTTGTTCGGAAAACCGGAAAAAAAGCATTCACAAAGAATTATTTTTTTTATACATGAAATGACGCTCAGTTTTCTTAGAATATACATCTGTTACAGCCTGCTGAGTTGTTATGCCCATAAAGCTACCGATTCAGTCCATTATTGTCTGTTTTTGATTTGTAAAAGCAAACTATCAAAATCTGTACGGATAATTTGCAGACACCCTGTATACTGTGTTTCAATCTTACGTGTCAATAATGGCATTATCTCTACTATTTACCTTATCCAGCTTTCCACACTCGCCATAATGGCGGATGCTATAATAATTTTGACATTAACTGCTTCCCGACACTGAACTGAAATTTTAGTCTAAGCAAACATTGATATTTGCCGTTACTAATAACAGCCAATGAACCATTGCATTGTGACGTCATATGACACCATGTGAGGGCGATTTTTTACCCGCATTCAAATGGCGAGTGAAGTTTCATGAGGGCAATGTTTACATTTTTTTTATATGGCGTTTTTAGCCCGTGCAATCGTCTATGTGTTGTTTGTTTTTTATCAACAAAAAAACGAGAGCTCAAAAGTTTTGATAATATTATTCTATTTTAGATATTACTAATTACTAATTTATTTCAGATATTGGATTGAAGTATTCATATTTACTTTTACAGAATATGCGATCCAAACCTCGATCCAAACTTGGTTCGCTGGATTTTCTAACTGCCTTGGTGATATATTGGGAAGTATAATTACAAATCTCAATGGACATACGCTTACGAACATTAATAATAAGGATAAGCACCTTGTGGCAAAATAAATGATGGGTCCTGTCATGTGATCGATGTGAACAAGGTTCCCCTGATTCTAAATACAGTTACTAAGGGATAAAATAGTTCTCGGAAGACACGTAGTTTTGCGTAGAACTATCATGGTTTGATTGAGACGATTATAAACCAGATCCCTACAGAGGAGCCTCGACTGGGTGCTTTCCGCAATTTCCGGTACTCTAACGCAACTTTTATGCTGAACTCGAAAGTGGCGGCCAGGTGCATAATCATCGTTTAAGCTATTAGGTACTTGCCCCCTTTTCTTCAATAGACTTTTTTCATATGTACAATATCCTACTGATAAGCCTTTAAGTAAATTTAATAAGGGTGAGATAGGTAAAAGTAAAGAATGTGATTCTTTGGATATCATTTCTATGCATCAGTAGTTTAAATAGTATTGTTTTTTTTTCTAAAATGATTAATGTTAAACCTATGTGATTCCGACAGAGCAACCAAAATTATAATGCAGTAGAAGACCCAATTGAATAAAAAATGTGTGTGAGAATTCATATTTCAAATCCGGTGTCTTTAATCCGTTTAACTATACGTCTTCTACAATGAAACGATAGTGAAGCATCAACTACAATTTCCACTTAAGCGGCGGTCTAGAAAACACGCTGATAATTGCTTCTGAAATCTCGTGCTTTAGTGAGTCCGAATTCAAAAAAAGAACTTTGGTCCTTTACTTCAAAGGCGAGCATGCGTTAACTATTTATGACTCGAATAGCGTCACATTGAAAAGTCTGGAATAAATCATTCAAAAGTTAAAATGTATTCAAATATGGAATTAAAAAATAGTGAATTTTGATACTAGAGTAGTTCCTATTGTTAACGAAAAAATTACAAATTTTGTAGTTGTCGTTGGCGACGAGAAACATCAATGTTTGCTTTGACGAATTTTAGTTCAGTGGCTGGAAGCATTTGATGCCAAATTAGTTATAGCATCCGCCATTATGGCGAGCGTTGAAAGCTGGACACCGAACAAACGCGTTCATTTAAAGAAGGCATCATTTCTTCTGTTCGCCTTATACCGGGGAAATGCATTAATTTGAAGAAGGCATTATCTACTCTGTTCGCCTGATACCGGGCAAACACGTCCATTTAAACAAGCATTATCTCCTCTGTTCGTCTTATACCGGGCAAATGCAGTCATTTAAAGAAGGTATTGTCTCCTCTGCTCTTCTACTACCGGGCCTATGCGTCCATTTAAAGAAGACATTATCTCCTCTGTTTGTCTCATACCAGGCAAAAGCAGTAATTTGAAGATGGCAATGTCTCCCTTTTTCGCCTTATATTGAGCAAACACGTTTATTTCAAGAAGGTCTTGTTCGTGGGCTTCGTGGCCGTGCGGTTAGCGACGTCAATCGTCTAGACGCATGTGCTGCGGAGTGTGGGTTCGATTCCCGCCCCGGTAAAGAGAAAACTTTTCGTAAAGCGAAAAGCTCTTCACTGGTCCACTGGGTGTTGTGTAAATGTCCTGTCCGTTGTCTCATGCTAGATGTTAAGTGTTCAGTCTGTGCGACCTCTGGTCGAAGACGGTGATTCTGTCTGTCTTTTTTTATCTTCCTTGTTGCCTAATACCGGGCAAATGCAGTCTTTTGAAGAAAGAATTGCCTCCTCTTTTCGTCTTATATCGGACAAACGCATTCATTTAAAGAAGGCATTATCTTTTCGTTCGCCTTATACCGGGCAAACGCGTTTATTTGAAGATGAAAGCATTATCTCTTCTTTTCGCCTTATATCGGCAGATATGTTGTATAAAAGAATGAATTATTTGTTTATCTTACTCTATGATGTAAAATAGCACTTTCCTAAGTAATAAGGGCTTAAAAAACAGTTCAAGTTGATTAGAAAAAAAATCTTAATGTTTATTTAACAGAACCTCTGTGGCGTTTCTGTAAGCAATTCTAAGTAGTAACTTTCTTATTCTTTGCAAAAATCAACATTTTGCGATTGTCAGCCTCGGGCTGAAAGTCTTCTTAATAAAGACATAAAAAAAACATTTTGCGATTTATCGGTATCCGTGGGTGTTGAAAATATTGATAGAAAATTGTAGTTTTGAAATGTTTTCGGGATAATGTCCTTTCTGGTAACGGATTTCGGGGTATTGGTCTTCGGGGTATTGTGATATTCGGGGTAGTGGCCTTCGGGGAAATGGTTTTCGGGCTACTGGCATATTGGGGTGGAGCCACTTTATTGTACCTTTGACAGATACGTATTTCGACCTCACCAGTAAAGCCGTCTTCAATGTCTCGTCAAGACGGCCTTACTGTTGAGGTCGAAATACGTATCTGTCAAAGGTACAATAATGTAGTGGAATTAAATGGAATAGTTCAAACTCGTCTTATGACAAGTAAATACATTCCACTAAAAGCTTGAAATAATTTTTGGAACTTTTTAGTTGGAAAACCATCGATTATTTATCGCGTCCCCTTTAAAATGGGATTCCGGGATTTTTTTTATCCCAGCCATCATATTATAAACTCTGGGAAAATCGAATATTACTAAGTAATAGTCTAAGCAACTTGTTTATTGGAGCTCAAGCGTTAAAGTGCATAACAAAGCAGGACTCGATAAATTTATGTTATCCCCTGCAAGCAGCTAAGAAAGGCTTAGATGGGGATTATGCTCTGCATCGTCATTTTGTGCACAAATACACCCAATTCTTTCCCAACACGTGCTAAAATTGAAACTTGATATGTGAATGATTAAGTTTATCTAGTGTCAAAAAATTATTCAAATCGATTGATTATGTTAAACAATAATTTACCATATAAGGGTCCTAGCCGTCCGGTAAGATATGCGGCTACAAAGTAACGCCATGCTGAAGATGGCTGGGTTCGATTTCAAGTTTAGTCTCGACATTTTTTGGAAGTTGTCTGGACATAAAAGTATCATGATATGAGCTGGTGCCGGCAAAAGTGATACATGTCACATTGAGTAAATTTTACAGGAGACGCATTTTTCCAAAAACTTCGAATAATAAATTCAAATTTACAATTTTCAACTATACCTACATGCTATGACTAATGTGCCTTAAGTAGTTGTGAGAAATACACGAAGTTTCTTGACAAATTTCAAGTTTACTGGAACATACCGCACATGTACATGAACAAAATGCAACAGAAACGGAAAATCGTTGCCAGTAAAAGTGGGACAAGTACATTTATAAAATCATTCTAAACGGCAGTAAAACATCTTGAATTTCAGATTAGAGTTATAATCTGTTGCGGAAACACCCATGTTGCCGAATTTTCCTTCAAATGAGCAGATCTTATATGTGCCACATTGTCTGGCAGCAAAATGAGCATTGTGATATATACCAGAAAATAAAATGTGCATATCTCCAGCTTCAGTTGGTTTAAATCACTTTTTCTTTTTTTCTCTAGCAAGATCTTTGCAAATAGAAGCCGTTAGGGAAAAAATCAAATTTGGCAAAAACGGTTTATGTACCACTTTTCTGACACCGGTTGATATGAATGGTAACGATTATTTTCACCCGAAATTCATTGTCAATTTAAAATTTAGTCCACTTGTCATTTCATTGTCGCATTATTGATATTGGCATGCATATTATTTTAAGAAGACATTTATTTTCATGACTCTTGGTACAACCACCAGACACCAGAGTAGACGAAAATAGCTCAATAATATCAAATGTTGATAAGATAGCAAAATGAGATATGGACATGATTGATAAAGGAGATAAAAGAACAGACGACAACATCAATACACCCGATTCTGTTTTTTCCACGGATTTTTTTCACGGCCGTGTAAAAAAAATCCCATACAAAATTTTTGCAAAGTTGCTCCATTTTGCATGATTCGTCGAGAAATCATAAAACTTTTTTTACATGGATTTTCAAATTTTGAACTGAAATTTTTTTTACACGGAACGCATCCCCCGTGTGAAAAAAAGAATCGGGTGTATTTTGCGCTAAAATGTGATGAGGAGATCAAGTTATGCTATTTGTAAGAAGTGATTAATATCATGTGCCATTAGTTTGTTTTTATCTAAAGCATATCTTGATATTCAAATGATATTTCGGTGCAAATTTTTTGATATTGTTGTCTGTTCTTTTATCTCTTATATCAATAAGTCCATATTATATTTTGTTATTGTGATCATTACCATTACCAAATACCCAGGAAATGAAAGATAAGAAGTTATAATTTCACGTCTTCTTCTTTATTTGTGTGGAAACCCAACAAATCAAAGTAACATTTCATAACGCCGCAAGAAACATTTTTCACTGCAATGAAAACTTGTTCGTATTGGCTAATTTTAATTGCTGTGTTCTTCTTCGTAGCTTAGTTGGTTAAATGCACCAGTCTAGTGTACTGTGGGTATAAGACCCATAAGGTATAAGGAAAGTGGTTACCTACAATACATTTTTCAAATCAGAATCTTCCACACATTAACATCTAAGTTTTCAGAACATGAAATGCTTTCCGTTTGCCTTGCGAACAAAATATCACAAGTCAGTCAAGAAGCCGATTGGTGCGGTATGGCAGAACCGCGAACAAATACCATTCATGACTTCGAAATGCACGGACTGCATTATCTCTTTCAAACTGCAAAGAAATTTTAAAACAACATAATGACAAAATTGACATTCACTGGTCTTTTTGTTTTCTAACTTTTAAGTAGAACGAAAGGAAAGAGACTCGTCCGTACAGTGCCCTATTGATCAAAGAGCCCACGATATTTGCATTTGGTAGCCTGAGATACAAAAAGGCACTTTGCTCATTGTCTTATGACGGACATGACCTTTTCAGTACTGAGTTGATCTAAGGCAGCTGATTTTTCCGGCGAACACGTCGCCATCGGTTAAAATAGGTAAAAAAGAAATCTACAGGGTGGCCACTGAAATTCGATTTTCAAATTCCCGGTTTTTTTCCGTTTTTCCCGATTAATTTTCCCGGTTTTTTGGTATTGGTTTACTAAAAAACCACAAATTTTTAAAATAAGAAATATGAATTTTAACACAAATGCAACACGAAGATCTTTTTTCCAATCATTTCCAATTATTTTGTTTTCTAAAAAAAGATTTAACCACATTTTGTTTTCTTTTTTTCCAGTTTTCCAGTTTAAAATAAAATTTTGAATTTATTATTAAAAAGTTTGAACGTTCCAATTCACTATTAACATATTGGAATTAACAAAGTTTTGGAATTTATTCCTTATTTTCCATGTAACAAGTTAAACAAATATATCTTTCACCATCATATCCTTCAATTATATTAGGTTACTTGTGGAAAAATACTAAGCTAAATATATTTTATTATAAAATAAATTACAGACAAAATCACGAAATATCATAAACTTACCATTTTTCACTCGAATTTGATATCAAAATGATCTAATGACAACACAAACTGGATTCAGACAAAAGACTAACTTAATTTTTGTACTCGCACAGCCCATGTACTTAAAGTTAGAATGCGACTGAGTAATAAACATTAAAGAGTCAATCTTTTCCTTATACCAACAACATAAAAGCTTTGAAGAATTTTGAATTTAACTTGACGAAAAAATTTTTCCCGGTACAGGTCCTGAATTCCCGGTTTTTCCCGCTTTTTTTCCCGGTGACTTCAATTTCCCGTCTTTTTCCCGTTTTTCCCGGTGGCCACCCTGAATCTAGTTCTTGAAAAAGATATGAAAGAATAGAACCTCCCGTTAGAATGATTCATCCTTTCTGAGTCAGAGCAAATTTACGTTGCCTTATGCTATCTATTGGGCAGAAACAAATTAATAAAGGCATGTTTATTCTTGAACGATTTATTTTTATCTTTCAAACAGCAACATTATTCTTAAAAGTTTTACACGAGAAGTAGTCATCATAATTCGAAAGCCAGCGAAACTGATAGACCTAAGGAGGTTTCTGAGTTTTCGCTGGCTTTTCGAGCCAAACTATGTCCATGGTGCTTTCCATTTCCTTATTCAGCATTGCCGTCCTATTTGTGGTGTTGAATTGATGCGATGGTGGCGGTAGATAATTTCCCTTTGGCCCGAAGTTACGATCAGCTAATTACAGTTTCACAACTATAAGAATCAGAAGATCAAAAGCCGACGAATGGATGTGAAATAATGAGTTGGAAGTTGTTCCCCAATTTATATGCTTGAGTTGTTTGTCTACAAAATCTACCCCGCTCGTTAATGAAACAGGAACGACAGGTACGACAAATGGTCGAAATATAGATGTGTTTGTTTTGGAATAGGTAGATTTTCTTTACTACTCGTGAAGAAATGTTACCTGAAGAATATTTCAATAGGCTAGAGTGACCATCAACACATGAAATGTTGGTCTTAAAAATTCAAAGATATTTTTCATTCCAAAAAGCTGTTTTCATTTGTTAAAATCAATTTATTTCAAGCCCTTATTATTTTCTTTTAAAATCGAAGGGTGGTATTAGGCAAAGTTCGCAAAACATTTTCACATGCTGTATCAAATTTGCTGCGCAAGTTTGAGTTTCCCTGTTTTGTAATTTCCCCACTGCTTAATATTTCAGCAATCTCATCAAAACCTCATAGCACGTGCATATCAAATAATTGCATTACAAATATTTTCGACACCAAGTTGCAAGGAAATGCATCCCACATGGTTCCTAAGCAACATCAAATCAACACAGCGGAATGGAGCAACATTTTCAAACTGCAAAAATGCATCACTGAAATAGGATTTCAATCTAAACTGCTCAAATTGAATGGATGGATGCTCATCGTGTCATCAGCCTCAGCAGATGCGTGACATGCAAGAGATGTACGTTTCCGCCGAAAATGTTGGTTCGGATCTCTGGTTTGAGATTGTCCTGCCACGTGTCCTGCCGCACTTCGCCAACCCAAACCACTCCCACCAATAGATTACTATTCCCCAAAAGTGTGCAAGGGGTGTCAGGTTATGAATATTTATCGCCATGTTTACACTCTTGTGGCCGAGGGACAACGACGATACCAGATGATGACGACGACAACGACAACGTACGTTGATGGCACCTGAACTGAGCCCAGCTGAGTGCATCATCGTCATACATTCAGTTGCAATATGCATGCATGCATATTATTACTTTTATCCATGTCGCGTGAATCGGAGGGTGGGTAAGTGGCCGCGTGTGTTTGTGTGTGTGTGGTGCCAAGCCGAGAATCCGTCGAAGTGAAGGGAACGCTGTTGGACGGACCCGGTTCCAACCCAAGAGACAGCATGGCGCGAGCAACAACACACGACGGCTATTCGAACAAACTGAACCATCAACCTTCCTCGCCCGTCCGTGTTCGCACAAATCAGCAACACGAGGAGGACTGGAGGAAAGGACACATCGGACGGGCGCGGAGGAAAACTGGTTCAAGTATGAAATGTTAATAATTAAAAATTTACAGCACTCAAGCTTTATCCTCGAGTTGGTTGGATTGCCGCTCGGAAACTAGCAAAAGGACTACGGGGAACTGTTCCAGGCAGTGGTGGCGTGGAGGGTGGTGATGGCATTCATCTGCTAGTTTTTTCCCCCCACTGAAGTTATGAAAAAGCGGTATATCCCCGTGGCCGGTTCATGAGCATAGAAAAGAAGAATGCCGGAACATTGGGGTTGCTGTCGGTTGCTGCACTAACAGCAGTAGTAGTAAAGTGGCGAAGAGATTACAGCCGAGTTTATGTAATAAAATTTATTGCCTTTCTCGTTTTCATTGGATAGTTGCGTGAATGGACGGAGCTACGCAATTATTTACGGAAGTTGGTTTGGAATCGGTTGGAAATATAGTGTTTATGGACCATTAATATCCATCAGGACCGTTGGTGTGGAATTCAGGGGACTCTAAAAGTTTCATGGACATATTTTCTTACGGCAGTCCTTGAGAATTTATAGAAACATCAAAAAGGATTCGATTTATAAATTGGAATAATGTCGTAGAAACGTTACTTTGTTCCATGTGTTCGGAAGAAGCACTAACGGTACGCCATTTAGCCGAACAAACCATTAGGCCGAAACTCATCTAACCGAAAGTCATTTGATCGAATTGGACATACGGCCGAAAATGCGTTCGGCCGAACAACTCTTTTGGTCGAAAAAGTCGATTAGCCGAATAGTTCATTTGATCAAAATGCCTTTTAGCCGAAACGGTCATTTGGCAGAAAAAGTCATTTGGCCGTAAATGTAATTTGGATACGTTGGGGAAAATTGCAAGTTATTCCAAACTAAAACGAGAAGCACTTCTTTTCTAAATATGTTAACCTGAAATATAAGAAATCACATGCTTTTTATCTCTCTGCTTCAATAAACTTTGACATGCGATGCATAGAGCATCGAGAAACTGAAATTGGCACACAAAAAAGGATAACCTCTTTACTCGAATTTTCATATTTTCCCAAACGACCCAGGCTTTAGGCAAAATTGCTTCGATTGAACTATCGGAACTGACGCGGGACTATAGCGAAGGCAGTTCTTTACTCAATCAGAATGTCCCGTACGAACTTTTTTCGCTTCATCCTCGAAAGATTTTTTCAAGAACACACACACACACGGTTCTCCTTTCCCGGGGCATAGTGTTTTGCATTCGGCGAAACAACTACGCCATCCATCATCGGACATCCCATCCCCGAGAGCAAACTTTTTCCCTCCTCCGAAACTCACTTACCGTTGTACTTATCGAAAGCGGTCGGCACGTACTCCGGGATAAACCGATCCTGGATGTACGACACGATGAGGTTCGTCTTGCCGACCGCTCCGTCCCCAACCAGGACGCACTTCACGACGGGGGCGTCGTCCTCGTCCTCCTCGGTGGTGGAGTCCCGTCGAACTTTTTCTTTGGTGCCACTGCTTGCCAACTGCTTTTCCCGGGATTTGTCCTTTGATTTTTGCTTTTTATCTGTGGATTTGAAAGGATGGAAAAGTTGGAATCAGACTCAAGGCGTTAGAAGTCATTCGAGACATAAATTAACATAAGCGTTCGACGTGATGTGATCTTTTCTCTCAAAGTGTGGGATAAGTTTGGTCATTTTGAGCCAACTAACTGCCTAATATTTCAAGATCTGAACGACCTCCGGCTATCAACAACAAAGGTTAATTAAATATTCAAAACTAAAACATTGCCCAACCTTTCGAATGATGTCAATAAATTTCGACCCTCAACGAGGAACCAACTGCAAACAGTCAAACCATTTTCCATTCCCATTGACCATTTAAACTTTTATGTGCAATCCGAAACGCGCTTGATTGTTTTCGGTCAGCCGGTTGGACCTCTTTCCCCAAAATAACACAAAAATAGGGAAAATTCTGATCAATCCACCAAGCAGTAGTAATGCTGCCCTTCTCGTGCTTGATCGAGGCCCAAACTTACTGAGCCACTCCAAAAGATTTTTGGACAGAAAGTTGACTGAAGGACAACCATTATCCCGTAGAGATGAGTCAAAAGAAATAAAAGACTATGATTTCGATCAAAATAATATTTTTAGATTGAAATAACAGCCTTTCGGTTACCACTTTGTTGTTCGTGCGAGAAAGGCAAAAAGGTACCGAAATAAAACTGAACGAGATAACCCAGCAAAGCACCTTTTATCGTGCTTTCTCATCTCTTTCGGTTCATCGTCTGCTCCGAGTCCGGATTCCCAAAAACACAGGCCTCTACAAGCCTGTTCTTGTACCTACCGGAGAGGCAAATAAGAACAGACGGCTTATTAGGTGTCGGGCAAAGAAGTTTGATGCATCCAGTCCGGAGTTGTTTTCGTCGTCTTCGTCTCCTAATGACCAGCACTTTCTTCTGGGAATCGTTCACACGAAGGCACGAAAGCAATGAAGGCACATTTTGGATCAGTATGAGGTTCTCGTTCGGCACATACGATATATGTACGGTGCGGTGGGTGGTTAATAATGGCCTCATAATCTGATATTGGAAGGCGAGAATGAGCTGTGTCGAACCCGACAGAGGACGAAGTGAAAAAAAGGTACCGGTAGAAAGGACTTCATGAATGATGTAGCAAGTAGTTTACAGAAATGGGAACAACATCTGTCTTCTTGGATTTGGTAACCCAGTATGGATAATTTAATTAGGCAGGTTTCGAAATAATTCCAAGAATGATATGAAAAATGTTTATACGTAGAACGTAAAATTACAATTTTTACATACCTTGAACAAAATTGAGAGTCTAGAACTAACATTCAAATTAAGGATCGAATTCACAGAAACTTTTTAACGCTAAAAAATTTACAACGGTAAAGTTGGCAACTGAGAACTTTCTTCCAAAAAAATTCAAGAATTCCTTCCAAGGAATTCATAGAATTCCATCCACAAATTTTTTTATTTTTTTCCAAGGAATTTGGAAAATTCCTTCCAGGAATCTGGAGAATTCCTTCCAGGAATCTGGAGAATTCCCTCCAGGAATTTGGAGAATTCTTTCCAGGAATTTGGAGAATTCTTTCCAGGAATTTGGAGAATTCCTTCCGGGAATTTGGAGAATTCCTTCCGGGAATTTGGAGAATTCCTTCCAGAATTTGGAGAATTCCTTCCGGGAATTTGGAGAATTCCTTCCGAATTTGGAGAATTCCTTCCAGGAATTTGGAGAATTCCTTCCGGGAATTTGGAGAATTCCTTCCGGGAATTTGGAGAATTCCTTCCGGGAATTTGGAGAATTCCTTCCGGGAATTTGGAGAATTCCTTCCGGGAATTTGGAGAATTCCTTCCTGGAATTTGGAGAATTCCTTCCGGGAATTTGGAGAATTTCTTCCCGGAATTTGGAGAATTCCTTCCCGGAATTCGGAGAATTCCTTCCAGGAATTTGGAGAATTCCTTCCGGGAACTTCGAAAATTCCTTCCCGAAATTTGGAGAATTCCTTCCAGGGATCCTTCCAGGAATTTGGAGAATTCCTTCCGGGAATTTGGAGAATTCCTTCCGGGAATTTGGAGAATTCCTTCCGGGAATTTGGAGAATTCCTTCCGGGAATTTGGAGAATTCCTTCCGGGAATTTGGAGAATTCCTTCCGGGAATTTGGAGAATTCCTTCCGGGAATTTGGAGAATTCCTTCCGGGAATTTGGAGAATTCCTTCCAAATTTGGAGAATTCCTTCCGAATTTGGAGAATTCCTTCCGGGAATTTGGAGAATTCCTTCCAGGAATTTGGAGAATTCCTTCCGGGAATTTGGAGAATTCCTTCCGAATTTGGAGAATTCCTTCCAGGAATTTGGAGAATTCCTTCCGGGAATTTGAGAATTCCTTCCGAATTTGGAGAATTCCTTCCGGGAATTTGGAGAATTCCTTCCAGAATTTGGAGAATTCCTTCCAGAATTTGGAGAATTCCTTCCAGGAATTTGGAGAATTCCTTCCAGGAATTTGGAAAATTCCATCCAGGAATTTGGAGAATTCCTTCCGGGAATTCGCAGAATTCCTTTCGGGAATTTGGAGAACTCCTTCCGGGAATTTGGAAAATTCCTTCCGGGAATTTGGAGAATTCCTTCCGAATTTGGAGAATTCCTTCCGAATTTGGAAAATTCCATCCAGGAATTTGGAGAATTCCTTCCGGGAATTTGCAGAATTCCTTTCGGGAATTTGGAGAACTCCTTCCGGGAATTTGGAAAATTCCTTCCGGGAATTTGGAGAATTCCTTCCAGGAAATTGGAAAACTCCTTCCAGGGATCCTTCCAGGAATTTGAAGAATTCCTTCCAGGAATTTGAAGAATTCCTTCCAGGAATTTGAAGAATTCCTTCCAGGAATTTGAAGAATTCCTTCCAGGAATTTGAAGAATTCCTTCCAGGAATTTGAAGAATTCCTTCCAGGAATTTGAAGAATTCCTTCCAGGAATTTGAAGAATTCCTTCCAGGAATTTGAAGAATTCCTTCCAGGAATTTGGAGAATTCCTTCCAGGATTTGGAGAATTCCTTCCGGGAATTTGGAGAATTCCTTCCGAATTTGGAGAATTCCTTCCGAATTTGGAGAATTCCTTCCGAATTTGGAGAATTCCTTCCAAATTTGGAGAATTCCTTCCAGAATTTGGAGAATTCCTTCCGAATTTGAGAATTCCTTCCGGGAATTTGGAGAATTCCTTCCGAATTTGGAGAATTCCTTCCGAATTTGGAGAATTCCTTCCGGGAATTTGAGAATTCCTTCCGAATTTGGAGAATTCCTTCCAGGAATTTGGAGAATTCCTTCCGGGAATTTGGAGAATTCCTTCCGGGAATTTGGAGAATTCCTTCCGAATTTGGAGAATTCCTTCCAGGAATTTGGAGAATTCCTTCCGGGAATTTGGAGAATTCCTTCCAGGAATTTGGAGAATTCCTTCCAGGAATTTGGAGAATTCCTTCCAGGAATTTGGAGAATTCCTTCCAGGAATTTGGAGAATTCCTTCCGGGAATTTGGAGAATTCCTTCCGAATTTGGAGAATTCCTTCCCGGAATTTGGAGAATTCCTTCCTGGAATTTGGAGAATTCCTTCCAGAATTTGGAGAATTCCTTCCCGGAATTTGGAGAATTCCTTCCCGGAATTTGGAGAATTCCTTCCCGGAATTTGGAGAATTCCTTCCTGGAATTTGGAGAATTCCTTCCCGGAATTTGGAGAATTTCTTCCAGAATTTGGAGAATTCCTTCCGGGAATTTGGAGAATTCCTTCCGAATTTGGAGAATTCCTTCCGGGAATTTGGAGAATTCCTTCCAGAATTTGGAGAATTCCTTCCGGGAATTTGGAGAATTCCTTCCGAATTTGAGAATTCCTTCCAGGAATTTGGAGAATTCCTTCCAGGAATTTGGAGAATTCCTTCCAGGAATTTGGAGAATTCCTTCCAGGAATTTGGAGAATTCCTTCCAGGAATTTGGAGAATTCCTTCCAGGAATTTGGAGAATTCCTTCCGGGAATTTGGAGAATTCCTTCCGGGAATTTGGAGAATTCCTTCCGGGAATTTGGAGAATTCCTTCCAGGAATTTGGAGAATTCCTTCCAGGAATTTGGAGAATTCCTTCCAGGAATTTGGAGAATTCCTTCCAGGAATTTGGAGAATTCCTTCCAGGAATTTGGAGAATTCCTTCCAGGAATTTGGAGAATTCCTTCCAGGAATTTGGAGAATTCCTTCCAAAGGATGGAATTATACATAAATTCCTAACTCAATTTCTGATAGGATGAATATTAGAGCGATGCAATAAAGAACCAGACTGTTGGCATATGTGGCAACAAAATTCCTTCCAAATTCGAATTCTCATGGAATATGGAACGAAATTCAGTGAATAGCTTAAAGTGAATGAAAGGAATATATTATGTAGACAACTTTTAAGAAAATTTGTAAAGTACATACCCGAAAGCAAATTGTAGGGGTCTTAACGCCTTTCGTAGCATGTCAACAAGCATGTCCTCAATTCAACTTAAAGTTAACACAATCAACCATAAAAAGTAAATTAGGAAACCAAACAGATTCCCACGGATCGCTTTCCCTTATTAAATTTAAAACCGGAGCAAATTGGGTAGAAGTCGCACAAATGTAAAGAAATCATTCCACCAAACAGACACAGAAGTCCGGATGCTAATGCCATTCGACTTCCGCTCGGACAGGAAAAAAGAACCCACCGTTTGAAGGTCGCTTCTGATTTCGGATCCATGTTTGGCAATTGAACAGAAATAGGATGCCTACAAACTTGACAGACATCAAAGTCGAATGAGAAAAAGCAAGAAAAAAAAGTTAAGCAACAGGAAAACGATGACGACAATAACAATAACAACAACAATAATCCCCAGACAAAATCATAGAGGCCGTGAACTTGAAAAGAAGCTGCGTAGTGTTGCTTCGTTCATGATGTGCCAGCAGGTAGTTGACGACGACGACGACGACGTTCCATTCGCACATAATAAGAAGAACGCCGACCAACCGAATTCGTTAACGTGGTTGTGTGTACGTGTGTCTGTAAACAGAATGTGAGAACAGATTGGCCGATTGAATGTCACGTTTGGCGAAAATCCCCTTCTCCGGCGTTGGTGTACACAAGACTATAGTTTTTTATGTCTCTTCATGGATGACTCAACACGAAAAGATTTGCGTGTTTGCTGCTTGCCGATTCCTACCCCAGCAGCAGCGTTTGGATCAATCGATTTTTTTTAGTTGCAATCTAGCGACGTATATTTATAAGGTCCTACATGTGTCTGCCCATGGTTTGAGATTTTATTTTCTAGGAGATGTGGATGGAGTAATGAAGTTTGTGTCAACCAGGTTGAAAGAGAACCATGTGGATGTGTCAGCTGGCAAGTAATCCCTCGTTTGCGAAGGTTCTCTTTATAGAAGTTTAACATTTTTGTTGCTGAATAGAATGATATAATATTTGGAAAGGGAGCACGTTCAAAAAGGCGTTTGCAATGCTATACAACGCTGTAAGGAATTTATTTCCAAAATAAAACGTGGATGGTCACATAGAAAACTACTTGATACCCTTATCAGTAATTGATTAGATTGAGTTAACCCAACTTAATTAAAACAACTGAATTGCAAACTCCTGGGACTATTTTCAAAGCCGCTTGCAGCATGATCATAGATTTGATCATCATTATTGCCACCATCTCAAATATTTCGGAAAGGCCGGAACAAAGTCTCCGGAAGTCAAAAATGTATTTCAGAGTACTACGAAGTAACCACAAGTTCTCCATTTTTAACATTTATCCCTTTCTGAAAAATGTGAAGCATTTTATTTATTTCCAGATAAAGTTCTGTAAAATACAGAAAAAAAACTAGGTTTTATACAGGCAACATTCTCAAAAAATTGGTTGAAGGGTTTGAGAGAAGACGGAAAATAACTATCAGGTACAGATATCGCCTTTCTCAGTTTTGAAAAACAATTTTCTTATGGATGACAGAGAGACGGAAATAGCGGAAATCTTCCGAGAAGTTCTGAAAGGCTTCTTCCGAGAAGCTCTGAAAGGCTTCTCCCGAGAAGCTCTGAAAGGCTTCTTCCGAGAAGCTCTGGAAGGCTTCTTCAGAGAGGCTCTGAAAGGCTTCTTCCGAGAAGCTCTGAAAGGCTTCTTCAGAGAAGCTCTGATAGGCTTCTTCTGAGAAGCTCTGATAGGCTTCTTCTGAGAAGCTCTGAAAGGGCTTCTTCCGAGAAGCTCTGAAAGGCTTTTTACGAGAAGCTCTGAAAGACTTCTGCGAGAAGCTCTGAAAGGCTTCTGCCGAGAAGCTCTGAAAGGCTTCTGCGAGAAGCTCTGAAAGGCTTCTTCCGAGAAGCTCTGAAAGGCTTCTTCCGAGAAGCTCTGAAAGGCTTCTTCCGAGAAGCTCTGAAAGGCTTCTTCCGAGAAGCTCTGAAAGGCTTCTTCCGAGAAGCTCTGAAAGGCTTCTTCCGAGAAGCTCTGAAAGGCTTCTTCCGAGAAGCTCTGAAAGGCTTCTTCCGAGAAGCTCTGAAAGGCTTCTTCCGAGAAGCTCTGAAAGGCTTCTTCCGAGAAGCTCTGAAAGGCTTCTTCCGAGAAGCTCTGAAAGGCTTCTTCCGAGAAGCTCTGAAAGGCTTCTTCCGAGAAGCTCTGAAAGGCTTCTTCCGAGAAGCTCTGAAAGGCTTCTTCCGAGAAGCTTTGAAAGGCTTCTTCCGAGAAGCTCTGAAAGGCTTCTTCCGAGAAGCTCTGAAAGGCTTCTTCCGAGAAGCTCTGAAAGGCTTCTTCCGAGAAGCTCTGAAAGGCTTCTTCCGAGAAGCTCTGAAAGGCTTCTTCCGAGAAGCTCTGAAAGGCTTCTTCCGAGAAGCTCTGAAAGGCTTCTTCCGAGAAGCTCTGAAAGGCTTCTTCCGAGAAGCTCTGAAAGGCTTCTTCCGAGAAGCTCTGCAAGGCTTCTTCCGAGAAGCTCTGCAAGGCTTCTTCCGAGAAGCTCTGCAAGGCTTCTTCCGAGAAGCTCTGCAAGGCTTCTTCCGAGAAGCTCTGCAAGGCTTCTTCCGAGAAGCTCTGCAAGGCTTCTTCCGAGAAGCTCTGAAAGGCTTCTTCCGAGAAGCTCTGAAAGGCTTCTTCCGAGAAGCTCTGAAAGGCTTCTTCCGAGAAGCTCTGAAAGGCTTCTTCCGAGAAGCTCTGAAAGGCTTCTTCCGAGAAGCTCTGAAAGGCTTCTTCCGAGAAGCTCTGAAAGGCTTCTTCCGAGAAGCTCTGAAAGGCTTCTTCCGAGAAGCTCTGAAAGGCTTCTTCCGAGAAGCTCTGAAAGGCTTCTTCCGAGAAGCTCTGAAAGGCTTCTTCCGAGAAGCTCTGAAAGGCTTCTTCCGAGAAGCTCTGAAAGGCTTCTTCCGAGAAGCTCTGAAAGGCTTCTTCCGAGAAGCTCTGAAAGGCTTCTTCCGAGAAGCTCTGAAAGGCTTCTTCCGAGAAGCTCTGAAAGGCTTCTTCCGAGAAGCTCTGAAAGGCTTCTTCCGAGAAGCTCTGAAAGGCTTCTTCCGCGAAGCTCTGAAAGGCTTCTTCCGCGAAGCTCTGAAAGGCTTCTTCCGAGAAGCTCTGAAAGGCTTCTTCCGAGAAGCTCTGAAAGGCTTCTTCCGAGAAGCTCTGAAAGGCTTCTTCCGAGAAGCTCTGAAAGGCTTCTTCCGAGAAGCTCTGAAAGGCTTCTTCCGAGAAGCTCGGAAAGGCTTCTTCCGAGAAGCTCGGAAAGGCTTCTTCCGAGAAGCTCGGAAAGGCTTCTTCCGAGAAGCTCGGAAAGGCTTCTTCCGAGAAGCTCGGAAAGGCTTCTTCCGAGAAGCTCGGAAAGGCTTCTTCCGAGAAGCTCTGAAAGGCTTCTTCCGAGAAGCTCTGAAAGGCTTCTTCCGAGAAGCTCTGAAAGGCTTCTTCCGAGAAGCTCTGAAAAAGGCTTCTTCCGAGAAGCTCTGAAAGGCTTCTTCCGAGAAGCTCTGAAAGGCTTCTTCCGAGAAGCTCTGAAAGGCTTCTTCCGAGAAGCTCTGAAAGGCTTCTTCCGAGAAGCTCTGAAAGGCTTCTTCCGAGAAGCTCTGAAAGGCTTCTTCCGAGAAGCTCTGAAAGGCTTCTTCCGAGAAGCTCTGAAAGGCTTCTTCCGAGAAGCTCTGAAAGGCTTCTTCCGAGAAGCTCTGAAAGGCTTCTTCCGAGAAGCTCTGAAAGGCTTCTTCCGAGAAGCTCTGAAAGGCTTCTTCCAAGAAGCTCTGAAAGGCTTCTTCCAAGAAGCTCTGAAAGGCTTCTTCCAAGAAGCTCTGAAAGGCTTCTTCCGAGAAGCTCTGAAAGGCTTCTTCCGAGAAGCTCTGAAAGGCTTCTTCCGAGAAGCTCTGAAAGGCTTCTTCCGAGAAGCTCTGAAAGGCTTCTTCCAAGAAGCTCCTATTAAAAAAAAATCCTATTAAAAACTACCTAAACCTTATTCTACTGTAAATCCTAAATAGATGCTAGCTAAAACCTATTTCTAAAATTTAATTCCTAAATTCGTTCAACTATTTGTTAGGTTAATTGAAAGACCAATCAGAAGATCTGAGTCGAGGTTTCGTCAATTGAATAGTGAAAAATTGAGTCTGAGTACTACGTAGATGATATGAAGAAATCCTAATAATAAATTACAGCTTTAAGCTGCTTCTGTTGAACTGCTAAACAGTAGTGTTTTCCACTGCCTCGAAACCGTCCGATTCTCAACATCACTGAAAAGCCCCGAATCGCATCTTAAAGGCTTCTCCGAGAAGCTCTACAACATAGAAAAATAAGCACAATGACGTAAAAAGTATGTGCTCCTAGGCTTAATACGGCCTTAAAACACGATGAAAAGACAATCGTCAGAGAATTAAACTCGTAGAACGGAAAGGAATATTTCTTTCGATTTGTC
Organism: Armigeres subalbatus; assembly: GCF_024139115.2. Classification (NCBI taxonomy): domain Eukaryota; kingdom Metazoa; phylum Arthropoda; class Insecta; order Diptera; family Culicidae; genus Armigeres; species Armigeres subalbatus. The sequence goes on from NC_085139.1 coordinate 90,519,318, forward strand.
ATTGGTACGGAAAACCTGCATTCCACTAGCATACCACCGATTATTATAGGCGACTTGTGACCTTCACTATTGTATGAGGGCAATCAGCAGTTTCAATTTTGCACGTGAAAAAATCTGAAGCACACCTGGCAATATCCGAGTTGCGACGCAGACAGACCACGTACTGATTGACAGTATCTGGAACGCTGTAAATGTGGGATCCTTCAGAATCCCGAACATAGTAGTTTCGAAAACTCGAACTAGACTATCAAACTCAGTGATGATTAGAAAAAACTGCGTTCTTTAAGAATTGATTGATATTTAAGGAAAAACATGTAAATGCTGTTTATGTTTCACGGCAAAGCTATTCGAGTCTAACTGATTTACCTATACTTTGCCATTCAAATCCGATTTTTGCCTTTCCAATGCACAGCGCTATTTAATCTCATAAGAAAAGCAAAATATGAGCCGTCCAATGTGATTCACCGACCAACTGAGTACTGCTGCCGCTGCTCTAAGGGACCTATAATGGTCCAATCTGTGACTGCCTGCAGTAGTGGCAGACAAATTGGCAGACATTATGGAACGCAACAACGCGCAACGGTCGGTAGAGGCATAGCAGACAGGTATGAGAGTATTACGCTGCTGCTGTTGCTGCTGCCACCGGATCTGGTATTTTCAATAATAAATGAAGCCACCACCACGCACTCAGCTAAAGTTAGGATAAACGTCCTAAACCAACCAGTTTGGTGGCTGCCGCTTGCTGGGCGAGTAGCCTCTGTACTGGTTTTTGGGCTTAGGAAGGAGAAGATTTACCGCTTGTTAGTAACTTTGTGGCGAAAGAAGTGGCAGTAAATTAGTTGAATTCGAGGAATTAGATGGTTTATGCTAATAAGAAAGTTAGATTTATTACAGAACTATCTTATATGGTAAACGTTTGTTAATTAGGGGTTAACTAGTTGTAGGAGATTTTCTCATAGACTTAATAAACCTCTCCTCTACCATTTAGCAAAACCCTTAATTTTTATATTGTTGTTTGAAAGCTAATTAATTTTGAAGCATGTTATATAGTTTGCACCAATTTCAATGTACCATAAAATAAGTTGAAACACAATCTTCAGTTCAACCTAATCATTTATCAACTGAAATTGGTCCCTCGATAACACGATTGCTGTGCACACGCAAACGTATTCAAAGTTCAATTTCCTTTCGCCGGGAAGCGTCCTCTAATTCCCGGCTCGTTTCCATAAATTCACTGTCACTCGAATCCGCCACGGGGACATTGTCGCGTGCTTAACGGCCGTTTATCTATCCGTCCCGAAAGTTTTTCGCTTGCCGGGAAAACTGATTGGACAGCTGCCGGCTACCTTCCAACCGATTGAGGTAACCTCGTTAGTCCTTCCCCATTCCCGCTATAGAACGGGGCGAACAGACAATCAGATTGAGGACTTTCCGTGTCCTCCATAGTTCTAACTTAATGGCTCGCAATCAGACTGCTGGAGAAAATTTACAGAGCAACAATTGGGCAAAGTTACGCTCCCTGCTCCAACGTTATCGAGCTGCACCGCAGCACCACGGCGGCTAATGTTGTGCGGAATGGGCGAAAAAGTGCTGACTCTTGATTGCTGTTGGTCTTGGATGTGGGCAAGTGGTTTCGTTGAAAACCGCAACCGTTTAACCCTATTCGGCCCTCGGGCGAATGGTGCAGGGTCAGAGGGAGAGAGGGTTACACGACGGTGGTGGTCCACAAACTACTACACACCAAAATATAGGAAGCTTTCTGCTCCCGGTTCTGCTGGAACCAGGGCACTATGGATGTGCGAGAGCGATAAAGTTGATTAACAAATTTATTTTTAAACTCTTTTTAATGTGAGAAAGTGGCTTTTCGGGGGATAAACTTTTAGCATGGTTAGTAAGGGAATTGTTGTCGGATTAGTAATAAATTGAATGGTATCCAGACGGTAAAGGAAATGCAAATGTATTTTTTACAATTGTTTGGAATAAAATGGACGGAATCGGAATGATCTGTTTATAACATCACAATATGCAATGTCAAATGAAATAAGGAAGATCGCCCAACATGCATTGTCCGACAAACCTGAGCGTTTCTTGGCAAATATTTTTCAATATCTCTGCAGAACCTTAACATTATCTGCAGCTCTTTGAGGAATACAAATAATCTGAGGCATATAACTATTCTATGAACAAGTTGACTTCAAAGTTTCAAATTTGTTTATGACTGTTCAAATTCTGTTTCTTAAGTGCTACAGATTCCCTAAGATGGATGGAATCAGATGTAGGCTGACCAGATCATTTCGGCGAAAAAACGGGACCAACGCACTTGCAAAACGGGACATGTCAAAAAACCTTATGACAAAATTCAAGAGCTGTAGAAATTTCAAAACTTATGAGCAGTGTTGGTAAAAACTCAAATTCTCAAATCTCATCCATGATTCAAATCAAACGCGAGGCAAGCCTCACTCGACTCATGGCCCAGTGAATCGTCCATGATTCGACTCGCGATTTGCATCATTGCGTGATTTCTGTGTGTTCTTCTTCGTTAAAATCATCGGAATAACTTTCTTTACTTAAAACAATGGATAATAAATCCATACGTAAACATAAAATACGCTTCGATTGGGTTTTGACACTTTTTACAGCGAAATCATTTTACGGCGAATGAGCGGAACGATGCGATTCTGCGTGAAAAACTCATGCACGATGCTCTCCCTGCAGAATCGCAAGCGAGTCAGCTCGCGCATGAGGCTTCGGTGAGTAGGATTTGAGCATGATTCTTCCAACACTGCTTATGAGCTTGATTTTCAGTTTTCGTGTAAGAAGTTTTTTAGAGTGAATTAAGGGTTAAGTCAGTTGTGGAAAAATACTAAACTACAAATACTTCACTCTTCAAAATGGCGCGGAAAAAACACAAAGAAACAACATATTAAGCATTTTTCAAAAAATTGTAAACAAATGTGGTATTCTGAAATATTTTATTTTATTCTTTTTTAAACATGGATTTTATGACTGACCAATATAAAACTTTTCCAATTCTAAACAATTTAAAATGATAAAAAAAGTCAATGTAACTCGGTCTAAGATCGGTCTGGACATTAGAGATACAAAAAAAAAAATTTAAGAAAGGAAGAATGTCAAAAGCCTCTTGAAAGGAGGCTTCCGAGCCTCTTGAAAGGAGGCTTCCGAGCCTCTTGAAAGGAGGCTTCCGAGCCTCTTGAAAGGAGGCTTCCGAGCCTCTTGAAAGGAGGCTTCCGAGCCTCTTGAAAGGAGGCTTGCGAGCCTCTTGAAAGGAGGCGTCGGAGCCTCTTGAAAGGAGGCTTGAGCCTCTTGAAAGGAGGCTTCCAGGCCTCTTGAAAGGAGGCTTCCAGGCCTCTTGAAAGGAGGCTTGAGCCTCTTGAAAGGAGGCTTCCTGAGCCTCTTGAAAGGAGGCTTCCTGAGCCTCTTGAAAGGAGGCTGGAGCCTCTTGAAAGGAGGCTTCTGAGCCTCTTGAAAGGAGGCTTCCGAGCCTCTTGAAAGGAGGCTTCCAGCCTCTTGAAAGGAGGCTTCTGAGCCTCTTGAAAGGATGCTTCCAGGCCTCTTGAAAGGAGGCTTCCGAGGCCTCTTGAAGGAGGCTTCCGTGTCTCTTGCAAGGAGGCTTCCGTGCCTCTTGCAAGGAGGCTTCCGAGCCTCTTGAAAGGAGGCTTCCGAGCCTCTTGCAAGGAGGCTTCCGAGCCTCTTGCAAGGAGGCTTCCAAGCCTCTTGCAACGAGGCTTCCAAGCCTCTTGCAACGAGGCTTCCGAGCCTCTTGCAAGGAGGCTTCCAAGCCTCTTGCAAGGAGGCTTCCGAGCCTCTTGAAAGGAGGCTTCCGAGCCTCTTGAAAGGAGGCTTCCGAGCCTCTTGAAAGGAGGCTTCCGAGCCTCTTGAAAGGAGGCTTCCGAGCCTCTTGAAAGGAGGCTTCCGAGCCTCTTGCCAGGAGGCTTCCGAGCCTCTTGCCAGGAGGCTTCCGAGCCTCTTGCCAGGAGGCTTCCGAGCCTCTTGCCAGGAGGCTTCCGAGCCTCTTGCCAGGAGGCTTCCGAGCCTCTTGCCAGGAGGCTTCCGAGCCTCTTGCCAGGAGGCTTCCGAGCCTCTTGCCAGGAGGCTTCCGAGCCTCTTGCCAGGAGGCTTCCGAGCCTCTTGCCAGGAGGCTTCCGAGCCTCTTGCCAGGAGGCTTCCGAGCCTCTTGCCAGGAGGCTTCCGAGCCTCTTGCCAGGAGGCTTCCGAGCCTCTTGCCAGGAGGCTTCCGAGCCTCTTGCCAGGAGGCTTCCGAGCCTCTTGCCAGGAGGCTTCCGAGCCTCTTGCAAGGAGGCTTCCGAGCCTCTTGCAAGGAGGCTTCCGAGCCTCTTGCAAGGAGGCTTCCGAGCCTCTTGCAAGGAGGCTTCCGAGCCTCTTGCAAGGAGGCTTCCGAGCCTCTTGCAAGGAGGCTTCTGAGCCTCTTGCAAGGAGGCTTCCGAGCCTCTTGCAAGGAGGCTTCCGAGCTGCTTGCAAGGAGGCTTCCAGCCTCTTGAAAGGAGGCTTCCAGAGCCTCTTGAAAGGAGGCACTGAGCCTCTTGAAAGGAGGCTTCTGAGCCTCTTGAAAGGAGGCTTCTGAGTCTTTTGAAAGGAGACTTCTGAGCCTCTTGAAAGAAGGCTTCCGAGCCTCTTGAAAGGAGGCTTCTGAGCCTCTTGAAAATAGGCTTCCGAGTCTCTTGAAAGGAGGTTTCCGAGCCTTTTTAAAGGAGGCTTCTGAGCTTCTTGAAAAGAGACTTCTGAGCCTCTCGAAAGGAGGCTTCCGAGCCTCTTGAAAGGAGGCTCTGAGCCTCTTGAAAGGAGGCTTCCAGGCCTCTTGAAAGGAGGCTTCCTGAGCCTCTTGAAAGGAGGCTCTGAGCCTCTTGAAAGGAGGCTTCTGAGCTTCTTAAAGGCTTCCGAGCCTCTTGAAAGGAGGCTTCCGAGCCTCTTGAAAGGAGGCTTCCGAGCCTCTTGAAAGGAGGCTTCCGAGCCTCTTGAAAGGAGGCTTCCGAGCCTCTTGAAAGGAGGCTTCCGAGCCTCTTGCAAGGAGGCTTCCGAGCCTCTTGCAAGGAGGCTTCCGAGCCTCTTGCAAGGAGGCTTCCGAGCCTCTTGAAAGGAGGCTTCCGAGCCTCTTGAAAGGAGGCTTCCGAGCCTCTTGAAAGGAGGCTTCCGAGCCTCTTGAAAGGAGGTATCTGAGCCTCTTGAAAGGAGGTATCTGAGCCTCTTGAAAGGAGGCTTCCGAGCCTCTTGAAAGGAGGCTTCCGAGCCTCTTGAAAGGAGGCTTCCGAGCCTCTTGAAAGGAGGCTTCCGAGCCTCTTGAAAGGAGGCTTCCGAGCCTCTTGAAAGGAGGCTTCCGAGCCTCTTGAAGGAGGCTTCCGAGGCCTCTTGAAAGGAGGCTTCTGAGCCTCTTGAAAGGAGGCTTCTGAGCCTCTTGAAAGGAGGCTCTGAGCCTCTTGAAAGGAGGCTTCCGAGCCTCTTGAAAGGAGGCTTCCAGGCCTCTTGAAAGGAGGCTTCGAGCCTCTTGAAAGGAGGCTTCCGAGCCTCTTGAAAGGAGGCTCTGAGCCTCTTGAAGAGGCTTCCGAGCCTCTTGAAAGGAGGCCGCCGAGGCTCTTGAATGGAGTCTAGTCAGCCTCTTGAAAGGAGACTTCCGAGCCTCTTGAAAGGAGGCTTCCAGGCCTCTTGAAGGAGGCCTGAGCCTCTTGAAAGGAGGTTCCTGAGCCTCTTGAAAGGAGGTTCCTGAGCCTCTTGAAAGGAGGCTTCCGAGCCTCTTGAAAGGAGGCTTCCGAGCCTCTTGAAAGGAGGCTTCCGAGCCTCTTGAAAGGAGGCTTCCGGACCTCTTGGAAGGAGGCTTCCGAGCCTCTTGAAAGGAGGCTTCCGAGCCTCTTGAAAGGAGGCTTCCGAGCCTCTTGAAAGGAGGCTTCCGAGCCTCTTGAAAGGAGACTTCCGAGCCTCTTGAAAGGAGGCTTCCGAGCCTCTTGAAAGGAGGCTTCCGACCTCTTGGAAGGAGGCTTCCGAGCCTCTTGAAAGGAGGCTTCCGAGCCTCTTGAAAGGAGGCTTCCGAGCCTCTTGAAAGGAGGCTTCCGAGCCTCTTGAAAGGAGGCTTCCGAGCCTCTTGAAAGGAGGCTTCCGTTCTTTACCTACATGGAATATCAGATCCTCATTATGTAAGTTTTCTACACAATTTGAAATTGAACAAAAATGTCAAACATTTTCATTTTTCGCCTTATTTTAGAAGGTTTGAATCAACAATATTAAAATAAATCGAATGCATTCTGATTATGTCGAGATGGTCAATATTAGTCATATATCAAATAGCGATAATGATTTGTTAGATATAATGTATATATGGTGCAATATCAATTTCTGTATCCGATAGCTTTCCCCGGATCCGCACAGTGAGTTTTTTCATGTGATAAAATAGCCATTCTTTGCACCTGTCTTGTGAAACTTACATAAACTTAAATGATTTTCCTTGCTGATGTATCAGAAAGCCACAGGAATAGGCAAAAATAAATTTTAAAGATATCATTGAAAATGGAGGGAATTTTGAGTAGGATGTAAGAAATTGAGCTGGAAAATCAAATAAGAATCCTACTAACACGAGTTTATATCTACAACTTGAAGCAAGTGAAAAATATTACTATTCGAAATGATGTTTTCACTCATGTAACAGGAACTTGGTCAAATTTGAACATGATGCAATAGTGTCCGGTACTCGGGAACACTTTTCTGAACCGTGAAAATTTTCACCAAAATTCATCATCAAAGTACATCGTCGAAAACCGTGTTCAAATGATCCAATATACATAGGTTGTATGAATCATCAATGATTATATTTTGTGTATACAAGCAAACATGATCCGGATAATTAGAGAGGTTTTCGTTAAATGGCTTATGTGTCCGACACTGGGGAACCTTATTTTGCTGAATGAACATACCTTTTTTGGTCCGTTTCTTTGCTTTGACGAGTGCTCGCCTCTCCTTCTCACTGGACGAAGTATTCCTACTAGAGCTAATATCACTGTGGTTGTTCTGGAAAGAAAAATAGATAAAAAAAAGAACGGTTAGTAAACTCCAACTGTGCATAAATTTGCTGACATAGTTGGGCGGATTTCCTAAACAGAATGGAACACGACGGCAACGCCGCCACAGAGTCGTGGGTGGACAAGACAAATAGTTCGAAGTCAAAAGCTTCGCGGTGTAAATTGGGTATCGACCTTTTCCAAATTGCGATCCCATATCGAGACAATGTATGACTTGAGTAAAAACTTCCCCTAATAAATTCAAAATTTCTATAAGAAAACTAGAAAATTGCCAATAAAGAAATCAGGGTACATACTATGATCTCTTTATTGGCAATTTCCATTTTTGTATGTAAAATTTCTAATTCTTCATGGAAGTTTTATTTTGCTAATTTATTCAAAAACCGTCATTTCAACTACTGTTTAGTTTCCATCGGTAGAAACTAGAAAGACAAGAGTGACCGTTTGAACTACTCACACGGGGGATGATTCTGAAAAGTGGAAAATACAAGGGCTAACAATTTGATACAATAATTAAACAAAGTATAACAGTTCAATGGGTTGATTGAAATACAATCTGATTACACGGTACTGTGATAATGGACTGTGGATTTTGGGCGCCTTTTTCGCCGGTGCACTCTTTACGGAAGCAGAACCGGGGGGTGACCGGATGGAAAATAATTTGAATTAATGTACGGCATAAAGCGCGGTTTTCCGTACTCGCTTGACATTTTTTCCTTCATTTTACCCAGCAACATGAGCTGGCACTTACATACAGTCTGTGCACCCCACAACGAGTGGCAGCGCAGCAGTGTGGCATTTTCAAGGGTGTGTAATAAAATAAAAGTCAATGGTTGGTACTGTTGATGGTCACGGCGCGGCGCGCCGATGGCTTTGATGGAGGCTGAGGCTGAAAGAAAATGCCAACAGCCAACGATGACGACAACGACGACGGCGACGGCACCGATGGAAACCATTACGTACGTGGGTGGGCGAGCTTTCACCGGTGCATGCAATGATGCGGTGGCTGATGTGAACACGCGAGCAATGCAAGTCATTAGCGAACAGATCATTGCAGTTGTGAGCTTCAAATAGTGGGCGCATCAGTGGTTCCAATGTAGGCATTAATTAGAATGCGGTTGTGGTTCCACTCGCCTTGTTTACGCTGTTGGAAATCAGAGAGCCGCTAATGGAGCAAATTAGAAGCATATTAGGCACTAAAACTGAAAGCTTCGGGAATGAAGTTTGAAGGACTTTGGAAATGTTGTACTGTTTATATTACTTCACCGCCTTTACTGAGCTTATGAATTGGGATAGGGGTTGAGCGTCTCATGGAGCTGGAATCCTCCATTTCTTGAATCGCTATCAACCTGTGCTCTGGTATTCGCAAAGACGTAAATTATTAACCAATTGTTTAAGTGCATTTTCCATCATTTTTCAAGAGTTTGTATCGTTCTAGCCACCCACACTATGTGTGAGTAGCTTTAATTCTAACAACAGTTTGCATTATGTTTTTATCTCCGCATGATTGAAACGCATTTCGCTTGACTGCACAAAGACGACGATTGACGCCAACCACGATGATGATGACGATGATGCGACCTTGCCCCACAATGCAGTCACGTACCATTCACGCGTCAACGGATAAATATGACGTGCATTCATGCGACTCTAACGACTATCAAATGGTGCGTACATCGCATCTTGCAATTGCTTCCCAGTAGTGTGGAAAGAAAATCCTTGCGAAATGTCGGTTCCGATAATGTCGCCACGGTCGTCACTATCGCAAACAACCAACAACGGCCAAGTGCATAGCAGCCAGAACTCTTCCGCAGTGTATAGTTTAGATTCGTCTAGTTTTGAGACGCAAGGTTGTCACGATTGCCGGGTCAGAGCCGGCAATTCATAGAAAGTCAGCGAGCGCGATCCGACAGCAAGGTTATCGAATGTCCAAGCTGATGGCCCCATAAACTTGCGACGATAAAAATAGCAAATCAACTCGACTGAACCGGAGGCAGTAGGAAACAAATCCAAACAAAGATAGATGGTACACCTACGTACAATGGCCGGCCGGGTTCTATCGTAACCAACAACGGTAGGTGAAACTGATAACGAACTTATTAATTTGTTTCTGCTACCGAGGGTAATTGCGGGGATAAGCCGTATCGACTGTAATCCATGATTGATGGTTCCAATTAATGAAGCTAAATTTACTTTGAAACGTCAGGTGGGGCGCCATTTTAATCCCACATGATGACAGGTTTTAGGTACTGAGCAATAAACGTTGGGGTGAACGTTTACGTTCAAAAACTGGAAAAGAGTTTCTATGTTTTAGGAAATTGCATAATTCGGAATCGTCATACAGCATTTTCATTGAAAATCATCATGTTGGGATCCGTAGATTTCAGAATTATAGATATTTAAAAAAAATCAGAAATAATAAGAAATATAGACAAATTGCTGAACACCCAACCAGAGATTTTAACATTTTACTACAATCTTGCATTAATTCCATGTATAGTTTGCCATAATTTGCGACAAATGCACAGATTGCATTGAATCAACGACAGGCCTTTGCATTGAGTCCCTGGTCACGAGAAAATAAGAAATGGTTATGTGTTTGTGTCTACATAGAATCTATTTTTACCCGTCGAGGAGTAAAATGCTGTATATTTCGTCAACCTTAGCTACTTCATAAAAAAAAAAATCGGCCCAAGACTGAATCTGGACGCTCAACGATAAGCGCTTCTCGAATGACGCGCTTATCATCTAGACTAGGAGCTAGATAAGAGAAGAATTGTGCAAAAAATATTATAATCCACGTTATCTTCTTCTTTTTCTTCTATGGCTCTACTTTCCGACTGGAACTTAACTGCTTCTCAACTTAGTGTTCTATTAGCATCTCCACAGTTATTAATACTAGGATTCATTCTTGGCCATTTCTTTTGGTTTCCATATACATAATATTGTGTCTAGGGGGCTCAATTTTTCCTAGAGCTGTGGGAGTGAAGCAACGGATTCCGGAAAATTAAATTTTTGTAGTAGCTTCATATTTTATTACCGAAAATGACATCTATCGATCTAGTGATGATGAAAATATTGATATTCTATACTACAGGGTGTATGACGCTACAGGAAACATTTAAAAGCATGTTGCCTTCTGTGAAGTTTCAGAAAACATGTTTGATAATAAAGTAAGACATTCTAGGATCTTCAAAATATCCTGGAGTTTGAATCAAACGGTCTATCGAATAAACCACGGCTTCCATGATGTTCTCCGCCGCAGTATCCCGAGTAGATAAAAATAGAGGAAATTCATCCGAAATTTCAGTGAGAATTTATTCAAATTGCTAAAGGAAATTAATCCGAATTTCCAAAGGGAATTCATCCGAATTTCCAAAGGAAATTCATCCGAATTTCCAAAAGAAATTCATCCGAATTTCTAAAGGAAATTCATCCGACTTTCCAGTTGAAATTCATCCGAATTTCCAGACGAAATTCGGATGAATTTCCTCTGGAATTGGATGAATTTCCTCTGAATTGGATGAATTCTCTGAATTCGGATGAATTTCCTCTGAATTCGGATGAATTTCTCTGAATTCGGATGAATTTCCTCTGAAATTCGGATGAATTTCCTCTGAATTCGGATGAATTTCCTCTGGAATTCGGATGAATTTCCTCTGAATTGGATGAATTTCCTCTGGAAATTGGATGAATTTCCTCTGGAAATTGAATGAACTTCCTCTGAATTCGGATGAATTTCCTCTGAATTCGGATGAATTTCCTCTGGAAATTGGATGAATTTCCTCTGGAAATTCGGATGAATTTCCTCTGGAAATTGGATGAATTCCTCTGGAAATTCGGATGAATTTCCTCTAGAAATCGGATGAATTTCCTCTGGAAATTCGGATGAATTTCCTCTGAAATTCGGATGAATTTCCTCTGGTAATTCGGATGAATTTCCTCTGGAAATTCGGATGAATTTCCTCTGGAAATTCGGATGAATTTCCTCTGGAAATCTTACTGAAGCCTCCTGTAAGAGGCTCGGAAGCCTCCTTGTAAGAGGCTCGGAAGCCTCCTTGTAAGAGGCTCGGAAGCCTCCTTGTAAGAGGCTCGGAAGCCTCCTTGTAAGAGGCTCGGAAGCCTCCTTGTAAGAGGCTCGGAAGCCTCCTTGTAAGAGGCTCGGAAGCCTCCTTTCAAGAGGCCCGGAAGCCTCCTTTCAAGAGGCCCGGAAGCCTCCTTTCAAGAGGCCCGGAAGCCTCCTTCAAGAGGCTCCAGAGCCTCCTTTCAATAGGCCCGGAAGCCTCCTTCAACAGGCCCGGAAGCGTTCTTCCAAGAGGCTCGGAAGCCTCCTTTCAAGAGGCTCGGAAGCCTCCTTCAAGAGGCCTCGGAAGCCTCCTTTCAAGTGGCTCGAGCCTCCTTTCAAGAGGCTCAGTAGCCTCCCTTTCAAGAGCCCTAGACGCCTCTTTTCAAGAGGCTCAGAAGCCTCCTTTCAACAGGCTCGGAAGCCTTCTTCCAAGAGGCTCAGAGCCTCCTTCAAGAGGCTCAGAAGCCTCCTTTCAAGTGGCTCGGAAGCCTCCTTTCCAAGTGGCTCCAGAAGCCTCCTTTCAAGTGGCTCAGGCCTCCTTTCAAGTGGCCTGGAAGCCTCCTTTCAAGTGGCTCAAGCCTCCTTCAAGAGGCTCAGAAGCCTCCTTTCAAGAGGCCTCCTCTCAAGAGGCTCGGAAGCCTCCTTTCAGGAGGCCTCAGGAAGCCTCCTTTCAAGAGGCTCTGGAAGCCTCCTTTCAAGAGGCTCAGAAGCCTCCTTTCAAGAGGCTCAGCCTCCTTCAAGAGGCCTCAAGCCTCCTTCCAAGAGGCTCAGGCCTCCTTCCAAGAGGCTCAGGCCTCCTTTCAAGAGGCTCGGGAGCCTCCTTTCAAGAGGCTCGGAAGCCGGCTGAATTTTCTCTGGAAATTCGAATAAATTTCCTCTGGTAATTCGGATGAATTTCCTCTGGAAATTCGGATGAATTTCCTCTGGAAATTCGGATGAATTTCCTCTGGAAATTCGGATGAATTTCCTCTGGAAATCTTCCTGAAGCCTCTTTTCAAGAGGCTCGGAAGCCTCCTTGTAAGAGACTCGGAAGCCTCCTTTCAAGAGGCTCGGAAGCCTCCTTTCAATAGGCTCGGAAGCCTCCTTTCAAGAGGCTCGGAAGCCTCCTTTCAAGAGGCTCGGAAGCCTCCTTTCAAGAGGCCCTCAGAGCCTCCTTTCAAGAGGCTCAGAGCCTCCTTTCAAGAGGCCTCAGGCCTCCTTTCAAGAGGCCTCAGAGCCTCCTTTCAAGAGGCTCCAGCCTCCTTTCAAGAGGAGGCTCGGAAGCCTCCTTTCAAAAGGAGGCTCGGAAGCCTCCTTTCAAGAGGAGGCTCGGAAGCCTCCTTCTAAGAGGCTCGGAAGCCTCCTTCCAAGAGGCTCTTTCAAGAGGCTCGAAAGCCTCCTTCCAAGAGGCTCTTTCAAGAGGCTCGAAAGCCTCCTTTCAAGAGGCCTCAGCCTCCTTCAAGAGGCCTCAGCCCTCATTTCAAGAGGCCTCGGAAGCCGCCTTTCAAGAGGCCTGGAAACCTCATTTCAAGAGGCTCAGTAGCCTCCTTTCAAGAGGCTCAGAAGCCTCCTTTCAAGAGGCCTCCAGCCTCCTTTCAAGAGGCCTCGGAAAGCCCTTGTTTCAAGAGGCTCAGAAGCCTCCTTCCAAGAGGCTCGGAAGCCTCCTTCCAAGAGGCTCAGAAGCCTCCTTCCAAGAGCTCAGGAAGCCTCCTCCAAGAGGCCTCAAGCCTCCTTCCAAGAGGCTCAGCCTCCTTCCAAGAGGCAGGAAGCCTCCTTCCAAGAGGCTCAGAAGCCTCCTTCCAAGAGGCCCAGCCTCCCTTCAAGAGGCTCAGAAGCCTCCTTCGAAGAGGCTCTGGAAGCCTCCTTCCAACAGGCCCTGAAGCCTCCTTCCAAGAGGCTGAGAAGCCTTCTTGCAAGAGGCCAGGAAGCCTCCTTCCAAGAGGCTCGGAATCCTCCTTCCAAGAGGCTCAGAAGCCTCCTTCCAAGAGGCCTCAAGCCTCCTTCCAAGAGGCTCGGAAGCCTCCTTCCAAGAGGCTCCAGCCTCCTTCCAAGAGGCTCGGAAGCCTCCTTCCAAGAGGCTCAAGCCTCCTTCCAAGAGGCCTCGGAAGCCTCCTTCCAAGAGGCTCAAGCCTCCCTTCCAAGAGGCTCAGAAGCCTCCTTCCAAGATGCTCAGAAGCCTCCTTCCAAGAGGCTCGAAGCCTCCTTTCAAGAGGGTCAGAGCCTCCTTTCCAGAGGCTCAGGAAGCCTCCTTCAAGAGGCTCAGAAGCCTCCTTTCAAGAGGCCTCGGAAGCCTCCTTTCCAGAGGCTCGAAGCCTTCTTTCAAAGGCCTCAGAAGCCTTTTCCAAGAGGCTCGGAAGCCTCCCTTTCAAGAGGCCTCAAGCCTCCTTTCAAGAGGATCAGAAGCCTCCTTTCAAGAGGCTTGGAAGCCTCCCTTTCAAGAGGCTTGGAAGCCTCCTCCAAGAGGCCTCAGGCCTCCTCCAATAGGCTCAGAAGCCTCCCTTCAAGAGGGTCGGAAGCCTCCTTTCCAGAGCTCAGAAGCCTCCTTCAAGAGGCTCGAAGCCTTCTTCAAGAGGCTCAGGCCTCCTTTCAAGAGGATCAGCCTCCTTTCAAAAGGCTCGTAAGCTTCCTTTCAACAGGTTCAGAAGCCTTTTCAAGAGGCCTGGAAGCCTTCTTTCAAGAGGCTCGAAGCCTCCTTTCAAGAGGCCTCAAGCCTCCTTTCAAGAGGCTCGAAGCCCCCTTTTAAGAGGCTTGGAAGCCTCAGTTCAAGAGGCTCCAAAGCCTTTTTTCAAGAGACTCGGGACCCTTTTTTCAAAAGGCTCGGAAGCCTCCTTTCAAGAGGATCGGAAGCCTCCTTTCAAGAGGCTCGGAAGGCTCCTTTCAAGAGGCTCGGAAGCCTCCTTTCCAGAGGACCGGAAGCCTCCTTCAAGAGGCTCGGAAGCCTCCTTCCAAGAGGCTCGGAAGCCTCCTTTCAAGAGGCTCGGAAGCCTCCTTTCCAGAGGCTCGGAAGCCTTCTTTCAAGACGCTCGGAAGCTTCCTTTCAAGAGGCTTTTCAAGAGGAATTTCAGCCGATTTTCCAGGGGAAATTTATTCGAAATTCCAAGGAAATCCGGAAAATAAAAGACCCAGGGGAAGTTCATCCGCTATTGTTCGAGGAAATTTCCAGAGGGCAATTATCCGAAGTTCCAAAGGAAATATGAAGTGATTGAGTATCAATAAATCGACGTTGGCTAAAGAAAACAACATACGCAAACAAACCCATTCAAGCGACCCAACCGCACATTTACATGACATCAGGTGAAAGAGCCTCATTACCATTAGCGAACCGGGAAAAGACATGTTGATGGGCTTCCCCTTACCGTCGTCCTACACTTACTTCCATTTGTCCATTTTTATTTTTCGTTTATGAACAAGCGCTGGTAATTTTGAAAACACGTGAACGCAAATGTGCACCCACCTATCACATAGGAAGAGAGTAAAAAAAAGCAACTTCGAAAACTATAGGCTCTTAATGGCGCCGCCGTCATCCGCTTGCCCTTTGCTTGTAGCTCTCGAACCTGCCTGTACGATAGGGGTTACGTGCCAATTTTGGATTTCGAATCGATTTTCTGTCACATTGAAACTTTCTAACGGTATTAGGATTATTGTTGCAATGATAGTTCACGAAAGCTTTCCGAAGAACTAAAGATGTTGCTTTAATTTTGAAAAATACACAAAAAGTACAGACAACTGGTAAGTAAAGTCCTGAATACAATACAGGATCAGGAACCATTTTACTTACATCGTTTATCAGGTCCTTACACTTTAAAAGCCGTTCGGTCAAATATTTTGAATTAATGGACTCCATGGCCATTCTGGTCTTTTTACATTTCTGACTTTTTGATATGAAATATCGTCTGACAAAAACCCAAGTTGGGATTCGCAATAAATGAAGAGATAAACGACTATTTTTTTGCAACACATTTAAATCATTGACTAAATTCGGAATAGTCACAAAACTTAAACCAACATTTCGAAACAACGTTACTGAAAACTTTCAAACGTGCCGTTGAATCCGATGTTAGTACGACACATTGACGGGAATCAACTCGTGGGCCCCATACCATAGAAGCGCATTGACTCCTCGATACGCCATCCATCCGTTCGCCGTTCCGACGACGTCGCACAACCGCCAGCACGCAGCAGACAGAGAGCGGTAAACAGGTTGGAACACAAGTAGAAAAGTCATTTGCATAAACACAAATTGTAGTTAATTGCAAAAAGAAAAGGCAAAATGTAATGCACCATAATGAGCGAATGTGTACCTAAATGAACGTGTACTCGAGCAATGAGGCGGCAGCTGCTGGTCCGATACGCTTCCTCGGATGACGAGCTACGCGAGTTACGCGAGACTTTTCGAATGGAGTCATTGACTGACAGCCAAGTCGCCACTAATGACATCTTAGTTTCAGGTAGCTCGACAACAGGTGAAACAAAGGCGCCAATCAAGTGGAGTTGTCAAACCCTCATTAGGGAATGCGTTATGTACAGTCAATTAGGATGTTCGTTGGGGATGTTAACTAGTTACGGTTTGAAGTATCGGAGTTTCACGTTGATCTGTTCAACGCTTGACCCGTACTACGTTTAATAGAAAAAAAAATCAGAAAGAATTCTAGAATATAGTCGAATGGGAATGAGAATTACTAATGAAGGGGTCGCACTGCGCAGTGGTACCCATGGTTTATTATTCTAATCGGTTCGATAAATGACATTTGCAGGGAATACACAATTTGCTTAGTTTAGCTAGTTCTGCATGTTACCCAAGTAAAAGTCATTTCCAAATGATACATATAACGGATTTCAGCAACCTAAATTGACCCCAACGGCGCTGGCCAATAGACGTACCACAAAATTAGTGCCATGACCAGGGGTGGTATTGCGCACCTCGACTCGAAACGAGCAAACCATGCAAACTGTCATACGAAAGAGCTGTCGAAAGGAGATGCGCAATGAGGCCCCAGGGTCCCTTGAAACTCTTCGAAGAACATCAATCGCATATCAGGCTTCGGAACCAATAGACATCTTCTATCGAATATCATAGCCCATACCATCCCTTTGTACTTGGTCACCAACCAACGACCATATACGGGCGTGAAGGGCGAGTCGACTACTTCGATTAATTATGCGGCAGCATGGTAGGTTCTGGTGGACCGTTATTCGGGGTATACCCCGTTAGGCATAAGTACGTTAGGCATACACGCTAAAAATGAACTACTCAAGATTGAGTCGAATCCGACTCATTTTCATTAAAAACGGGACAACTCAAAATTTGAGTAAAAGATACTACTTTAATAAAATGATGATTGCACTTAAACTAGGAGTCTGTTTGTCGTAAAATGCACTTAGATAGATAGATAAACTTGATTCGCATCTGTCGTATTAAAAATTGATGGAAGGCCAAGCTTAACTTTCGCGAAATCATTATTTTATTGAAGTAGTATATATTACTCAAATTTTGAGTTGTCCCGTTTTTAATAAAAATGAGTCGGATTCGACTCAATTTTGAGTAGTTCATTTTTAGCGTGTAAGTACGTTAGGCATAAGAACGTTATGCATAACGGACGTTAGGCATAAAATACCCCAAAGAACAGCCCATGATATAAGGAAGGCAGAATTATGCCAAACGTTCATTATGCCTATCGTCCATTATGCCTAACGTACTTATGCCTAACGTCCTTATGCCTAACGTACTTATGCCTAACGTCGCGGACCCGTTATTCGAATACTTATTCGCACAGAAAAAACGCCACCTTCAAACGATGATCACCCTTAAATGGAACGAGAACCAGCAAGTGTATTGGACAATCTCGTCCATGTTTTCGAGAAGCATACAAATATATTCAAGCAACTGGAGGAACTGTGCTAGGTTGGATGACGTCACGATAAATCTATGGGAAGATCATGCTTCAACGACCGGCATCATCGACCAGCACATCCGAAGTTTAACCTTCCGGGTGATGTGGATCTGATTCTCAGGGTTCAGCACTTCTTCTCGTTTTTCATCCATGAGCTGGTACACTTCGGACCACATCTTCCTCTAATCGTAGTAACTATCTTCGGATGGGTTATTGCCGGCGCTGCATTACTCCAGCATCACTTTCGGATAACCATTACGAACAATGTTATATTCGATCCACCAGACCACCTAATTGAACGTTTTCGGAAGTTGAGGAATTAGAAACCAGACACACCAAATCATCAACTGATGAGCAGGGTGGCGAAGAGCTCTACAGCGCAACTACCACTAGAGATAAGGAATAGAGATTGTACATCGTCAGGACGCCGAAGAAACCAAAGATTGATCAACTGTTGAACTTAAGTCTGTTTCAGTCGAGAATACCTACACTCTACAGTTAGAGAACATGGAATTAATCACCAATGAAGATAAACAAAAACTACGTTTCTGTCTATGTCATCATCCGGTATTGAAATCCTCCATCACGTCAACAAAATTGAGGTTAGTTTTTGATGGATCAGCGAAAACCACTACAGGTTGAGAAAGTAGAAAATTGTATCGAGTCCGGTCGTATCTTCTTCAGTAAGCAGAACGATCGGCCGGTCATCAAAGTTTTGTTCTGCTTTGTGCGGGTGAATGAATTAATCAGAAAGTAAAAATTTGTACTCGAGTCCAGTCGTGTTTTCTTCAGTTAGAGTGCGTGTTTTAGTCGTCGGGAAAATAATAAAATATCTATTTCGTGTTCGGTGGCTCATGCGCATGTATTGCGCTTTACTCCGGCCGAAACAAGCGTGATCTTCAATAATTTGCAGTAGCTAGCGGGCAATGGGGCCCTCCTTAGCCGTGCGGTAAGACGCGCGGCTACAAAGCAAGACCATGCTGAGGGTGGCTGGGTTCGATTCCCGATGCCAGTCTAGGCAATTTTCGGATTGGAAATTGTCTCGACTTCCCTGGGCATAAAAGTAACATCGTGCTAGCCTCATGATATACCAATGCAAAAATGGTAACCTGGCTTAGAAACCTCGCAGTTAATAACTGTGGAAGTGCTTAATGAACACTAAGCTGCGAGGCGGCTCTGTCCCAGTGTGGGGATGTAACGCCAATAAGAAGAAGAAGAAGAAGAAGAAGAAGCGGGCAATTAAGTACAGAGTGCTGCGCGTCCGTTCGGTCGTATAAAACGCAATTCTACTCAGTTCTCATATAACACCGGGCGTGCATGGTTTAACTTTTTTCTCGTCGCGAGACAGCGAATTAGTGTTATTTCCCATCCCATAGATCGCATCACTTATCGAAGTGAATCCAGATAAATTATCCTTTGTAACTAAAACGATATCCTATCCCAAGACAATCGTGGAGATGCAGAGATATACCCGAGCCTCTTGAAAGAAGGCTGCCGAGCCTCTTGAAAGGAGGCTTCCGAGCCTCTTGAAAGGAGGCTTCCGAGCCTCTTGAAAGGAGGCTTCCGAGCCTCTTGAAAGGAGGCTTCCGAGCCTCTTGAAAGGAGGCTTCCGAGCCTCTTGAAAGGAGGCTTCCGAGCCTCTTGAAAGGAGGCTTCCTGAGCCTCTTGAAAGGAGGCTTCCTGAGCCTCTTGAAAGGAGGCTTCTGAGCCTCTTGAAAGGAGGCTCTGAGCTCTTGAAAGGAGGCTTGAGCTCTTGAAAGGAGGCTTCTGAGCCTCTTGAAAGGAGGCTTCTGAGCCTCTTGAAAGGAGGCTTCTGAGCCTCTTGAAAGGAGGCTTCCGAGCCTCTTGAAAGGAGGCTTCCTGAGCCTCTTGAAAGGAGGCTTGAGCCTCTTGAAAGGAGGCTTCTGAGCCTCTTGAAAGGAGGCTTGAGCCTCTTGAAAGGAGGCTTCTGAGCCTCTTGAAAGGAGGCTTCCTGAGCTCTTGAAAGGAGGCTTCTGAGCCTCTTGAAAGGAGGCTCTGAGCCTCTTGAAAGGAGGCTTCTGAGCCTCTTGAAGGAGGCTTCCGAGCCCTCTTGAAAGGAGGCTTGAGCTCTCTTGAAAGGAGGCTTCTGAGCCTCTTGAAAGGAGGCTTCTGAGCTTCTTGAAAGGAGGCTCTGAGCCTCTTGAAAGGAGGCTTCTGAGCCTCTTGAAAGGGAGGCTTCTGAGCCTCTTGAAGGAGGCTCTGAGCCTCTTGAAAGGAGGCTTCCAGGCCTCTTGAAAGGAGGCTTCCTGAGCTCTTGAAAGGAGGCTTCTGAGCCTCTTGAAAGGAGGCTTCTGAGCCTCTTGAAAGGAGGCTTCCGAGCCTCTTGAAAGGAGGCTTCCGAGCCTCTTGAAAGGAGGCTTCTGAGCCTCTTGAAAGGAGGCTTGGAGCCTCTTGAAAGGAGGCTTCGAGCCTCTTGAAAGGAGGCTTCCAGGCCTCTTGAAAGGAGGCTTCGAGCCTCTTGAAGGAGGCTTCTGAGCCTCTTGAAAGGAGGCTCTGAGCCTCTTGAAAGGAGGCTTCCAGCCTCTTGAAAGGAGGCCTGAGCCTCTTGAAAGGAGGCTTCTGAGCTCTTGGAAAGGAGGCTTCCTGAGCCTCTTGAAGGGAGGCTCTGGGCCTCTTGAAGGAGGCTTCGAGGCCTCTTGAAAGGAGGCTTCCAGGCCTCTTGAAAGGAGGCTTCTGAGCCTCTTGAAAGGAGGCTCTGAGCCTCTTGAAAGGAGGCTTCCGAGCCTCTTGAAAGGAGGCTTCTGAGCCTCTTGAAAGGAGGCTTGAGGCCTCTTGAAAGGAGGCTTCCAGGCTCTTGAAAGGAGGCTTCCTGGCCTCTTGAAAGGAGGTTTCTGAGGCCTCTTGAAAGGAGGCTTCTGAGCCTCTTGAAAGGAGGCTTCGAGCCTCTTGAAAGGAGGCTGAGCCTCTTGAAAGGAGGCTTCGAGGCCTCTTGAAAGGAGGCTTCTGAGCCTCTTGAAAGGAGGCTTCCAGGCCTCTTGAAGGAGGCTGAGCCTCTTGAAAGGAGGCTTCTGAGCCTCTTGAAAGGAGGCTCTGAGCCTCTTGAAGGAGGCTTCCGAGCCTCTTGAAGGAGGCTCTGAGCCTCTTGAAGGAGGCCTCTTGAAGGAGGCCTGAGCCTCTTGAAAGGAGGCTTCCAGGGCCTCTTGAAAGGAGGGCTGAGCCTCTTGAAGGAGGCTTCCGAGCCTCTTGAAAGGAGGCTTCTGAGCCTCTTGAAAGGAGGCTGAGCCTCTTGAAAGGAGGCTTCTGAGCCTCTTGAAAGGAGGCTTCTGAGCCTCTTGAAAGGAGGCTCTGAGCCTCTTGAAAGGAGGCTTCCGAGCCTCTTGAAAGGAGGCTTCCTGAGCCTCTTGAAAGGAGGCTTCCGAGCCTCTTGAAAGGAGGCTGGAGCCTCGCGAAAGAAGGCTTCCGAGCCTTTTGAGGGGAGGCTTCCCAGCCCTTTTGAAAGGAGGCTTCCCAACCTCTTGAACGAAGGCTTCCCAGCCCCTTGAAAGGAGGCTTCCGAGCCTCTTGAAAGGAGGCTTCCGAGCTTCTTGAAAGGAGGCTTCCGAGCCTCTTGAAAGGAGGCTTTCGAGCCTCTTGAAAGGGAGGCTTCCAGCCTCTTGATAGGAGGCTCTGAGCCTCTTGAAAGGAGGCTTCAGCCTCTTGAAAGGAGGCTTCCCAGCCTCTTGAAAGGAGGCTTCAGCCTCTTGAAAGGAGGCTTCCCAGCATTGAAGGAGGCTTCACAGCCTCTTGAAAGGAGGCTTCCTAGCATCTTGAAAAAAGCTTCCCGAGCCTCTTGAAAGGGGGCTTCGAGCCTCTTGAAAGGAGGCTTCCAAACCTCTTGAAAGGAGGCTTCCAAACCTCTTGAAAGGAGGCTCTGAGCCTCTTGAAAGGAGGCTTCCAGAGCCTCTTGAAAGGAGGCTTCGAGCCTCTTGAAAGGAGGCTTCTGAGCCTCTGAAAGGAGGCTTCCGAGCCTCTTGAAAGGAGGCTTGAGCCTCTTGAAAGGAGGCTTCTGAGCCTCTTGAAAGGAGGCTTCCAGGCCTCTTGAAAGGAGGCTTTGAGCCTCTTGAAAGGAGGCTTCTGAGCCTCTTGAAAGGAGGCTCTGAGCCTCTTGAAAGGAGGCTTGAGCTCTTGAAAGGAGGCTTCTGAGCCTCTTGAAAGGAGGCTTGAGCCTCTTGAAAGGAGGCTTGAGCCTCTTGAAAGGAGGCTTCTGAGGCCTCTTGAAAGGAGGCTTGAGCCTCTTGAAAGGAGGCTTCCGAGCCTCTTGAAAGGAGGCTCTGAGCCTCTTGAAAGGAGGCTTCTGAGCCTCTTGAAAGGAGGCTCTGAGCCTCTTGAAAGGAGGCTTCTGGAGCCTCTTGAAAGGAGGCTTCTGAGCCTCTTGAAAGGAGGCTCTGAGCCTCTTGAAAGGAGGCTTCTGAGCCTCTTGAAAGGAGGCTTCCGAGCCTCTTGAAAGGAGGCTTCTGAGCCTCTTGAAAGGAGGCTTGAGCCTCTTGAAAGGAGGCTCTGAGCCTCTTGAAAGGAGGCTTCCGAGCCTCTTGAAAGGAGGCTTCTGAGCCTCTTGAAAGGAGGCTTCCGAGCCTCTTGAAAGGAGGCTTCCAGGCCTCTTGAAAGTAGGCTTCTGAGCCTCTTGGAAGGAGGCTTCTGAGCCTCTTGAAAGGAGGCTTCTGAGTCCCTTTAAAGGAGGCTTCTAAGCCTCTTGAAAGGAGGCTTCTGAGCCTCTTGAAAGGAGGCTTCCGGAGCCTCTTGAAAGGAGGCTTCTGAGCCTCTTGAAAGGAGGCTTCTGAGCCTCTGAAAGGAGGCTTCTGAGCCTCTTGAAAGGAGGCTTCCGAGCCTCTTGAAAGGAGGCCTGAGCCTCTTGAAAGGAGGCTTCCGAGCCTCTTGAAAGGAGGCTCTGAGCCTCTTGAAAGGAGGCTTCTGAGCCTCTTGAAAGGAGGCTTCTGAGCTCTTGAAAGGGAGGCTCTGAGCCTCTTGAAAGGAGGCCTGAGCCTCTTGAAAGGAGGCTTCTGAGCCTCTTGAAAGGAGGCTCTGAGCCTCTTGAAAGGAGGCTTTGAGCCTCTTGAAAGGAGGCTTCCGAGCCTCTTGAAAGGAGGCTTCTGAGCCTCTTGAAAGGAGGCTCTGAGCTCTTGAAAGGAGGCTTCTGAGCCTCTTGAAAGGAGGCTTCCTGAGCCTCTTGGAAGGAGGCTTCGAGCCTCTTGAAAGGAGGCTTCCGAGCCTCTTGAAAGGAGGCTTCCGAGCCTCTTGAAAGGAGGCTTCCGAGCCTCTTGAAAGGAGGCTTCCGAGCCTCTTGAAAGGAGGCTTCCGAGCCTCTTGAAAGGAGGCTCCCGAGAGCCTCTTGAAAGGAGGCTCCCGAGAGCCTCTTGAAAGGAGGCTTCCGAGCCTCTTGAAAGGAGGCTTCCGAGCCTCTTGAAAGGAGGCTTCCGAGCCTCTTGAAAGGAGGCTTCCGTCCAATCCAAATCCTATCCAAATCCAATCCAATTTCAATCCAAATCCAATGCAAATCCAATCCAAACCAACCAAATTCAAATCCAAACCAATCCAAACCAATCCAATCCAATCCAAACCAATCTAAACCAATCCAAACCAATCCAAATCAAATCCAAATCCTATCCAAATCCCATCCAAACCAATTCAAATCCAATCCAAACCAAACCAATCCAAACCGAATCCAAAAACCAATCCAAATCCAATCCAAATCCAACCCAAATTCAAATCCAATCCAATTCAATCCAAACCCAATCCAAATCAATCAAAATCCAATCTACATCTAATCCAAATCCAATCCAAACCAATCCAAACCAATCCAAACCAATCCAAATCCAATCCAATCCAATTCAAATCCAATCCAAATCGAATCCAAATCGAATCCAAAACCAATCCAAATTGAATCCAAAACCAATCCAAATCCTATCCAAACCAATCCAAACCAATCCAAACCAATCCAAACCAATCCAAACCAATCCAAATCCAATCCAAACCAATCCAAATCAATCCAAACCAATCCAAATACAATCCAATCCAATCCAAATCAAATCCAAATCCAATCCAAATCCAATCCATATCCAATCCAAATCCAAAACCTATCCAAATCCAAATGAAAACCAAATCAAATCCAAATCCAATCCAAATCCAATCCAAATCCAAATCCAATCCAAATCCAATCCAAATTCAATCCAAATCCAATCCAAATCCAAATCCAATCCAAATCCAATCCAAATCAAATCCAAATCCTATCCAAATCCTATCCAAATCCAATTCAAATCCAATCCAAATCCAAATCCAATCCAAATCCGAATCCAAAAATCCAATCCAAATCCAATCCAAATCCAATCCAAATTCAAATCCAATCCAAATCCAATCCAAATCCAATCTAAATCCAATCAAAATCCAATCCACATCCAATCTAAATCCAATCCAAATCCAATCCAAATCCAATCCAAATCCAATCCAAATCCAATCCAAACCAATCCAAACCAATCCAAATCCAATCCAAATCCAATCCAAATCCAATTCAAATCCAATCCAAATCCAATCCAAATCCAATCCAAATCTATTCCAAATACATTCCGAATCCAAATTAAATCCAAATCCAATCCAAATCCAATTTAAATCCAAATCTAATCCAAACCAATCCAAACCAATCCAAACCAATCCAAATCAAATCCAAACCAATCCAAACCAATCCAAACCAATCCAAATACAAACCAATCCAAATCCAATCCAAATCCAATTGAAATCCAAACCAAATCCAATTCAAAACCTTTCCAAATGCAATCCAAATCCTTTCCAAATGCAATCCAAATCCAATCCAAATCCAATTCAAATCCAATCCAAATCCAATCCAAATCCAATACAAATCCAATCCAAATCCAACCCAAATCCAATCCAAATCCAATCCAAATCCAATCCAAATCCAATTCAATCCAAATCCAATCCAAATCCAATCCAATCCAAAACCAATCCAAATTCAATCCAAATCCAAATCCAATCCAATCCAAATCCAATCCAAATCCAAATCCAATCCAAATCCAATCCAAATCCAATCCAAATCCAATCCAAATCCAATCCAAATCCAAGCCAAATCCAATCTAAATCCAAATCCAATACAAATCCAATCAAAATCCAATTGAAATCTAATTGAAATCGAATCCAAATCCAATCCAAATCCACTACAAATCTAATCCAAATACAATCCAAATCATATACAAATCCAGTCTTAATAGAATCCAAATCAAATTCAACCCAAACTCAAATTCAAGTCCAATCCAAATCCATTTCCGATATTTACGTCTTCCAGCTCAGGGAATTTCTTATGCTTACCACGAGGTTACGTTAGGTTTGAAAAAATGAACTCAACACTTATCAATATTTATTTCAAGAGAGCAATCCAAACTCCCAGAACATGCTTTGGTACTCTAATGAACTGGCCAACAAAGCAAGTACTAACACACAAAAAACAATTCTAACAATTATTGTATAAAATCGAGACATATACAATTCTGCAAAGTATTAGTAGATTGATACAGATACTGTATTAAAATCTTGCAAAATTCAATATGCCAAAATATTATACAGTTTCTATGAGATTCTTATGCAGAACTGTATTAAAACCTGCTATCCACTTCTGGTTGGATGAAAAAATTCAACCACCTATACGATTGTAGACATGCCTGATGAACAGAAAATAGGAATAAACCGAATTCATCGCTCGTTTCAGCCCCTTTCGGTTCGCCTGGAAGAACTTCCCAACCATGACTCCGGAACTTTTTTGTCCTCGGGTAAGAATCATCATCAGCGTCTTCTGGACGTAGACCGGCCGGTCATACCAATCGGCTGAGTAGATGGCCTCCGCGACTTGCGTACTCTGTTAATTGACATAAATTAGGACTAGGACACTCAAGAAAAGATGCAAATATCACACCGCATACGTCAATCGTCCCCCCAGCCAGGCAAACACCGCCACTTCCCAGGCAGCGTAGGTGAAAATGATGAACAAGCGGACCACCATGAAGCCATCCAGCTGCACTTCCGTGAAGACAAACATTTTGAGACAAAGTATCGATATGCTTCCGAGGTAGTGCACCAGCAGATCCATGTTGATCGAGTCCTCCAAAATGCGAACACACCTGTGGGCAAACTTTTTGGATTAATTTGAGACGCACTTGAGCGGTTAACAAGAGACTTACTCAAAGGATTCGTTGTGAAAATCTACGTAGTTGTTCAGATGCCAACTTACTTCCGACTCAGAAATGGTATTGAGTTGATCGATTTTGTGTTTCAATATGTCGAAATTGATAATGCAGTGGTTGAAGATGTTTATGAATAACGTGTCCTTTATTCCGACTGATACGGTGGTAATCCATGTCACCGGTATGATAACGCTCATGTAGAGTACATACGCCCATACGTTCGAATGGATGTTGATATAGAAGAAGCTGGATTAGTTGAAATTGAGAGATTACTTTAAACTGTACTAGGATTGGTTGATTTCTGACAAATCATACTTGACCTCGAAGCCGGTTGGGAACGGAACGGGCGCATAATTCGTGAAAATCACGCAGTAAATGGAGTACGAAAGAGGTGCACCGCAATACAACAGCGTTACGTATCCCATTATTTGCCTCATCGTTACAGATATCTTCTTGGATATAGCCTCAGTTTTATTATAAATGTCCCTCGAAATCGGATCGTCCTCTTCCATCACTGCAAATGTATCTACATATGCACAATACAGTCCAGGACCCAAGATCTTCTAAATACTTACTATTCTCGAACATGACGTGTAACTTGTCCAGTACCAGTTCAATCTGTCGCTTCCTGTAAACGATGGTCATTATGGAGAAAACATCCATGAAAAAGGTCATCAGTTCTCCGGCAGCTCGGGATGCTCTGACGTAGTTTTCATCCCCAATCAAATCTACCAAAGACAGTATCAATGGAATCATCAGAAAGATGGACATCAATAGAAAAATGGCGTTCCGGGACCGATTGGACTTAGCTGTCGAGCCCCAGTAGCCAAACAGGTGGATCAGCTTCAAGTCTTCATCAAAGCTGGTTAGCTGAGCTGGACGCGATTGGTGAAGAGAACGCTTCATGCTGTCTGCTGCTAATGTTAAGAAGTAAAGCCAATTTTTCCAATAAAAGAACTTCATTATCGATCATGTTAAATCTCTTACAGAAAAGTTTGCTGAAGTTAATAATTCACATATAAATACCCAATCAATCTTAGACTGATTGTTTCATATTGTTTGAATGAGGATTGATTGAAATATTGTTCAGGCTATCGAACTTTTTTCAATGCCAAAAATAATTTCAGTAATAATTTACCTTCGAGCAATCATTTCTTTTTGTTTTCGCTCGACATAACGAGCCGAAGATATAGATCTGGTGGAAGATGAATCCTCTAAGACTGAGTTTCTGGGTAGGTTTGGCAACGGACCGCACTGCAGAGGTCGTAGATTGAAAAAAATAATAACAATCGCAACCATCATCAAGTCGCAACCGGTACGGTGTCACTGTCACCACATTCCTCTCGATCTCGGTAACAGTCAGTGCCACCTACAGAGAGCGCAATAGGGTAAATACGAAAAGAGGCAGTCAGCGGTTCGAAACAATGAGCTTATTATGGAAGCTATTTACATCTTGTTAACAAGCGGCTGTCGTTAGCACGTGAAAAAAAAACTCGAACCCGTAGTGAGTGTCATACGATCGGATACCCGGCAGCATTTTCGATAATTGACTCTAATAGTTTTAAAACAAAGCAAATTTCTCAGCTGGAATTAGTTTCTGGGCTCGAGCGGATCGTTATATTGAGCTTTGGCATCGTTTTGAAAATTAAATTTAATTAGATGACGACTACGGCGAAACAGTGAAAGTCATTGTTCCACCTTCTCGGAATTGCGCCAGCAATGCCATCAACAAGCTTCGACAACGATAATTGGGTCACTGATTCCAAGAGGAAAGATTGCGTCACAAAGGTCCATTCAATGCAAATGAGGCATTATTTTCGGGTTTTTATCGTTTGAAATTCAAACCCATGCTCGAGTGGAGCGTATTGAAGGAACCATTAATCATTTTTTTTATGTAACGGCCTTTAAAAATGACGTCAGGATGGCTTAGGAATTTGGATTGAATTAAAACATCTTGAATTCTATTTTTGTGTATGGTCCTTGACTGCATTACTGAAAAACTTCTTGTAGACGTTGTGTCTACGACATTTTATATTGCAAAATCATTTATTATCATTGATGGATTGACTATTCAAGGTTTCCCGAAAGACCTTTAGCCCGGTAATATATTTTACAGATTTTATATGGCAAAAATAAATGATAACCGAGAAATCAGTGATTTGTCAAGTGTTTGCTGATTTTTGTAATAAAGTATCCGATATCTCAGCAATTTAAAATTGGTTCAACTGTAATGCAGGTATCGGTAAAAACAAAAACCGAGCTAGTCAGTTCAACAAACTTCTTTTGAAGTTGTCAATATATAAAATATGCTAAGGTCTCGGTAATAATGTCATTGAGATAAGTTAGAAATAGTTAAATATCCTCACGTATGGAAATAAAATAGTTCAAGTAAAATTTCTACATTTAACAGTGCAGACGGTGGAGACTTATGAAGACAATTTGATGATGATTTTTTAACCCGTTTGACCTATAAATCAAAATTGAAATAACCCGTGTGGGCTCATTTTTCGTCCGATTGCCTGGCACCATGGCACGTGTTTTACACCACTTGAAAAGTGACCACTACTCCAGGGAACCCGGAACATCCGGAACCATATCCTGGTGATTCAATTGTATCAAAACTAACTTTTGATGCTGGTCAATGATGATTGACCACGTTTGCATCAACATTCTGGTCACTTTCGTCCATTTATCAATGGTTTTTAAAAAATGACCCGTTTTTGACTGCACCTGACCCAGGACCCCCCCATTAAAAATCCAGCCGGATTGGCACCATGGTCAAATCAATTCTTGTACCAAAAAATAGACATGTTGACGCTTCTTCCCTGAAAATTTCATGGCAATCGGACGAAAAATGAGCCCACACGGGTTATTTCAATTTTGATTTCTAGGTCAGACCGAAACGGGTTAAGAGCTATACATACGGAGTGGAAGAAGTCGTTCTGATTTTCAGAAATTCGGTTTGTTCTACGCGGAAGCAACCTCACATAAGAGAGAATTGTGAAACAGAATAGCATGTCAAGGCCATCAAGATTCAAATATAGTATTAAAAGATCGGTGTCAGGCCATTAAGCTGAAGGCCACCTGGCCGATGGTCATTAGGCCTAACGGTCCTTAGGCTTAATTAGCAGAAAGAAGCAAAAAGTGAAAAATGAGAAAATTTTCCTTCACCTTACCCCTTCTGCCTTCTTTTTTTCTCTTTTCTTCTTCCTTCTTCCCTTTTTTTATTCTTCCTTCTTACTTCCCTTCTTACCCTTCTTCGCCTTCTTTTATTTTATTTATTTATTTCGTCAACCGACGTAGACTAGTACATATACAATATACATGTTTTTCTTTATTTTCTTAATGCTATAAAAACGGTATTATAGTGTATAAAAATAAAAATAGTTTGGTTAAGTAGTGTTTAATTTTGGGATTTAATGTAAATTTAGATGTGTAGGTTCCGAATTGTGACAAAATATTTTTTTTGGGTTCTGCCGAGACATTGTAAAGTCAATAGTTTCGCAGTGTTGATTATAGATGGCCATCATCTGATTGAGAGGTCCGAATTTTGCATAATTTGTACGGCAGTGATTAATTAAAAATGTATGTCGATGACGCAGTTGTCGAGATGGTGTGTAGAAATTTAATTTCGATAAAATGTTTGTTGAATCAATACGCTGCGAAACTATATCGTTAATAAATGAAACCATTGCAGTTTCACGACGCTCTTTTTTCATCTCCATTCTTTTTATTCGCCTTTCTTTCTTCCTCTTCTTTCTTCTGTTTTTTTTCTTCCCTCTTCTTTTTTTCCTTCTTTCTTCTTTTTCATATCTCCTTCCTTATTCTTTAATCTTTCTTTCTTCTTTCTTCTCCCTTCTTTTCTCTTTCCTTCTTCCGTTCTATTTACTTCTTCCTCACTTCGAGCTTGAGCTTGAGCTTGATTGACTGCTCGTAGTTGCTACTCCATTATGACCAGATCAGCTGTTCTTGTACAGGGAACCAACAGATGTTTGCTTGGGACTAGCACACATCTTCAATGTACAAGTACTGGTGATCTCATTTGTTAGGTCATACTGGCGCCTGCCACGTCAGAATGCAAGTCAATGTAGGGAAGGGGGAGGAAATGATGATGCAATCACTCGCCCACTGCAAGCCGAATATACCTCTGCACTTGCCACGAGTTCATGCGGAATTTGTTGGAATTTCTGGGTTAGATTGGAGAGGCAGAGGTCCGTCTTGCGCGGAGACGAGCCAGCCTCGGGCTGAAAAAAAAAAAAAAGGTCCGTCTTGGTTAACGAGCTGCCAATGTGATAGATAGGTGAAGGTAACTGATGGAATTTCTAATTGGATGTAGGAAACGAGCTCTATAAGTTCATTTCCAATTCTAGCAGATTACTGTTAGAATACTCAAATTGAAGGTATAGGAATAGTAATGGAAACGGTATGGAAGTCCATTTCCAGTTCTAGCGATTGCTAGAACATGAGAAATAAAGAGAAAGATACAAAAGTAGGAGAATGGAACGGACCTGGGATTGAATTCACGACCTCCTGCGTATGAGGCAGAAGCAGTAGCCATATGACTACCAAGCCCGCTTCGAAACAAGAGAGACCACGCACTGAACTGATTAATTTTATTACCGGCCGCGCAATGCAGAACACAATATTTCGTCCGACCACGCGATCGTTCTGCTGTCCGAAACAAGAGAGATCATGCACTGAACTGATTATTTTTATTACCGGCCGCGCAATGCAGAACACAATAATTCGGCCGACCGCGCGATCGTTCTGCTGTCCGAAACATGAGAGATCACGCACTGAACTAATTATTTTTATTACCGGCCGCGCAATGCAGAACACAATAATTCGGCCGACCGCGCGATCGTTCTGCTGTCCGAAACATGAGAGATCACGCACTGAACTGATTATTTTTATTACCGGCCGCGCAATGCAGAACACAATATTTCGTCCGACCACGCGATCGTTCTGCTGTCCGAAACATGAGAGATCACGCACTGAACTAATTATTTTTATTACCGGCCGCGCAATGCAGAACACAATAATTCGGCCGACCGCGCGATCGTTCTGCTGTCCGAAACATGAGAGATCACGCACTCTCTATTTACTTCTTCCTCACTTCGGACTACTTACTTCTCATTCGGCCTAATGACCTTTCGGCTTAATGGCCTTCGGCATAAGACACAGAATCTAAAAGATCCGGTAAATAGGAACAAACCAATTCCACAATATAAATCTATTCGAATATTTCTGAAAATAGACATTATTCATGTATTCGTGTCGTCTGTTTAGGGCATAAAATTGAGAAGGGCAAAGAAGTTTGTATTAAAACCTGAAAAATAAAAAAAAAAAATTGCAAAATAATCAATTTATATTCTCTATTGCTCTTATTTCGATTGCGAAATTGAACTTTCTTCAGTAATTTTTATTACGGTGGGCTTTTTTTTCACAAATCCACCAGTACTTTTTGACGTAGAACTATGTCTATCTTTTCTATATTGGGGTACACTTTACGATTGCGAAAATCGGGGACCGTCACGAAAATATGATAAACTTCAAACTTTAATATCTCAGCCGTTTCTCGATGGATTTTCAATTTTTTTTGACCATTCGATTGTATTTATATGAAAATACTGATTTTCAACTATTAATTATCGATAATTGATAAAAAGTTTAAAAATAGGTAAACCAACCAATCACGTACATGCATCACTAGCACAGACATCAAAAATCAATCAATTGCGGGTTTGGATCTAATCCTCAGTTTGAACAAGAATTCACACAGAGCGAACGCATCAAAGCGATCGCAGCGGTCCGCTCCGCATGACGGAGGCGCTGGTAACATTTTCAACCAAAATCCATCGCATTGGTGGTGGTGGTCCTCGGTTTGTTGCTGCAGATCATTCAACCTCAACGAACCAGCATTTCAGATGAAGAAAGGGTTGACTATAAAAATAGCACTGTTGCGATCCCGCGCCGCCAGTGGCGATGCTGAAAATTAATTACAAATTGTGGTGTTAGTTAGTTGTTGGAAAGGCGCATTGGGGAAAGAAAATTGGTTCTTCTCAGGACCAGCATTTTCTGAAAAGAAAGGTTTAATTGTGAAAATGGACCATTTCAGTGGCATCGGCGTTTGGCGTGCATGCTTGGTTTCTGTTAGTAATTAAATCCATTCAAATTTACGGACTTAATTTATTGAATACAAGAAAGCTGCTTTCCGGCGCGCGAGCCATTTTGATCGAGATTCCTCAAAGAGCGGTTTAACAATTTATAAGGCAGTACCGACTATATTGCCACCAACAAATTATATCTTTTTCTGATTATTAACAAAAGCTCCACTTATTATTTCCCATGTAGTGGCTATATTTGCTACCTAGTAACCCCCTAAATGAATTTGAGCCATAAAAATTAAAATGCCAATTTGAGAACGTTTTTTTTACGAACAGATCGTAAGTTTTGAGTGGAAGAAGGATTTTCAGTTATAATTCGTTGAAAAAAGACGACAAAGATATACTTTTTCCCATTGGTAATAATTATTTTGAATCTCAAGCGTTAGATTATGGCGTGATCATCGTGACGAATGCTTTGCCTTTCTTGTATATTTGGTTTATAGATTTTTGACGAAATTGCTCGGAAAAAGCGCAAAACAAAAAAAATCCCTTATAATGCGTTTTCCAACTAGGACTCTTCGCTAAAAAAAATGTAACGTGCCTTGTTTTGTTTTGTATAACGTAAAACTTTTTAATCTTTTAATTTTTAATCTTATTTATTTATTCGTATAGCTACGTAGTCCTATATCACCTTTGCGTACAACCCGATTGGGCTGCACCTTTGAGTTTTTACCGAGTTCTCGGTAAATTTGACTTTTCGTAATCATGAAAGCGCATAAATTGTTCAACTTTTAACAGAGCTCTCTACCGAGAATTCATCTGATGAGAAATCGGTAGTACATTTACCGAGCCCGTTAAAAAATTAAATGTTTGAACGTCATATTTACCAAAAATTTGGAAATAAAGCAGCTTTCAATTAAAAAAAAATCTGGCAGAAAACTGTAGCTAGGTTTGTGAATAAAATATTAGAATATTTATGGTGGAATGTCGGATAAAACTGTTTGAGGAAGAAATGTTGGGGAAAAAATATACGCATAAGGGAATATCCAATAATTACATTACAGATATTGGCCATTTTCAACCCTCCTGTCCCCCTATATCACACTTTTTGTATGAATCATTGAAAATTGTTGTATTGATTGTCACACTTCGGGCAACCACTCCCCTCCACCCCTCTGAGCGTTACGTAATTTATGGATTCTCCCTAACAATGCTGCTGTAAACAGACAGAGGACAGATATTTCTGTTTGGAACAAAATTGAAATGAAATGGATAGAAAACCATGACTTAATAAATGCGGAGAAAGAAAAGGAAAGCTAACTAAGATTATCGGAGAATTAAGCTAACTGAGATGGAGGTATGCTATATACATAATGTGTTATAAATCCAGGTGAGTTAAAGTAATGAAGATAAATATTTGTCCAAATATGTAATTGCTTTGGAAATAGTATAGGAGGAGTCAAGCATTCAAATAATTGAAACAAAAATGGTTAAACAGTTAGTTAGTAAAGTAGACGTAGAACGGTCTTTTGAACGAAAGTCATACAGCTAAAAGCCATTTGGACAAATGCCGGTAGGCCAAAAGTCATCTAGCCGAAATTAATTTAGCCGAATTGAACGTTTAATCTAATAACCACTTTTAGGCCAAAAACGATTTGACCGAAGCGACGGCCAACGACACAGCCAAACATGTTATTTGGCCGAAAAAGCCAAATAGGTCAACTGGTTGAAAACGCCATTTTGCCAGAAAATTTCGTTTGGCCGAATAGGTTATTGGTCATACCGTTCATACGGCTGAACATACCGTTTGACTGAACGAATCATACGACCGTAAATGTTGTTTACTAAACCATATGGCAAAAATTTTTTGTTTGGGCGAACAATAGTATATGTGAACAGTTTTGACTGATCAATGACAATCCAGACATGAGTAGGAAAAAATAAAACAATCTAGTTCTAACTAATCATTTCTCACTTCGTATTTCTCATTTGTAATTTCTCCTTTTTCACTTCTGTTTTCTCACTTCGCATTTTTCTCTCTTTACTTACAGTGAATATTGAGAAGTGAGAACCAAAGAGTAAGAAATGAGAAGTGAGACGTCGGGCTTCTCACTTCCCATTTCTCATTTCGCAATTTCCATAATGAGAATTTCCTACTTTCCAGGAGTGAGAAATAATACTTTTTACTTCTCATTTCTTACTGTTCAATTCTCAATTCCCAAACTCGCAGTGAATATATTGAAATGCGAAGCAAGAAATGAGAAATTAATAAAAGTAAGAATTAAGGAGTGAGCAGTGAAACGTGAGACTTCTGACTTCTTTCAGAGAGATGAACATCGCCCAACTCCAAGTCAAGGTAAGAACTATTAAAGCATGCTTTAATTGCCTTGGGGTGGGTCATCAGAGCAATGCGTTTTTCTCTCGATTCTCTTGTCAAAATGTAAGGCCAGACATCATACTCTTGTCTTCGTCGATATGCTTGATTCTGTTGATAGTTATGATTGTGACACCCTCACCCCTCCAGTTATCAGTTACTCAGTGAATCAAACCCCTCGTCCAAATAACAGTTTGTTTATGACAGCACTCTTCACTTGACTGCACTTATGACAGTTCGGGTGAATTTGCTCCCTGGCGAGCATTTTAAGATTCAGGTTCTCAAGTTCATCTAGCATCCAAATCGTTGGTTGATAAATTAAATTTGCCAACAACTTCAGGCAAGGCAGAAATTGTGGGAGCTAATGGAACGAAATTAATATTGACGGGTATTATTAAATTTGGGGAAGGGTCGTTTGGACGAAACCCATTCGGCCGAAAGCCATTTAGCCGTATGCCACTAGGCCGAAAGTTGTTTGGCCGAATATACCATTTTGCCAAACAGACTATTATGCCGAAAGTCATTTGGCCGAAATGGTCATTAAGCCGAAAGGGTCGTTTGGCCGAAAAGGTCATTTGGCTGAAAAGGTCATCTCACTACTCACTTTGCGGTCTTCTTTTTTAACAGTGAGAAGTGAGACGTCTCACTTCTCACTCCTCATTTCTCACTTCTCACTGTAAAAAAGAAGAGCGCAAAGTGAGTAGTGAGGCGTCTCACTACTCACTTCACGCTTCTCACTTTTAACAGCGAGAACTGAGAAATAGGGAGTGAGAAGTGAGACGTCTCATTTCTCTTTCTTCACTTCGCGCTTCTCACTTTTGACAGCAAGAAATGAAAAACGAAGAGTGAGACGTCTCAGTTCTCACTCCTCATTCATCTCTTCTCGCTGTAAAAAGTAAAAAGCGCGAAGTGAGTAGTGAGATGTCTCTCTTCTCATTCCAAATTTCTCACTTTTCAATAAACTACTCGGCCAAATGACCTATTCGACCAAATGTCATATTCGGCTAAATGACCTATTCGGCCAAAAGACTCATTCGTCCAAACGAACCTTTCGGCCAAACGATCCTTTCGGCCGAACGACCCTTTCGGCCAAATGACTCTTTCGGCCAAATGACCCATTCGGCCAAATGACCCATTCGGCCAAACGACCCATTCAGCCAAATGACCCTTTCGGCTAAATAACCCTATCGACAAAACGATCCATTCGGCCACACGACCCTTTTGGCCAAATGACTCTTTCGGTCAAACGACCCTTTCGGCCAAATTACCCTTTCGGCCAAACGAACCTTTCGACCAAATGACCCTCATTTGTCATAAGACCTGTTTGTCGACTAAGTCGAGTCAAGTAAGAGACACTGAAGACGACCTTACTGTTTAGGTCGAAATACGTATCTGTCAAGGTACAATCAAGTGGTGGAATTAAATGGGAAGGTACAAACAGACAGTGAAGACATTCCACTAAAAAGCCCAAAAAAATTTTCTTACCAAATGACCCTTTCGGCTAAATGACCCTTACGAACAAACAAGCCTTTCTGCCAAACGACCCTTTCGCCCAAATGACCCATTAGGCCAAATTACTGTTGTCCTGTTGAATGGTATGTTCGGCCAAACAACTTTCGGCCTAGTTGAATTCTGCCAAATGGCTTTCGGCCGAATGGTTTTCGGCCAAATGACCCTTCCCCGAAATGGTCGCCATTAGCGAGAGTGAGCAACAAGAAACCCGTAAAGAACTCGTCGATTATTCAGACCTGCCTGCCAAAGGGAATAACTATAAGACACGCGCTGATTGGTTAGCCAATCAGGAAGCAGAGATGATTCAAAATTTTGTATATGAAATGTGTATTCGTTCATAGAGCAAGCAGTTTTTTGTGTCCAGGAAAACCTTCACTGACGAGGTCAACCGCTAACCGTCCGTGACCGGACAAACTATAGTGCGATAGTTCTCCAGAAGAAAACATTCAACAAGATCTCGCCTGATATCGCATTGAATGACGACTTGCAGACCAAAAAATTGGACAATCACGATCGATAGGAATCAGAAGAATATGGTGGATCCAAGGAAACCAACTAGGTACCATGCGTTTTAGAAAGTTATAACATAACTCGGCCGCACTCAAGTACTCAATGGCTTCACCCTACCAGTCAACATCACGTGGGTGAACAACACGGGAAACATCATCTTTGAAGACAGAAAGTCCAGAAAACAGTTAAACTAAACGTCACCGGTCCAACAGAATGGCGGAAAAACATCGATTTCGCAAATTAGACACAACACTTAAAACAACTCGAGAGGCAATTTCACGAAAGCGGAGGTAAAGGTGGTGCCCTTGCAAACTCTAGAGGGAACAAATTGCTTGGGCAAGGCTTATCAAATACCTACTGACGATAACGGCCTTCAAACACTGATACCAACGTTTACAACCTGAGCATGATCTTTTATGCATGCTCAAACCCAAGGGAGTGAACGAGATGCCATGCCTCAAATTTCTTTAATTTTGGCATATTTTTTCCATGCTAAATGTCCATTCCCAAGAGTTGTTGTCCGACGGCCTGTCAACGGTATGGTGTAAGTCACAGTTACAGGTCAGAAATATAATTTTTTGTTTCCGCTTCAAAGCTTTGGCAGTCGGGCAAGCATCACAAACATCAGCGAGCTCCGGTAACGCCATATATGGCAAAAAGAAACAGCCAAGCCATGGCTTTGCTCGTCAACGAGTACTACCGTCAGATCCCCACCCCAGCAATATTGCATAGGCACTCAGCTGGCACTGGCGAAGTCAAATCCGACCCCGATATCGAAACTGACCTTCACCTTAATTTGACTCTAACCGAGATGCTGTTTACTTTTCTAATATAGCTTTTTCGCAACTATCTAATCTGCAGACTGCAATGCTGAACGACGACCTTCTCCTTCATACGAATCCGACAACCAGCATCAACTGGGGGAGGGTGGGGGTTCAAAATCATCAAATTTGGCGTTACGTAATTGGTGAAAGAACCCTAACAGATTTAGTTCGATACCTAGCGATATATAGCAAGAGGTTACAAACTATCGTGGCATAGCAGCGCTATGTGCCATGTCCAAATTGTTCGAACTAGTTGTTCTAAAGTTCCTATCCTACAATTGCCTGAACTACATTTCTGAGGATCAACACGGTTTTGTTCCAAAGCGATCTACAAATACTAACTTGATTATCTACTCCTCGATTATTATGCAAGCTCTTCAGAAAGGACAACAAATCGATTCGATATATACTGACTTCTCATCAGCCTTTGACAAAATCAATCATCAAATCGCTGTCGCCAAAATTGAACGACTTGGATTCTCTGGTTCCATTCTCTGTTGGCTCAGTTCTTATTTAGGAAACCGCAAAATGGCGATAAAAATTGGCGACTGTGTTTCTTCGTTTTTCCCTGTGACTTCAGGAGTTCCCCAGGGCAGCCATCTTGGTCCTTTTATAGTTTACCTGAACGACATTAACTTGCTACTCAAGTGCTTTAAACTATCATTTGCCGACGACTTCAAATTATTTTGGATCGTAAACGGTGTACAAGATACACTATTTTTGCAATCGCAGTTGGATCTCTTCACTGACTGGTGTCAGCTGAATTGTATGGTTCTCAATCCAGATAAATGCTCCTTCATTTCGTTTTCTCGTAAACATTCAGCAATTGCCTTTGACTATACTATTGGATCCACCACACTACGTAGAGAGACTGTTGTCAAGGATCTAGGTGTATTATTAGACACTAAGCTGACGTTTAATGAACATGTTGCTTTCATAGTCTCTAAGGCCTCCCGTACACTGGGTTTCATTTTTCGAATAGCAAGGAATTTTAATGATGTCCACTGTTTAAAGGCTCTATATTGTTCTTTAGTAAGATCCACTTTAGAATATTCATCTGTAGTTTGGGCACCTTACTATCAGAATAATATTTCCCGTATTGAATCAGTTCAGCGTAAATTCGTACGGTTCGCTCTACGTCACCTCCCGTGGAGAAACCCTGACATTTTGCCTAGTTATGAGGACCGCTGTAGGTTAATTGAGCTAGATTTACTAAGCGTCCGCCGTGATACTGCCCGTGCGTTATTTGTAGCAGACCTTTTACATTAACTCGCCTCCTCTTTTGTCCCAGCTGAATTTCAACGTCAGCCAACAAAACCTTCGTTCTAGACAATTCTTTTTCCTCCGCGGTGCCCGAACGAATTACGGGCACAACGAACCATTTTTGAGCATGTGCAGAATTTTCAATCGCTGCTCAAATGAATTCGATTTTTACTTGAGTCGTAACACTCTTCGGAAAAGGTTTTCCCTCACCCTGTCACACTTTTAGAAAGGTTAGCTTAAATTGTTGATACTAGATCTAGACTAAGTTAATTATTGTTAATAGTTGTAAGAAATAATTGTATTATGTATCATTTGGAGTTAAATTGTATTCTGTTGGTACGAAAAGACGAAGAGGTTTTGCGCCCATTTAAGAGGTTTTGCGCACCTCAATATTCCGCGGGGGGTATCTATCTTCGGGAAAGTTGTGATGTCCTGAAAGACTTCGTTGCGGAATGCCCGGTCCCGTAGGCAAAAAGAAAGATCAAAATATCAGTTCGGAAGAATCCACTACACTTTTGTCTCTGCATTTCTGTTCCGTAGAGCTACGCAGTTTTGGCTGATGCCCCAGTCGAATCATTTCACGAGCACGACGACCCGTCACGTCGTCCCTGACGCCAAATGCCCGGATGAGAAGCCGAAATCCCAAGCTCCGTGCATCTTCAAACATCGTAATCATAGCATCAAGTCACTCTCTTACTAACATAATAATAAGATGATTTCGATTGTACATATTACGAAGAACTGAGCCTGAAATAAACGAAAACCCACTACAGTTTTCCGTAACGATGAAACCGGACAAACGCTCTCGAGTTTTTTAGTATAAGACGTAGTACTGGTCGTCTATTCTATTCCACAGTTGAGACTTCTTGACCTCTGGAAAACACCCAAGAACGATGAAAGTCTACTAGCACGGAAAGCAATGTCACAACCTCTGATTTTATCTTTCTACCTAATAAATTCTTTTATAGTAAAATTTTCTCAATTAATAATTAAAATATAAATAGAAGTCCAACCAACCTTCGACTACCATCGTTGTTCGATTGTCTCGATGAAATTGACATGATAATAACAGAGATTAGGTCCAACTCGGACGTTGCTGGTGCGGGCTCAAAATTTTCGCAACTTTTATGAGCACAGAGCCAATTTATGCATTGGTTGAAGAAGGAAGCTCTCAATTAAAGACTGTGGAAGTAAACTTTGAACACAATTAGAATTGACTTTAAGAAAATTGCAGCAATTAAAAACCTGGAAGAAGAGAAGCAGTAGTGTTGGCATTGGAAGTTGTTTAAAATTGCAGTTGAGGAGATGCAGTTGAAATTCTAAGCTGGGTGCCGCATGTCTGTATGTTTGATTACTTGAAATAACCCAATAGGTTTTTTCTCGACATTAGAAACAGAGAATCGTTTACGTTTTTATGTAGAGTTAGTGCTCTCCCATTTTTTTTACCATATTTACATTTTATTTGTTGTACATAACTTTTAATAAACAAAATGATTAGAATTAAGTTTCAAGGCTCGTGTTTACCCATCCAACCGGCTGTAGATATGCCTAATGAACAGAAAATAAGAATAAACCGAATTCATCGCCCTTGTTAGCCCCTCCCTATTCGCTTGGAAAAACTTCCCAACCATGACCCCGGAGCTTTTCTGTCCACGGATAAGAATCATCATCATAGTCTTCTGGGCGTGGATCGGCTTATCATACCATTCGGTTGCGTAAATGGCATCCGCCACTTGAGAACTCTATCAGTTGAGCAAAATGTAAAAATTGAAAAACTAAAATAAAAAGTCCGATAAGGGGATCAACTGACCGCATGCGTTAATCGCCCTCCCAGCCAGGCAAACACCGCGACTTCCCAGGTAGCATAGGCGAACATGATCGCCAAACGGAACACCATGAAGCCGTCCAGATCCACCTCCGTGAAGACAAACATCTTGAGACACAGTATCGAAATGCTACCGAGATAGTGCACCAGCAGATCAGCGTTTATTGAGTCCTCTAATATCCTAACACATCTGCGGGAGATGTATGGAAAACGGAATTCTGTGAGTAGCTTCACTAAATTGTATATCAAATGACTCACTCAAGAGAATAGTTGTGGAAATCTACGTAGCTACTTAGTTGCAAACCCACTTCCGACTCGGCGATGTTATTGAGTTGATCGATTTTGTGCTTCAGTATGTTGAAGTTGATCGTGCAGTGGTTGAAGATGTTTACGAACAGCGTGTCCTTCACTCCGATAGATAAGGTGGTGATCCACGTTATTGGTATCATGACGGCCATATAGGGAATGTACGCCCATACGTTCGATTGGATGTCGATGTAGTAGAAACTGCGCCAGTGGGAATTAAGAGGTGGCTTGTAATCTGAACTTGAAATGATTGATTTCTGTCGGATCGTACTTGATCTCGAAGCCGGTCGGGAATGGAACTGGCTCATAGTTTAAGAAGATTACGCAGAAAATGACGTACAGAAAAGGAATAAAGCAATATAGCAGCGTTATGCATCCCATGGTACGCATCATCATAACAGATAACCTCTTGGAAAATGTTTCGGTCCTTTTTAATATTTCCTTCGGAATCGGATCATCATCTTCTACTACTGAAAATGAACGCACATTAAATAGGACATAACAGTTCCGCGATTTCGAAATACTCACTTTTCTCGAACATATTCTGAAACTTGTCCAGTATTAGTTCGACGTTTCGCTTCTTAACAATGATGGTCATTATCGATATCACATCCATGAAGAAGGTCATCAGTTCTCCGGCAGCTCGGGATGCTTTGACGTATTTTTCATTGCTCAGCAAATCCACCAAAGACACTAACAGTGGAATGATTGCGAAGATGGTCATCACCAATAAAATGGTGTTTCTCGAACGATTAGATTTATTGGCCGATCGCCAGTAGCCAAACATGTGGATCAGCTTCAAGTCTTCATCGAAGCTAGTCAGTCGAGCTGGTGGTGAATCCTTCATGGTCTACGATAGCACTGATAAGAAGTAAGTTCATTTTTTCCGAAAAAGTATCAAAAATCCTTTGAGTCGTATCTTCTGTGGAAAACTTTACCGCAATCAATAATTCAAACACAAATCGTTGACCAACCAATCTTTGACCGATGATAAAGAAATAATAATGACGGTTCGATGGTTTGGGTGAAGTTATTCAATTTTCTTGACAATGTGGTTCCCCCTTCCTTAGCACAAAGTTAGGAGACCTGATGAACGTTTTGAATAGATTTCATTGAAAATAACCCTATTGTACGGCGCAGAAATTCTATTTACTTAAGAATGCAGCCGTATTGAATTTTTGTGTTAGACAGTTTGTTTGCGGATTGCAATGAAAATAACCACATACCGTCGTAGTGATTGAACTTGGGTGTTATGAAACATAGCCTGAATGTTCCAAAACGCTAGTCTTTTATTCCACTTTTTTCATTTTTTCTATCAATACAATTTTAGTTCACTAAACTTTTAAAGAAGCTAGGTTTTGATCCTGATGTAACTGTTGAAGGCTTAATAAATAATAAATTAATTCAGTGATCATATTTGTGCCAATGGGTTTGGACATTTTCGTGTACGGAGCAATATGTAAATACTAAAAAAATTAATACATAAAAAAATATTTTTTAACCGAAGGATGACGATTGAATTTTCAGAAAAAAATCAACGAAGTGTATCTTCGCTCGGAAGAAGAAAACTTCTAAAAGCTTTATTTTATTTGTGAGTCCATCGATTGAAATTTCATTGACAGTTAGTTTTTATCAAATCACATCTGTTCACTTCTCATTTGCCACGTCTCACAGTGAGGGAGAATGAAAAGCAGAAGTAAGAAGTAACAAGGGAGAAGAAAGAAGAAGTAAGAAGTTTGAAATGAAATGTGAGAAGTGAGCAGTAAGATGTGAGATGTATTACTTCTCATTTCTCACTGGTGACTTCTCACTTTTCATTTCTCACTCATCACAGTGAGAAATGAAAATTGAGAGGTGAGAAATAAGAAATGAAGAGTAAGCAGTGAGACGTCTCACTTTTTATTTCTCACTTCTCATAAAGGGAAGGGAATCGAGATATCTAACTTCTCATTTCTCACATTTCATTTGTCACCTTTTAGTTCCACTTGTTACTTCTCACTTTTCACAGAAGGAAGAGAAAAATGAAAAGTAAAAAGTGAGAAGTAAACCGTGAGCTTTGAGACGTCTTTCTTCTTACTTTGCATGTCTCACTAGTAACTTTTTATTTCCCATCGCTCCTTCTCATTTCTTTCTTCTCACAATGAGAAGTGGAAATGGAAAGTGAGAAGTAAGTGAGAAGTTTTTCTTTTCACTTCGCAATCCTTGCTTAATACGGAGAAGTATCATTTATTACTCCTTATATCTCCCTTCTCATTCCAAACTTCTTACTTTTCTATGTCTTATTTATCATTTCTCACTTCCTACTTCTCACTTCTAATTCACAATCACTATGCGAAGTAAGAAATGAGAAACGAGAAGTAAGAACCGAGATGTAAGACGTCTGACTTTTCACTTCTGATTTCTCATCTCTTACTACTCACTTTTACTCCTCATTTCTCACAGTCACAAATAAAAAATTAGAATTGAAGAAAAGTGAGAAGTCTTACATCTCACTTTTTACTTCTGACTTCTCATTGTTGACTTCACACAGTAAGGAGTGGGAATGAGAAGCAAGAAGTAACAAGTGAGAAGTAAGAAGTAAGATACAATGAGTGAGACATACAGAAGTATGAATGAAAAGCGAATAAGAAGTAATAAGGCACACAGCTCACTTCTTACTTTTTAATTATCAATAATCACGTCACATTTTTTACTTTCACTTATGGTCAAACGGCATTTCGGCCATTAGACCCATTTGCAAAAGACATTTACAGGCAAGATGTATCCGCGAACTAATAATAGCTAATACGTCTCAAAATCTCAGGCCGTGGAGCTGATAAGCGACATGAAGGCCATATACACCGTCGAAAAGCTGCACTTTTCCTCGCAAAGTTTGTCAGTGGACCAGCTATCTAATCGATTTCCTTATCTTTGTGGTCTACCCATCGAAGAAAATTACAACGCAACTCCAACTATCCTTACTGGCTTGGACAACGTGAATCTAAAAAATCCAAAGTGTGAAACAGTGTCACAACCATCTCTCTAGTTCACAGCAGGTTCAAAGTACTGACGATAAATTGCATGATCTTGTACAGGACTTTTTTTTCGATGGGAAACGTTGGCGTTGCCATAGCAGTTGGAGTTCCTCCAGGAATTCCTGCGGAAGTTCCTCCAAGAATTCCTGCGGAAGTTCCTCTAGGAATTCCTGCGGAAGTTCATCTAGGAATTCCTGCGGAAGTTCCTCCAGGAATTCCTTCGGAAGTTCCTCCAGGAATAACTTCGAATGTTCCTCCAGAAATTCCTCTGGAAGTTCCGCCAGGAAGTTCCTCCGGGAATTCCTCCGGAAGTTCCTCCGGGAATTCCTCCGGAAGTTCCTCCAGGAATTCATCCGGAAGTTCCTCCGGGAATTCCTCCGGAAGTTCCTCCGGGAAATTTTCTCCAGTTCCTCCGGGAATTCCTCCGGAAGTTCCTCCGGAATTCCTCCGGAAGTTCCTCGAATTCCTCCGGAAGTTCCTCCTTCCTCCGGAAGTTCCTCCTGAATTCCTCGGAAGTTCTTCCAGAATTCCTCCGAAGTTCCTCAGGAATTCCTCCGGAAGTTCCTCCGAATTCCTCCGGAAGTTCCTCAGGAATTCCTCGGAAGTTCCTCCGGAATTCCTCCGGAAGTTCCTCCGGGAATTCCTCCGGAAGTTCCTCCGGGAATTCCTCCGGAAGTTCCTCCGGGAATTCCTCCGGAAGTTCCTCCGGGAATTCCTCCGGAAGTTCCTCCGGGTATTCCTCCGGAAGTTCCTCCGGGAATTCCTCCGGAAGTTCCTCCGGGAATTCCTCCGGAAGTTCCTCCGGGAATTCCTCCGGAAGTTCCTCCGGGAATTCCTCCGGAAGTTCCTCCGGGAATTCCTCCGGAAGTTCCTCCGGGAATTCCTCCGGAAGTTCCTCCGGGAATTCCTCCGGAAGTTCCTCCAGGAATTCCTCCGGAAGTTCCTCCGAATTCCTCCGGAGTTCCTCCAGGAATTCCTCCGGAAGTTCCTCGAATTCCTCCGGAAGTTCCTCGGGAATTCCTCCGGAAGTTCCTCCGAATTCCTCCGGAAGTTCCTCCAGGAATTCCTCCGGAAGTTCCTCAGGAATTCCTCGGAAGTTCCTCCAGAATTCCTCCGGAAGTTCCTCGGGAATTCCTCCGGAAGTTCCTCCGAATTCCTCCGGAAGTTCCTCCGGGAATTCCTCCGGAAGTTCCTCCAGGAATTCCTCCGGAAGTTCCTCAGAATTCCTCCAGCTCCTCAGGAATTCCTCCGAGTTCCTCCAGTAGTTCCTCCGGGAATTCCTCGAAAGTTCCTCCAGAATTCCTCCGAAGTTCCTCCAGGAATTCCGAAGGAAGTTCCTAGAGGAACTTCCGAAGGAATTCCTGGAGGAACTTCCGAAGGAATTCCTGGAGGAACTTCCGAAGGAATTCCTGGAGGAACTTCCGAAGGAACTCTCGGAGGAGCTTCTGAAGGAATTTCTGGAGGAACTTCTGAAGGAATTCCTGGAGGAACTTCCGAAGGAATTGCTGGAGGAGCTTTCGAAGGAATTCCTGAAGGAGCTTTCGAAGGAA
Organism: Armigeres subalbatus; assembly: GCF_024139115.2. Classification (NCBI taxonomy): domain Eukaryota; kingdom Metazoa; phylum Arthropoda; class Insecta; order Diptera; family Culicidae; genus Armigeres; species Armigeres subalbatus. The sequence goes on from NC_085139.1 coordinate 90,563,762, forward strand.
TTCCTGGAGGAACTTCCGAAGGAATTCCTGGAGGAACTTCCGAAGGAATTCTTGGAGGAACTTCCGAACGAATCTTTGGAGGAACTTCCGAAGGAATTTCTGGAGAAACTTCCGAAGGAATTCCTGAGGAACTTCCGAAGGAATTCCTGGAGGAACTTCCGAAGGAATTCCTGGAGGAACTTCCGAAGGAATTCCTGGAGGAACTTCCGAAGGAATTCCTGGAGGAACTTCCGAAGGAATTCCTGGAGGAACTTCCGAAGGAATTCCTGGAGGAACTTCCGAAGGAATTCCTGGAGGAACTTCCGAAGGAATTCCTGGAGGAACTTCCGAAGGAATTCCTGGAGGAACTTCCGAAGGAATTCCTGGAGGAACTTCCGAAGGAATTCCTGGAGGAACTTCCGAAGGAATTCCTGGAGGAACTTCCGAAGGAATTGCTGGAGGAACTTCCGAAGGAATTCCTAGCGGAACTTCCGAAGGAATTCCTAGCGGAACTTCCGAAGGAATTCCTGGAGGAACTTCTAAAGGAATTCCTGGCGGAACTTCCGAAGGAATTCCTGGCGGAACTTCCGAAGGAATTCCTGGCGGAACTTCCGAAGGAATTCCTGGCGGAACTTCCGGAGGAACTTCCGAAGGAAACCCTGGGGGAACTTTCGAAGAAATTCCCGGGGGAACATCCGAAGGAATTCCTGGAGGAACTTCCGAAGGAATTCCTGAAGGAACTTCCGAAGGAATTCCTGAAGGAACTTCCGAAGGAATTCCTGGAGGAACTTCCGAAGGAATTCCTGGAGGAACTTCCGAAGAAATTCCTGGAGGAACTTCCGAAGGAATTCCTGGAGGAACTTCCGAAGGAATTCCTGGAGGAACTTCCGAAGGAATTCCTGGAGGAACTTCCGAAGGAATTCCTGGAGGAACTTCCGAAGGAATTCCTGGAGGAACTTCCGAAGGAATTCCTGGAGGAACTTCCGCAGGAATTCCTGGAGGAACTTCCGGAAGAATTCCTGGAGGAACTTCCGGAGGAATTCCTGGAGGAACTACCGAAGGAACTCCTGGAGGAACTTCCGAAGGAATTCCTGGATGAACTTCCAAAGGAACTTCCGAAGGAATTCCTGGAGGAACTTCCGAAAAAATTCCTGGAGGAACTTCCGAAGGAATTCCTGGAGGAACATCCGAAAGAATTCCTGGAGGAACTTCCGAAGGAATTCCTGGAGGAACTTCCGAAGGAATTCCTGAAGAAACTTCCGAAGGAATTCCTGGAGGAACTTCGAAGGAATTCCTGGAGGAACTTCCGAAGGAATTTCTGGAGGAACTTCCGGAGGAATTCCTGGAGGAACTTCCGAACGAATTCCTGGAGAAACTCCCGAAGGAATTCCTGGCGAAACTTCCGAAGGAATTCTAAGAGAAATTCCGAAGGAATTCCTTGATGAACTTCTGAAGAAATTCCTGGAGGAACTTCCGAAAGAATTCCTGGAGAAACTTCCGAATGAATTCCTGGAGGAACTTCCGAAAGAATTCTTGGAGGAACTTCCGAAAGAATTCCTGGCGGAACTTCCAAAGGAATTCCTGGCGGAACCTCCGGAGAAATTCCTGGAGGAACTTCCGAAGGAATTCCTGGAGGAACTTCCGGAGGAATTCCTGGAGGAACTTCCGAAGGAATTCCTGGAGGAATTTCTGAAGGAATTCCTAGAGGAACTTCCGAAGAAACTTCCGAAGAAATTTCAACTTTCTTTCTCAGAGAGTGCTACCACGTGCTTTTTTAACGGAAAACCCTTCCCACAGACCTTAAACCAAAGTTTGGACGATCGACATTTTCGGTCGTATGTTCATTTCGGTCATAATGACATAATAACGACTTGGACATGCGGGCCGGCAACAACTCAACTTGAATTAACGGACACATTCTTCCATGGGGACACGTTGCTTAGAAAATGCTTCTTGGAAGGGAGTTTTACTTCGCGATGAGAACCCCAAGTGAAAATCTTAGAACTGTCTAGGAAGAGCCTTCGGCACATCAAGCGTAGTGCTTTTATACTCCCTAAAACAAGGTTCTACGCTTCTATGCAAGTCTTTTGCGTTCCTTATCGAACCATTCGAAGTTTCACGGAGGTTGTTCTTCACTCTTCATGACTCCCACGCTTTCTGGCAGAACTTAACGCGCTTCCTGCATTTAACTTCCTTCCTGCTACTTTTTTAATATTCATATGCAGACCTTCCTCCCTACAAAGAAAAGGGAATACCATCACTGGAAGAGAGAAGTATAAATAGTAAAAATAATGAAAGGAAAAACTTGTACAAAAATATGTTATTATCCTGTCAAGGGACTGGGAGGGACGATTAGACGAAGTTTGTGATCAACGGTCAGCAGCTCTCCCATTTGTGTTTGAATTATTGATTTCGGAAAATTCCTCGGATAATAATCGAATAAAAAACATCCGATTACTCAATACCCAACCTTTTGTCCGGAAGGCAGCGATATCGGACAGCATGGGGGACCCGGATCGACGATCGTCGCCAGCTCGGCTGACAAGTTTCGATGCAGACTTGAAACTGATCCACTGGCTTGGCTACTGGGGCTCGACCGACAAGAAAAACCGTTCGAGAAGCGCCATTCTATTGCTGTTGTTCGTCTTTTTCATCATTCCACTTTTGCTGTCTTTGGTGGACCTTATGCTCAAGAAGCAATATGTCAAAGCATCCCGAAACGCTGGTGAACTCGTTACCTTCTGTATGGATTTATGCTCGATTACGGTCATCATTATTAGGAAGCGAAAGTTCGTGCAAGCTCTGGACAAATTCCAGATCATTTTCGAGAAGTGTATTTAATGCGAATTCTTTGCAAGCTTTTGTGTACTTGATTGGTGTTTAATTTCAGTGATGGAAGAAGAAGACCCGATTCCAAAAAAAATGCTTGGGAAAATTGAGAATCTATCGAAGAACATATCCGTGTTGATGGAGCGTATTATGGGAAGCACTGGTTTTTTGTATTGTTGCGCTCCATTCCTGTACACCTTATTTTGCGTGAACATCCTGTATTCTGATCCTGTTCCGTTTCCAACCGGAATCGAGGTCAAGTATGAATGCTCAGAATGCAATGAATTCGAACATTGATTCAATACTTTTTATGTGGGTTCAAACAGCTTCTACTATATCAACATCCAATCGAACGTGTGGCTGTACTCATTCTATATGATGGTCATCATACCAGTCACGTGGATTATTACGATATCCATCGGAGTGAAGGACACGCTATTCATTAATATTTTCAACCACTGCACAATGAATTTTCGCATTTTGATGCACAAAATCAATCAGCTCAAAACCATCTCAGACGTGGAAGTGAACACCCATCTGAAAAACTTGGTAGACCTCCACAGCCATTCCTTTGAGTAGGCCTGTCTGGTTTCTATAAGCGAGGACATCACATAACGCCTATATTCGTTTACCGCTTTCAGATGCGTTGGGATATTGAACGACTCGATCAACGTTGATCTGCTGGCGCATTACCTCGGTAGCAGTGCCATTCTTTGTCTGAATATGCTGGTCTTTACAGAGGTGGAATTGAATGGCTTCATGGTGCTCCGATTGGCCATCATGTTCATGCACGCCGCTTGGGGAATCACGGTGTTCGCCTGGTTAGGGGAGCGGTTGGCGCTGGCGGTAGGTTCAATCGTTTACTGTTTGATCTGATTTTTTGATGATTTTCATTGAAAGGGTTCTGAAGTTGCGGAAGCCATTTACGAGACCGAGTGGTACGACAAGCCGATCCATGTTCAGAAGGCACTGATGATGATGCTGCAGCGAGGTCAAACAAATCCTGGAGTTATGGTTGGAAAATTCTTCGAATCGAACAACGAGGGACTGAAACGGGCGACCAATGCTGTGTATTCTTTCTTTCTGTTCATCAAACACGTCTACGGTCGCATAGATGGGTAGACATGAAGGTTATTTACTGCAAGCTAATCGAGGTGAACATGTTAAGGGACGATGGTCTCGTGAATACTGATAACAAGGCGAATTTATTTTACTGTATTGATTAATAAAAACACATTGCACGATTGGAGCACAAGCAAAAAAAAGAGATCAAATCACCAATCGGTAATAGTATCAAACCAAATATCGTATTTCTCCATTCGATATGAGCCTTCCAAGAGAGACCTAGATTTAATTTGTTGAAAAATTAAGATTGAACAATGAAATGGGTATGATTCTAAGGTCCACTATTTATCATTCGGCATAGATCGTAGCGTTGCTGGACGTGCGGCAACGCGGGATGGAACCTAATCAGCTGAAGGAGTCCACGGTTTGGTGGACAGGGCCGCCATGGTTGAAGCAGCCGTCACGCTTCTGGTCTCTGCTCCTACAAGCGGAATAACAGGAGCTTCCAGCTGATTCACACCCAGGAACCGAATCAGATGTTTCACCTACGTTCGTCCTTTGCATCACTAGTTCGTCTAATTGCCCCGATCCAAGGTTTCGTCTACAATATCAAGCCAGAAAATCGCTCTCGTCGCAGATTAGGATTTCTACACAAACCACTGAACTAAATCAAGCCCTTTCATCATTGGTGCGTTTAGCACAAACAGAAGTGTTCCCAAACGAGATCGCATCAGTTGCTTCCGATGGACAAGTAAAGTCGACTTCACCTTTGAAGAATCTTGCGCCTGTTCTGAAGGACGGCATTCTACGTGTTGGTGGGCGTCTTGAAAATGCGTTGATTTCGGAGGACGAAAAGCATCCAATAATCCTTCCGGCTCGTCACCCGCTGACTGAAGCTATTATGGAGCACTATCATCGCAAATATCTACACGCCGGACCACAATTGTTTGTGGCAAGTGTCCGAGCTTCGGAGGACTATGGGAGCCGGCGGTAAAGTCGTTTAAGCAGCATTTCCGTTCGACCGTTAGCAATTCCGTTCTGTCGCAAGATGAGTTCATCACTTTGTTGGTTCGTCTTGAAGCCTGTCTGAACTGTCTGACCACTTACGCCGATCTCCGCCGACCCAATCGACCTGGACGTTTTGACTACGGGTCACTTTTTAATTCATCGACCCTTGAGCCTGACCTTTCGAAAGTTTCTCGGAATCGCCTCGATCGTTGGCAGGAGAACCAGGAGATCCTCCGACGGGTACCTACTCTGAATTCGCATAAATTGCCATACACCAGTTGTTCTCAACCTGGGGTACCTGGCGGATGTATTACAATTGCAATAGAAGCTTATTGATGCACTTTTGCCAATAGTGTAATTTTTTATTCCAAAACTTTGTATTGTACATAATATGCATAGCGATTAAAAAATCGAAATCTATTGAATCCTATCACTACAACCAGTACAGTGTATGAAGGGCTGAAGGACACAAGATCAAATGGACAAAACGTCGAGTGACTAAATTCTTGAACCGTTTCGGAGCAGTATTGTGCTGAATCATTATCAGATATTAATAGCAAATTTTCATTTGATTCTGTCGCCAGATTGTTTCCCATCCCTGGTTCGGAAGTCTCCTCGTAAAAGGCTCGGAAGCCTCCTCTTAAGTGGCTCGGAAGCCTCATTTAAAGGAGCTTGAAAGCCTCGTTTCGAGAAGCTCGAGAGGCGCCTTTCAAGAAGCTTGGAAGCCTCCTTTAGAGAGGATTGGAAGCCTGCTTCCAAGAGGCTCGCAAGCCTCCTTTCAAGAGGCTCGGAAGCCTCCTTTCAAGAGGCTCGGAAGCCTCCTTTCAAGAGGCTCGGAAGCCTCCTTTTAAGAGGCCTCAGAAGCCTACTTTCAAGAGGCTCAGAAGCCTCCTTTCAAGAGGCTCAAGCCTCCTTTCAAAGGCTCAGAAGCCTCCTTTCAAGAGGCCTCAAGCCTCCTTTCAAGAAGCTCAGAAGCCTCCCTTTTAAGGCTCAGAAGCCTCCTTTCAAGAGGCCTCAGGAAGCCTCCTTTCAAGAGGCCTCCAGCCTGCTTTCAAGAGGCTCGAAGCCTCCTTTCAAGAGGCTCAAGCCTCCTTTCAAGAGGCTCAGAAGCCTCCTTTCAAGAGGCCTCAGAAGCCTCCTTTCAAGAGGCTCAGAAGCCTCCTTTCAAGAGGCCTCAGGAAGCCTCCTTTCAAGAGGCCTCAGAGCCTCCTTTCAAGAGGCTCAAGCCTCCTTTCAAGAGGCTCAGAAGCCTCCTTTCAAGAGACTGGAAGGCTCCTTTCAAGAGGCTCAGGCTCCTTTCAAGAGGCTCAGAAGCCTCCTTTCAAGAGGCTCAGAAGCCTCCTTTCAGAGGCTCAGAAGCCTCCTTTCAAGAGGCTCAGAAGCCTCCTTTCAAGAAGGCTCAGGCCTCCTTCAAGAGGCTCAAAGCCTCCTTCAAGAGGCCTCAAGCCTCCTTTCAAGAGGCTCAGGCCTCCTTTCAAGAGGCTCAAGCCTCCTTCAAGAGGCTCAGAGCCTTCTTTCAAGAGGCTCAGAGCCTCCTTTCAAGAGGCTCCAGAAGCCTCCTTTCAAGAGGCTCGGAAGCCTCCTTTCAAGAGGCTCGGAAGCCTCCTTTCAAGAGGCTCGGAAGCCTCCTTTCAAGGGGCTTGGAAGCCTCCTTTCAAGGGGCTTGAAAGCCTCCTTTCAAGGGGCTTGGAAGTCCCCTTTCAAGAGGTTCGGAAGACTCCTTTCAACAGACTTGGAAGCCTTTTTTCAAGAGGCTTGTAAGCCTCCTTTCAAGAGTCTCGGAAGCCTCCTTTCTAAAGGCTCGGAAGCCTTCTTCAAGAGGCTGGGAAGCCTTCTTTCAAGAGGCTCTCAAGCCCCTTTCAAGAGGCTTGGAAGCCTTTTTTCAAGAGGCTTGTAAGCCTCCTTTCTAGAGTCTCGGAAGCCTCCTTTCTAGAGGCTCGGAAGCCTCCTTTCAAGAGGTTCGGCAGCCTCCTTTATAGAGGCTCGGGAGCCTCCTTTCTAGAGGCTCAGAAGCCTCCTTTCAAGAGGTTCGGCAGCCTCCTTTCTAGAGGCCCGGGAGCCTCCTTTCTAGAGGTTCGGAAGCCTTCTTTCAAGAGGCTCGGAAGTCTCCTTTCAAGAGGTTCGGAAACCTCCTTTCAAGAGGCTCGGAAGCCTCCTTTCAAGAGGCTCGAAAGCCTCCTTTCAAGAGACTCTGAAGCCTCCTTTCAAGAGGCTCTGAAGCCTCCTTTCAAGAGGCTCGGAAGCCTCCTTTCAAGAGGCTCGGAAGCCTCCTTTCAAGAGGCCTCAAGCCTCCTTCAAGAGGCCTCAAGCCTCCTTTCAAGAGGTTCAGCAGCCTCCTTTCTAGAGGCCCGGAAGCCTCCTTTCTAGGAGGTCTGAAGCCTCTTTAAAGAGGCCTCGAGCCTCCTTCCAAAAAGGCCTCAGAAGCCTCCTTCCAAGGTTCAGGAAGCCTCCTTTCGAGAGGCTCTGAAATCTCCTTTCAAGAGGCTCAGAAGTCTCCTTCCAAGAGGTTCAGAAGCCTCCTTCCAAAAGGTTCAGAACCCTCCTTTCAAGAGGCCTCGGAAATCTCCTTTCAAGAGGCTCAGAAGTCTCCTTTCAAGAGGTCTGGAAGTCTCCTTCAAGAGGTTCTGGAAGCCTCCTCTCAAGAGGCTCAGAAGCCTCCTTTCAAGAGGCTCAGGAAGCCTCCTTTCAAGAGGCTCAGGAAGCCTCCTTTCAAGAGGCCTGAAGCCTCCTTTCAAGAGGCCTCAGAGCCTCCTTTCAAGAGGCTCGGAAGCCTCCTTTCAAGAGGCTCAGGCCTCCTTTCAAGAGGCTCAGAAGCCTCCTTTCAAGAGGACCGGAAGCCTCCTTTCAAGAGGCTCAGAAGCCTCCTTTCAAGAGGCTCAGAGCCTCCTTTCAAGAGGCCTCAGCAGCCTCCTTTCAAGAGGCTCAGAAGCCCTCCTTCAAGAGGCTCAGAAGCCTCCTTTCAAGAGGTTCAAGCCTCCTTTCAAGAGGCCTCAGCCTCCTTTCAAGAGGCTCAGAATCCTCCTTTCAAGAGGCCTCAAGATCCTCCTTTCAAGAGGCTCAGAAGCCTCCTTCAAGAGGCCTCAGAGCCTCCTTTCAAGAGGCTCAGAAGCCTCCTTTCAGGAGGCTTGGAAGCCTCCTTTCAAGAGGCCTTGGAAGCCTCCTTTCAAGAGGCTCAGAAGCCTCCTTTCAAGAGGCCTCAGAAGCCTCCTTTAAAGAGGCCTCGCCTCCTTTCAAGAGGCTCAGAGCCTCCTCAAGAGGCTCCGGAAGCCTCCTTTCAAGAGGCTCAGAAGCCTCTTTTCAAGAGGCTCAAGCCTCCTTTCAAGAGGCTCAGAAGCCTCCTTTCAAGAGGCTCAGAAGCCTCCTTTCAAGAGGCTCGAAGGCTCCTTTCAAGAGGCCTGGAAGGCTCCTTTCAAGAGGCTCAGAAGCCTCCTTTCAAGAGGCTCAGAAGCCTCCTTTCAAGAGGCTCAGAAGCCTCCTTTCAAGGCTCAAGCTTGCTTTCAAGAGGCTCGAAGCCGCCTTTCAAGAGGCTCAGCCTCCTTTCAAGAGGCTCCGGAAGCCTCCTTCCAAGAGACTTGGAAGCCTCCCTTCAAGTGTCTCGAAGCCTCCTTTCTAGAGGCTCAAGCCTCATTTCAAGAGGTTCTGGAAGCCTCCTTTCAAGAGGTCTGGAAGCCTCCTTTCAAGAGGCCTGAAGGCTCCCTTCAAGAGGCTCAGAAGCCTCCTTTCAAGAGGCTCAGGCCTCCTTTCAAGAGGCCTCAGGCCTCCTTTCAAGAGGCTCGGAAGCCTTTTTTCAAAAGGCTTGTAAGCCTTTTTTCAAGAGGCTTGTAAGCCTCCTTTCAAGAGGCTCGGAAGCCTCCTTTCAAGAGGTTTGGAAGCCTCCTTTCAAGAGGTTCGGAAGCCTCCTTTCAAGAATCTCGGAAGCCTCCTTTCAATGGGCTTGGAAGCCCCCTTCCAAGAGGCACGGAAGCCTCCTTTCAAGAGGCTTGGAAGCCTTTTTTCAAGAGGCTTGTAAGCCTCCTTTCAAAAGTCTCGGAAGCCTCCTTTCAAGAGGCTGGAAAGCCTTCTTTCAAGAGGCTGGGAAGCCTTCTTTCAAGAGGCTCGGAAGACTCCTTTCAAGAGGCTCGGAAGCCTTTTTTCAAGAGGCTTGTAAGCCTCCTTTCAAGAGTCTCGGAAGCCTCCTTTCTAAAGGCTCGGAAGCCTCTTTTCAAGAGGTTCGGCAGCCTCCTTTCTAGAGTCTCGGAAGCCTCCTTTCTAGAGGCTCGGAAGCCTCCTTTCAAGAGGTTCGGCTGCCTCCTTTATAGAGGCTCGGGAGCCTCCTTCCTTTCTGGAGGTTCGGAAGCCTTTTTCAATAGGCTCGGAAGCCTTCTTCCAAAAGGCTCTCAAGAGGCTCTCCTTTCAAGAGGCTCGGAAGCCTCCTGTCAAGAGGTTCGGAAACCTCCTTTCAAGAGGCTCGGAAGCCTCCTTTCAAGAGGCTCGAAAGCCTCCTTTCAAGAGGCTCTGAAGCCTCCTTTCAAGAGGCTCTGAAGCCTCCTTTCAAGAGGCTCGGAAGCCTCCTTTCAAGAGGCTCGGAAGCCTCCTTTCAAGAGGCTCGGAAGCCTCCTTTCAAGAGGTTCGGCAGCCTCCTTTCTAGAGGCCCGGAAGCCTCCTTTCTAGAGGTTCGAAGCCTCTTTAAAGAGGCTCGGAAGCCTCCTTCCAAAAGGCTCGGAAGCCTCCTTCCAAAAGGTTCGGAAGCCTCCTTTCAAGAGGCTCGGAAATCTCCTTTCAAGAGGCTCGGAAGTCTCCTTTCAAGAGGTTCGGAAGCCTCCTCTCGAGAGGCTCGCAAGCCTCCTTTCAAGAGGCCTCAATCTCCCTTTCAAGAGGCTCAGGAAGTCTCCTTTCAAGAGGTTCAGAAGCCTCCTCTCGAGAGGCCTCAGAGCCTCCTTTCAAGAGGCTCAGAAGCCTCCTTTCAAGAGACTCAGAGCCTCCTTTCAAGAGGCTCGGAAGCCTCCTTTCAAGAGGACCAGGCCTCCTTTCAAGAGGCTCAGCCTCCTTTCAAGAGGCTCGGAAGCCTCCTTTCAAGAGGCTCAGAAGCCTCCTTTCAAGAGGCTCAGAAGCCTCCTTTCAAGAGGCTCAGAAGCCTCCTTTCAAGAGGCTCAGAAGCCTCCTTTCAAGAGGCTCCAGAAGCCTCCTTTCAAGAGGCTCAGAAGCCTCCTTTCAAGAGGCTCAGAATCCTCCTTTCAAGAGGCTCAGGCCTCCTTCAAGAGGCTCAGAAGCCTCCTTTCAAGAGGCTCAGGCCTCCTTTCAAGAGGCTCAGAGCCTCCTTTCAAGAGGCTCAGCCCTCCTTTCAGGATGCTCAGAAGCCTCCTTTCAGGAGGCTCAGGCCTCCTTGCAGGAGGCCCGGAAGCCTCCTTCAAGAGGCTTGGAAGCCTCCTTTCAAGAGGCTTGGAAGCCTCCTTTCAAGAGGCCTCAGAAGCCTCCTTTCAAGAGGCTCAGAAGCCTCCTTTCAAGAGGCTCAGAAGCCTCCTTTCAAGAGGCTCAAGCCTCCTTTCAAGAGGCTCAGGCCTCCTTTCAAGAGGCCTCAGAAGCCTCCTTTCAAGAGGCTCAGGCCTCCTTTCAAGAGGCTCAGAAGCTTCCTTTCAAGAGGCTCAGAAGGCTTCTTTCAAGAGGCTCAGAAGCCTCCTTTCAAGAGGCTCAGAAGCCTCCTTTCAAGAGGCTCAGAAGCCTCCTTTCAAGAGGCTCAGAAGCCTCCTTTCAAGAGGCTCAGAAGCCTCCTTTCAAGAGGCCTCAGAAGCTTGCTTTCAAGAGGCCTCAGAAGCCGCCTTTCAAGAAGCTCAGGAAGCCTCTTTCAAGAGGCTCAGAAGCCTCCTTTCAAGAGGCCTGAAAGCCTCCTTTCAAGAGGCTCAGAGCCTCCTTCCAAGAGACTTGGAAGCCTCCTTTCAAGTGTCCTCGAAGCCTCCTTTCTAGAGGCTCAGAAGCCCTCATTTCAAGAGGTTCAGCCTCCTTCAAGAGGCTCGAAAGCCTCCTTTCAAGAGGCTCGAAAGCCTCCTTTCAAGAGGCTCGAAAGCCTCCTTTCAAAAGGCTCGAAAGCCTCCTTTCAAGAGGCTCAAAAGCCTCCTTTCAAGAGGCTCGAAAGCCTCCTTTCAAGAGGCTCGGAAGGATCCCTTCAAGAGGCTCGGAAGCCTCCTTTCAAGAGGCTCGGAAGCCTCCTTTCAAGAGGCTCGGAAGCCTCCTTTCAAGAGGCTCGGAAGCCTCCTTTCAAGAGGCTCGGAAGCCTTTTTTCAAGAGGCTTGTAAGCCTTTTTTCAAGAGGCTTGTAAGCCTCCTTTCAAGAGGCTCGAAAGCCTCCTTTCAAGAGGCTCGAAAGCCTCCTTTCAAGATGCTCGGAAGCCTCCTTTCAAGAGGTTCGGAAGCCTCCTTTCAAGAAACTCGGAAGCCTCCTTTCAACAGGAATAAAAGTGATCGTTCTATCAATTCCGCTGCGTTGAAAGTTTGTACAAACTCCGAAACCACCAAAGTGTTCCGCGCCAACACTCGCTATAAAAAAAATCCCCGAAAATTTGGAAAAGTTTATTTGAAATTTGAGAACAATTTTCCGTGGAACACTTGTCATAAGACGAGTTTGTACAATTCCATTGAAATTCCACCACTTAATTGAATCTTGACAGATACGTATTTCGACCTCAACAGTAAGGCCGTCTTCAGTGTCTCGTACTTGACTCGACTGATTGTACAAACTCGTCTTATGACAAGTGAAGACATTCCACTAAAAGGTCAAAATAATTTTCTTAACAATTTCCGTGGAAATTCCTCGTGCTTATTCAGGCAGAAAAAAATGCCGTGAAAATTTGAAAGAAGTTCACGAAGAAATTCATCACAACTTACTGATGTAGATCAAAGTATTCAAATTCGTGTAAAAACGAATAAATTTTCAGTCAGAAATCGTTTTGGAAATTAAAAAGAACATTGTAGCCAAGTCGGTCTCAAGAATAATTACAATATCAGCCATCAAAAACGATATCTGGGCTTCAATAAAAACAATATTCTGCGTAATTTGTATGTCTCAATTTGCGCGGCTCCACCTATCGATCGATTTAGAAGCGTACATTATTATTCCTATTGAATTACAAGCAGAGCAGGAATGCAAGCTATGTACAAATTATTTATGTCGCTACAAGCCAACTTCATAGTGCAGTAAAATTGTTACATGTCCCATCTTTTTGTAGCTTTGAATCTACACCCCACCCATTAGAATCCTCATAGAGAAATGTTTCATTAGAATATGAAGAATACAAAGTACTTGTAACAACAAATGCAGCCGCGGGGTACCTAAAAGGAAAATTCGTTGCGAACAGAATTGAATTGTTCATAAGTCGCATATAATTATCCTGTCAGTTTCACGGGTCAGATCAAACAAAACCAGGTGGCTTTCTCATTAGTAATTAAATCATTGTTTGCGGAAATGTTCACAACCACGAATGCTTCGGAAGGCAAACAAAAATGTTCGATTAATCGTTGCCCATACTTTTGCACGGATGGCAGCGACAGCAGATACCATGAAGGATTCATCTCGTCGACCGCCTCCAGCTCGGCTGACTAGCTTCGACGAAGACTTGAAGCTCATCCATCTGTTTGGTTATTGGGGCACAACAGATAATACCAAACGATTGAGAAACGCCATTGTATTGCTGACGTTCATCTTCTTGATCATTCCGCTGATCATCTCTTTGGTAGATCTGATGGGTAACAAACAATACGTCAAAGCATCCCGAGCTGCCGGAGAACTGATGACCCATTTCATGGATGTGACCTCTATCATTACCATAATTGTTAAGAAGCCAAGTATCCAAATGGTCTTGGATATGTTCCAGGAAATGTTCGCGAGAAGTAAGTACTGCAAAATCGCGGGTAGGTTATGCGCATTTCCAGTATATTTATTTTCAGTGATGGAAGATGATGATCCGGTTCCGAAGAACATTTTCAAAAGCACCGAAACCTCATCAAAGAAGCTATCAATAATTCTGATGCACCTTATGAGATGCATAACGTTGTTTTATTGCCTTACGCCTTTTCTGTACGTCATTTTCTGTGTGATCTTCTTGGACTATAATCCTGTTCCATTTCCAACTGGGTTCGAGGTCAAGTATGAAATGACAGAAATTAATCTTTTCCAGACGATCAGATTCCAAAACCATTTCTCAATTCCCACGGACGCAGCTTCTACGATATCAACACCCAATCGAACGTGTGGCTGTACTCGTTCTATATGATAGTGATTACGACACTAACGTGGATTGTCACGGCATCCATCGGGTTGAAGGACACGCTGTTCATCAACATTTACAGACATTGCACGAACAACTTTCGCATTTTGATGCACAAAATTAATCAATTTAAAACCATCTCAGACGCGGAAATGAACGACCATCTAAAAAACTTGGTAGACCTCCACAACCAATCATTGGAGTAGGCCCGCCTGGTTTCTTCAAGACAGGACATCACATAATGCCGCATTCGTTTATCACTTTCAGATGTGTTGAGATATTTAACGAATCGATCAACGTTGATCTGCTGGCGCACTATTTCGGTAGCTGTGCCATTCTTTGTCTAAAGATGCTCGTTTTCACGGAAGTGGACCTGGATGGCTTTATGGTGCTCCGTTTGTCGATCATGTTCGCGTACGCTGCTTGGGGAATAACGGCGTATGCCTGGTCAGGGGAGCGGTTGGCGCTGGCGGTATGTTGATCGACGACCTCCAAATCGTTTACTGTTTGATCTTGTTTCTGGATGGTTTTCATTGACAGAGTTCCCAAGTTGCAGAAGCCATCTACGCGACCGAATGGTACGATAAGCCGATTCACGTTCAGAAGGCGCTGATGATGATGCTGCAGCGAAGTCAAACAAATCCTGCAGTTATGGTTGGAAAGTTCTTCGAATCAAACAACGAGGGACTGAAACGGGCGACAAATGCTGTTTATTCTTTCTTTCTGTTCATCAAAAATATCTACGGTCGTATTGATGAGTAGACACGAAGGTTATCTTTTGCCTTACTTAAGGTAAACGATGCTGTTGTGAATTAAGATAATTAAACAGGCGAATTAATTTGACTGCATAATAGTAGTTAGTGCAACTAGTGGCAAAAAGATAAATTTTTCAGCATGAGTTGTACTACGAGTGCTGAAAAAATCAAGTTTTGCAACGAGATGCACACTCTATTTTTTGCAATGACGGAAAATGCTCTTAAACACGTTAAACCTGGACAAAATGGTCCAGTCTGCTTTACTTCACATGATTATTTTTATTAAAAAATCGGCGAAACATGATTAGCAAAAAAACAGATTCCATGTTGTTGTGTCACATTGCACAGCTCTGCTAACCATGAAGCGATAGATGAACTTTGCTTTGGAGAATTTTAATGTTATATCCAACAAACTATTTCATTTATTGCGCGACGCATAGAATGCACTATTTGAACATTCACCCAAACCAGTTGAGCAAAATATGATATCTAACCACTGTTCTAATGTTTGTTTTTCATTATTGCACCCAAATGAGTGCTATAATAGATTTTCAGTTCAGGACGGTATGAGATCTTTCTGACTATTCGTCCGATGACCGCGTGACACCGATGACGGATTCCTACTACAAGGATGACTTGTATGGCAAAAGAAAGTGGCAACTCACATAATTGAAACAAATCAGGATGAGGGTATTCTTTTCGTACAGCTTACCTTTAATTGCCTCACCGGAAGCTGAATTTGTGAAGAAGAAATTATTATCTTCATACAATATGTTAATGGGTGTGAAGTCATATTAGTTTGATACATGCCAAAAGCACGGCATTCTCAACTATGAGTTCCACTATCCATTATTTTTACCATTGCGAGGAAAATTACCTGTAAAGAAAGAAAATCACAACAAAACCATTAATCTATTGTCGATAATTTAAAGCTCATCTAAGGCAACGGTTCGCCACTTCATCCCATAGCTCCTATTCCCATCTCATCAAAAACAAAGCAATGAAAAGGAATGTGGCTTGTTTCTTATTTTTGTGTCTTTATTAAAGAGACTTTCAGCCCCGAGGCTGGCTCGTCTCCGATGGGCTTGTTTCTTATTTTTGTGATTTTTTAATAGTGAGCACGCGTGTTAGCAAGAAGAAGCGACGAAATTGGTGCTGCATTTCTTTGTTTTGCGATGAGATGAATATATGTTCAGTGAGATGGAAAACGGAACAGTTCCCCTATTAGAGTTTAAAGATTCAGGGCTGGTAGCGATAAATACCGCCAAAAATAGTGACTTAAGCTCTCCCTTTCATGCTGCTTTTATTGAGCAATCAGTCAAAATTTGTGTCGTTTGGTATTTACTAAATTTTCAACTGTTTTTAGTAAATACCAATACCAACAACATGTTTTCGAGAACAATCACAATTTACATACACAAAAGTGAGGTTAACCTGTTAAATTTATACCATTGTGTAGGGTTTGAATAAGTATCCAGCTTTCCATGTTTTTGGAAATCGAATGAATATTGATTTGTGTTGCAAATATGACTGTACCATAACATACATTAACTCACTAGCGCTAACACAGCAAGAAACGTGGTCCTGTGCAAACAGACACATAAAAATACCTGAAATTAAATCCGTACATTGGCGACCAAATGCAGCACCAAAATCACTATAATGAGATTCAAATGTGCCTTAAAGCAATTTCACAAAAGCCACTCATCCAACCAGTCACAGTCTCCCCTAAAAGAATTTCAATTTTAAAGATATGGAAACATTTATTTTTATTAATTTGAAAACTTAAAAATTTAAATACTAAAAAATGAAAAAATTGAAAAGTTAAAAAAATAAAAAATATAAAAATTTAAGGAATTTTGAATTTTTAAAGAGAAAATTTTAAAAATAGGATGTTTAGATGTTTAGATGTTTAGACTTGAGAATTTTGAAATTTCTATATTTTTAAATTCCTAATCTTGAATTGGATAAAATCATCCACAGTTTTTAAAATTTAGAATGATTTTTTTATATTTTAAAATTTTGAAATGCATATTTTTTTAATTGTTAGGATTTTGTTAATTTTTAGATTTTAGGAAGTTTATAAATTATAAAAGTTTCAAAATATGAAAAATCAAAGCTTTAAAAAATTTAAATTCAGGAATCTTAAAATTTTAAAACGTGAAAACAAAACAAAATATCTTATCTTATATGTCTTTTTTATGAGCTTTTATTTTAGAATTTAAAAAATTAGAAACTCGAATACACTTGGGTCGCTTTTTACGTGTTTTTTACGCGGGTCGCTTTTTAAAGCGGATTTTGGGATCAACGCGGTTTTTTTAACGCGCATTCAATTTTTTATGCGATTTTTTGAAAAAATTGTAAAAAGTAGATTTTTGTAAAAGTCGTTTTTACGCGGATTTCAGATTTTACGCGGTTTTGAAAAAAATATTTTTTTTCAAGGGAAAACACTTAAGAGTATTTAATAGAGGTACGATGCTGGGTCATTAGAGCGAAGGCCGTTAGTCCCGAAGTTGATTTCGCCAGCGCCGTTAGCCCGAATGAGAAGTGAGAAGGGAGAAGTGAGAAGTGAGAAATGTGAAAAAAAGGTGTAATATGTTAGAAGTGAGTAGCAAGAAGGGAGAAGTAAGAAGTAAGAAATAAGAAGTAAGAAGCGAAAAATTGTGAAGTGAGAAGCGAGAAGTGAGGAAGTGAGAAGTAAGAAGTGAGAAGCAAGAAGTGAATAGTGAGAAGTCAGATGTTTGGGGTGACCACCAGTGATAAATGATAAGTGATATGTGAGAAGTGAGAATTGATGAGTGAGAAATGAGAAGTAATGTGTGAGAAGTGAGATCCAAGAAGGGTAAAGTGATGAGTGTGAAGTAAGAAGCGAGAAGTAAGAAATAAGAAGGGAGAAATAAGAAGGAAGATATGAGAAGTGACAAGTGAGAGCCGAGAAGTGACTAGTGAGATGTGAGAAGAGAAGTGAGAAGCGAGAAGTGATAAGTGAAAAGCGAAAAGTGAGAAGTTATAAGCGAAAAGTGAAAAGTGAGAAGCGATAAGTGAGTAATGACAAATGAGAAATTAGATACGATAAGTGAGATTTAATATGAAAGAAGTGAGAAGCTAGAAGAGAGATATAGGAGGTACGGGAAGTGCGGAGTAAATAGTGTAAAGTGAAAAGTGAGGAGTAAGAAGTGAATAGTGAGAAGTAAGAACTGAGAAGTGAGAAACGAGTAGTGTGAGACGAGAAGCGAAAAATGAGAAGCAAGAAAAAAAAGTAAAAAATGGATGAGAAGTAAGATGTGCGAAGTGGGTAGTAAAAAGTGAGATATGAGAAATAGGAAGGGAGAAATGAGAAGTAAGAAAACGATAGCGAGAAGTGAAATGTGAGATTTGGGAAGTGTGAAGTAAGGAACGATATGCGAGTAGTGAGAAGTAAAAGATGAGCAATGGAAAGTGATTTTTGAAAAAGAATAGTGAGAAGTAAATAGTGAGAAGTGAGACGTGAGAAATCAGAAGTGAGAAATGAGGAATCAGAAGTGAGAAATGAGAAGCGAGAAGTAATATGTAAGATGTGAGATGTAAGAAGTGACAAACAAGAAGGGAGAAATGAGAAATTAGAAGTGAGAAGTAAGAAGCGAGAAGTGAGAAGTAAGAAGTGGGAAGTGAAAAGTGAAAAGTGAGAAGCGGGTCAGAAGTAAGAAGTAAGAATCAAGTAGTGAAAAGTGAGAGGTGAGAAGTGAATAGTGAGAAGTGAGATGCAAAAAGTGAAAAAAATGGATAAAGATAAAATAGATAAAGATGTGAGAAGTGTCACACGTTCCATTGCTTGGATTGCAATTGTGACGTCATGCTCGTTTGGCTATACCCCTAGCAGCACACATGTTTCACGTAGATTACTGCAACTCATATTTTACCCGATTAGGTCTCAATCAAGTTGCTGCAACCATTATTGCCTGACTTGTGATGCTCGGGACTAATTGAGAGTTCGTTTGGCTACACTCGTCTTCGCCTCAGCTCGTCTATAGAACTTATAGTGTCGGGTACGCGGAAGACAGAACATCAGTAAGGAACTGAAACACAACCTGCTGGTGCCAACCAGTCGTAAGACAAGAACAGGACGCTTTTAGCAGCCACCCGGGGGAATCGAGAAGGTCGACAAAGGTGCGACAACTGAGGCCTCCTCCTTCGTTGGAAGATCGTATATCGCCGAAGAGGCAATTGATTTCGCCCTGACGGCCAACGAGGAAAAGACTGCGCCTAACCAAAAACTGCTCAGGCAGCAAACCGGCGAAAGTGTTCAGAGCCAAGCCAAACAGTAGGCCAAACGTTGACTTGACGGAGTAGATCGGGATGTAGTGGAGCCCGAAGGGCGTTGACCCGAGAAGGCGACTTTTCGACCCAAAAAAGTGAGAGGCACCAACCAGACGCAATTCGCCGGGGTGCAGAAGGGTACCTGCCGGCCAGTGCCATCGGCACAAGCGACCGAATATCCCTGGCAGCTGGTCAGTAGCTCAAAGCGGAAGTCGAGCGCATCTCGACCTGCAAAGAAAGTTAAGGACAGAGTAGAAGCCTTGTTGGTGAAAACTGATAAGCATAAGTACGCCGACGTCGAAGCAGGCAACCGAAAAACTTTCGGCGCTAGAACAGGACGCGCGAAGCGTCAGGCGCACAAAGACTGGTGAAATGATCTTGGTGCTGAAACGTGGAGCGCAAGCTAGCGGGATGACTGGCCCAACCCTAGCAGCACGCAAGCTTCACATAAGATGCTGCAACTCATATGCGACCAGACATGTGATTTAGACACAATCAAGTTGCTGCAACCATTTTTGTCTGACTTGTGCTGCTCGGGAAGAGATCTTGAGTGACGGCACCGAGGTGAGGTCGTTGGGGACGGAAGTGACCTTCCAGTGCAAGACACTGGACGAAGTCACGAACGCGGACGACATCGTCTCTGCTGTCAGAGAGCAGTGCGGTACAACGGTCATCCATTTGGCACGCAGCTAGCCTACCCTAGGTCATGGAGCACGGGATGTTGAAATCGGCTAATCTGTAAGCCCAATAAGCAAACTTCAGCCACCTTCAATGGACAGGTACTATTGGTGCTTAGAATCGGGACATAAGTCCTACGACTTTAAAGGCCCAGGCCGTAGCAACCTGTGTCGTCATTGTGGAAGGGCACAAGGCGCAGGAATGCGATAAGTCACCAAAGTGTCCATCTGCGCCAGCAAAAAGCAAGTATATAATCACGTTATGGGTGGACCTCCGTGTCCCATCGGAGAGGAATACAAGAAGAAGCCATGCAAGCAACATAGTTAAATCATAACCACTGTGCATCTGTTCAGCAGCTGCTGTGGCAGTCGCTCTCCTGTTGGTTACGCGTGCCGATCTAAAAGTCTTACTCAAGGTTTTTTTTTTGATAGCCAAGAAGTTATGTTGCGTACACATTCTATTTTATCTACAGTAAGGATCATGCACCACATTTTGAAATAGGGCAATTGAGATGAGTGACGTTTAGCGCTCGCACACTACTGTGCAATTCGTCATGTGTAAAAACATGTTTGTTTTTCTTCTGCTCATAACCTCAAAAATGATCGGGTCATCACAATGATTTCAAAAGAGTCAAAAAATATATGGAAATATACTCATTTTTACCCAATCCTTGCTGAGTTGCACCATCTAGGAGTGTTTGTTTTCCTTTTATCGCCACTCACACATTCGGACGTGAGAATCTCAATAGACCTTTGGTTACGCGTGTAGATCTAAAGGCCTTACACTATGAATTTCTTGGATGGCCAAGAAGTTATTCTGCATACACATTCTATTCTATGTTCCAAAGAGCATACACCATATTTGAAACAGGTCGTCAGACCTTTAGTTACGCGTGTAGATCAAAAGGCCTTACTTCAGGAATAAAAAAAAACTAAAAATTCAAAAATTGAGAAATTAAAAAATTTAAAGATTTTAAAATTTAAAAATTTAAAAATTTAAAAATTAAATTTTTTTTAAAATTTTTTTAAAATTTTAAAATTTTAGAATTTAAAAATTTAAAAATTTAAAAATTTAAAAATTTAAAAATTTAAAAATTTAAAAATTTAAAAATTTAAAAATTTAAAAATTTAAAAATTTAAAAATTTAAAAATTTAAAATTTAAAAATTTTAAAATTTTAAAATTTTAAAATTTTAAAATTTTAAAATTTTAAAATTTTAAAATTTAAAAATTTAAAAATTTAAAAATTTAAAAATTTAAAAATTTAAAAATTAAAAAATTTAAAAATTTAAAAATTGAAAAATTTAAAAATTGAAAAATTGAAAAATTTAAAAATTTAAAACTTTAAAATTCTAAAATTCTAAAATTTAAAAATTTAAAAATCTAAAGATTTAAAAATTTAAAAACTTAAAATCTTAAAAATTTAAAAATTTTAAAATTTAAAAATTTAAAAATTTTAAATTTTAAATGTTTAAAAATTTAAAAATTTAAAAATTTAAAAATTTAAAAATTTACAAATTTTAAAATTGAAGAACTTCAAAATTTAAAAATTTAAATAGGGGAACTGTACCGGTTTTGGCCATGTTCCTAATTTGGCCAATTTTGCGAATAACTCCAAAAATAAATCAATTCGGGAGGGTTTTTTTAGTTCCAACAAGAGATATATCCCTCACGATTCAACGCTGCTTTTAACTGATCGATTATTTGGGAAAAATATGTATTTTTCAGGGTTGGCCAAAATAGGCACTAAGTTGGCCAAAACCGGTGCACTTCCCCTATTTAAAAATTTAAAAATCTAAAAAATTTAAAAATTTTAATATTTAAAAATTTGAAAATTTTAAAAATTTAAAAATTCAAAAATTCAAAAATTTTAAGATTTTAAAATTTTAAAATTTATTAAAAATTAAAATTGGAAACCGTAGGTTTATGATTGATAATTTAAAAAAAGTCTCCTAGGGTAAATCACTACTTGGGCCTATGGATCCGAATCCCGGCTCACTGCACAGAAAACTAAGGATTTATACTTTTTGAAAGCCGTAGGTTTATGATTGGTAATTTAATAAAGTCTCCCATTTATTTCGCACAATATTCAATATTTTCCAACCATTTATTTCACTCATAATTGGTCAAATTATAGAAAATAAAAATGTAGATTCCGAACATTAGCTCTCCGTTGCTACACCACTGAGCCGGAGTGAATCTTTCCACTTTTCCAAAACGGTATTTTCATATAAACACCTACCTGAAAATCATCACAGTTCTCGATACAATCATTGCTTGAAGCTGTTAATAATTCTAAACTCACGCACTTTAATCTTATCTTTTTGTTCGTTTCACTAGAACTAATTTAAACATATTAGAATACACTTAAAAATGTATCCTCAAACCGAACAAAAATTCACCTCGGCATAAGAGCTTCTAGCCACACCGTGCTGCCAAAAGGGCAGGAGTCTTTTTAGTATGAAAAAAATCCTTCATCGTTCATGGGAAAACTATCTAATACGTAGACGCTATCATGTTATTTATAATTCTCTTGATTTCAAAAAGTGAAAAAAAAATATAGTTTTTAAGCGTTTGGAAGTCATTTGGATGAGTGAATATATCTTTTCAACCAAATAAAATTATTATTAATTACACCATCTGGCATCATGTCGGCTTTGAACGTGCATATTTTTGTTTACGTCGTATTTTCTACCGTCCCGAGAGAGAATAAGAGTAAGATGTTGAAAGATTGAGCGAAAATTTGGGTTGGATGTGGGCCAAATATGCAATCGCTATGACTGAAATGAGTGCTGCACATCGTTAATTTAAATCAAATGAAAGCTTTATCGAACGATGTTTACCAAGAAAAGCTATTTTTAATCAGAAGTGAACCCCTTTGCAGTATTGCACGGCCCACGAAATTCAGGAAAAGTTGCTTCCAGCCATAATTATCAATTAAATAATGCAGTCGTATGCATGTTAGGCCGGGAATGGGGTAAGAAACCCTATTTATCTCGCACAATACTCAATATTTTTCAACCATGTATTTCACTGATAATTGATCCAATTACTCGACTAAAAGAGCATAACAAAAATTGAACGCAATTTTAACATATTGTGATATTTATAACTTATTTTGATACAATTTTGTTCTCAGCAGCCTTTATCTTTCAAATGATGTAACGAGATTATATCATAATATGATTTGAAAAATGCTTAACACCGAATTGCCCAACAGTAGGCAATTTAAATAGATGTAGCAAAGTCTCCCAGCCATAGATATCACAACGCTGATATAATTTGAGAAGGTTGCCTTATTTGTAATGTTGTTATTTAATTTCATGTTCTCGGAAAATATTCTTGTTCAGACAAAAACAAAAAATTATGATTGTTGATCACAAGCTGGAGACCCATCACGACCTGTAAAATTTCCAACTGCACAGAAACAATATATTTTGTATCTGATTCTGTTATAAATTTCTAACAAAATATGTTATTTTTATGATAAAATTGTAAAAAAATTTGATAGTTTTCTGTTTCCAGTAGTGTAGTTTTTAATAGAAATTTAGATATTTTAACAACATCCTGCACCATGTTTCTAACAAATTTTGTTATAAAAATTTAGTATAACATAATAACATAGGATGATATAATGTTGATATGACCTTCTAGTCGGGTATCTTTATCTATATACATACAAATGAATTTCTGTCTGTCTGAACCTTATAGACTCCGAAACTACTGATCCGATCTGCGTGAAAATGTGTATGCAGAGGTTTTCGGGGCCGGGAAGGTTCTTAATATGGTTCGAGACCCTTCCCCCTTTTGGAAAGGGGGGCTCCCATACAAATGAAACACAAATTTCTTCATAACTCGAGTATTATTCAGATAATAAATCAATTTAGGCGAAACAAAGTTCGTCGGGTCTGCTAGTAGAAAATAAAAATGTAGATTTCAAACTTTCGCTCTTCGTTGCAACACCACTGAGCCGGAGTGATTCTTTCCACTTTTACAAAGCGGTATCATCAAATAAACACCTACCTGACAATCGTCACAGTGCTCGATACAACTGTTTATCACCGAACAACTGTTTATCACCACACAATAATGCTAAACTCACGCACTTCAATCTTTTCTAATTGTTCGTATCACTAGAATTTATATAAACATATTAGAATACATTTAAAAACGTATCCTCAAATCGAACAGAAAGTCACCTAGGCCCAAAAACTTCTAGCCGTACAGTGCTGCCAAAAGGACAGGAGTCTTATTTTAGTATATCCTTCATCCTAAATAAGAAGATAGATTAGATAGTCCTTCATCGTAAATAGGAAAACTGTCTAATACGTTATTTATAATTATCTCAATTTCAAAGAGTAAAACAAATATTTTTTGAAGTGTTTGGAAGGAATTTGGATTAGTGAATATATCTTCTCAACCATATAAAAATTATTATGAATAATACCATCTGGCATCACGTTTCTACCGTCCCGAGAGAGAATGAGAGTATGATGTTGAGAGATTGAGTAAAATATCGGGTATGCCGAAGAGACTTGGGGTATGTCAGAAAAGCCATCGCCTGTGACTGGAATGAGTGCTGCATCATGCTAATTTAAATCGAATAAAAGCTTTTTCAAGAGGCGGTTAGCAAGAATAGCTATTTTATTTTAGGCAGAGGTGAACCCCATCGCAATATTACACGGCCCACAACATTCAGGAAAAGTTGCTCCTAGTCATAAATATCAATTAAATAATGCAGTCGTACGCATGTTAGGCCGGGAATGGGGTAAGAAATCCTATTTCAAAATTTAAAAAATTAAAAATTTAAAAATTTAAAATGGCCGCTACAAATATTTAATTAACATTTTGTCCTATTGGTCTCCGGAAAGTCAAGTCAAAATAACTTCTCGGATTTGTTAAAGAATGTTTTGAAAGCTCTCAAAATTATCCAAATTTTATTTTGCCTTTTTTATAAAAAAAAATCCGAGTGGGGGAGGCATAATGGTTTTTAAATATTTGTATCGGCCAAATTTAAATATTTATAAATATAAAAATTTAAAAATTTGAAATTTTAAAAATTTAAAATTTGGAAAATTTAAAACTTTAAAGATCTTAATATTTAAAAATGTATGAGCACCAATACTGTGCTGTAAAAAGTTTCGGTGAGATCCTCCGGGAACAGCCAACGCAATCGTTAAACGGCATTATGTGGATAACATGCTCGTGAGTGTGAATCTATCGAAGCGTTTTTGGCTGCTGTTAGTGAAGAAACGTCGAAAGAGAAGAACCTTGAAATCGGCGAAGAAAATACGACTGAGGAGGTCCTCGGTATGTGGGCCGGACTTTATTTTGCAAAAAAAAACTGGCATATGAACCTATTTGCCAAAAAATATACCCAGGATGAGCCACATCTGCTACCTTACACTATTTTGTGTCCAGAAATGCCAGGAATGTCATCATCGTTCTCTAAGAATTCAGGTGGAATGATTCCCAAGATTAAATCTATCATAATCATAGGTGTGCCTTCCGTGATAACAACGACATGTGAAGTCGCTCTAAGTTAATCCTATTCCGGTCATTTCCATTTGATGTCAAAAAATAACGAGCAGGATCGGAGAAACTTTGGGCGACTTTTTAACATGCTCATAAGATAGGACTATTTTGACATCTGAATCACACAGGTC
The DNA here is from genome assembly GCF_024139115.2 of Armigeres subalbatus. Classification (NCBI taxonomy): domain Eukaryota; kingdom Metazoa; phylum Arthropoda; class Insecta; order Diptera; family Culicidae; genus Armigeres; species Armigeres subalbatus. The sequence continues at coordinate 90,588,272 of NC_085139.1, forward strand.
AACAAAACCCGTAGCAACCACGTTTCTTACTAGGCAACAGCACAGGTATTGCAAGCTTGCGTGCCCAAAATTGCATCAAATTTACTGAATGTTCGCGATAGGGTAAAAGACCCAGTAGTTGGTGAACTAAACACGTGCAACCAATACTTGTTTGATTACACCAAGTCTGTACTTTATTTCACTTACCTCAGGTATGCATTCGAAAGCTTATCAAATATGATTCAAACGAAGATTGATCCAATTGACAGAATCCATCATTGTTGCCTAAATTGATACCTCCAATTATTGGTGCAGTGTTCCAATAGTTGCGATATTTCTTTAACTCGTGTTCCTATAGTTGCGAATCTCATTGCTTTCGGGACTCGCAAATATAGGAACACCACCGCAACTAGTGGTACAAAGCAGATGGGAAGTTAAGATATTTTAATGATACTTTAACGCTTTTGATGCAATTTTCAACCTGTTTTCTTTTATTTCGTTTAATGACAGGTCAACAAATTGATCGACCATGTGGGTTGCTGAGATTATTATGTAGATTGTGTAAAAACTATAGGAACACCCACGGCCATCGGAACTTTTACCCCACTAATGAAGTGTAATGCAAGATGCTATCAAATTAAACAACAAAATATAAATATTCTTTTTAAATTAAATTTTTAAATGAACGATTTGTACTGAAATGCGCGTTCCATTATTCTGTTATCGATCGATGGAAGCGTGTAGTATTTATTTTTTCTTGAATTACAAGCAGATCAGGAATGCAAGCTATGTATAAAATATTCACGTCGCTACAAACCAACCTAATAGAACAATAAAATCGTCACATGCCACATATTTTTGCGGCTTCAGATCTGCGTCCCACCCATTAAAATCATCATAAAGTAATGGTTCATTAATTTATTAAGAATACAAAGTATTGATAAAAACAAATGCAGTCACTGGGTAGATGGAAAATTCGTTACGAACAGAATTGAATTGTTCATGAGTCGTATGCAATTATCCTGTCAATATCACTGAATAGATCAAACAAAGCCTGACTGCTTTCTCATTTGTAATTAAATCATCGGTTGCAGAATTTCTACAGCCGCGTATGAATCAAAAGGAAAGCAAAAATGTTCGATTAATCGTTGCCCATACTTCGGCGCGGATGGCAGTGATAGCAGATACCATGAAGGTTTCACCTCGCCGACCGCCACCAGCTCGGCTGACTAGCTTCGATGACGACTTAAAGCTCATCCAACGGTTTGGCTACTGGGGCTCAGCCGATAACAACTCCAATCGTTTGAGAAACATCATTTTATTGTTGATGACCATCTTCTTGATCGTTCCGCTGTTTCTGTCTTTGGTTGATTTGATGGGTAACAAAAAATACGTCAAAGCATCCCGAGCTGCCGGAGAACTGATGACCTTTTTCATGGATGTGTCCTCTATCATGACCATAATAGTTAAAAAGCGAAATATCGAACTGATTCTGAATATGATTCAGGAAATTTTCAGGAAAAGTAAGTATTCCAACATCACAGCTAGGCTATGTGCAGTTACTTTATATTTATTTTCAGTGGTAGAGGACGATGATTCAGTTCCGAAAGACATTTTCAGAAGCACCGAAACCTTATCAAAGAAGATATCAGTAATGATGATGCGCACTATGGGATGCATAACGCTGTTGTATTGCTTTATTCCTTTTCTATACGTCGTTTCCAGCACGGTCTTCTTGGACTATAAGCCTGTCCCATTTTCAACTGGTTTCGAGATCAAGTATGATTTGTCAGCAATTATTTATTTCATACTGCTCAGATTTAAAACCATTTCCTAACGCAGTTTCTACTATACCAACACCCAATCGAACGTGTGGCTATACTCGTTTTATATGGTGGTCATCACACCAGTAACGTGGATTGTCACGGTATCCATCGGGCTGAAAGACACGCTGTTCATCAACATTTTCAATCACTGCACAGACAACTTTCGAATTTTGATGCACAAAGTAAATCAACTCAAAACCATCTCAAACTCGGATGTGAACGCCCATCTGAAAAACTTGGTAGATCTCCACAATCACTCCTTTGAGTATGCCTTCATAGTGTCTTCAAGAGATGGAGAGGACATCACATAATGCCGTATTCGTTTATCGCTTTCAGATGCGTTGAGATATTGAACGACACGATCAACGTTGATTTGCTGGCGCACTATTTCGGTAGCAGTGCCATCCTTTGTCTGAAGATGCTCGTTTTCACGGAAGTGGACCTGGATGGCTTTATGGTGTTCCGTTTGTCGATTATGTTCGCGTACGCTGCCTGGGGAATAACGGCGTATGCCTGGTTAGGGGAGCGGTTGGCGCTGGCGGTAGGTTGATCGACGACCTCCAAATCGTACACTTTTGCATCTTTATTTTGTATGATTTTCACTGACAGGGTTCCCAAGTTTCGGAATCCATCTACGCGACCGAATGGTACGACAAGCCGATTCACGTTCAGAAGGCGCTGATGATGATGTTGCAGCGAGGACAAACAAATCCTGGGGTTATGGTTGGAAAGTTCTTCGAATCGAACAACGAGGGTCTGAAACGGGCGACAAATGCGGTGTATTCTTTCTTTCTGTTCATCAAACATGTCTACGGTCGCATGGGTGGGTAGACATGAAGGCTATATTATGTCTTACTTAAGAAAAACGATTCTCTCGTGAATAGAGATAATAAAACAGGCAAATTAATTGGACAACATAAAATATTATTTATTTTCAAGTTTAGGTTCATATGAGATCTTTCTAACTATTCACCCAAAGGCCGCGCGGCCCCAAGAATCCAAGTCCATCTATTTGAAGGGTCTCTACCACAAGAATGACTGCATAGGATGTTCGGCAAAAAAAAAGTTTGTCAACTCACAGAATAATAACGAAATGGATTCATCAGGATGAATGTATTCTATTGGTACAGCTTACCTTTATTCCCATCATTGGAAGTTAATGTTGTGATTATTATCTTCATACAATATGTTAAAGGGAGAAAGATCAGATCAGTGTGATACATGCTAACAGCACGGCATCCTCAACAATGAGTTCCACTATCTATCATTCCTACCATTATGAGGAAAATTACCTGTAAAGAAAGAAAATTGAAACGAAATCATTAGTTTATTGTCGATTGTTTGTAGCTTTTATATTTGATATTAGAGATGATGATGATGGTCACGCCACATATCCCTACAAATGTTTGAGCTGGACGAGTTATCTTTAAGATTATTAAATAAGATCAAATCGGTAATCGGTTTTGCAAACAAACCCTCCGAATGTATATACAGATATCAATTCCATAAGAAATTTCTATTTTGTACAGCAAAAAAAAAAGAAGATAGGAGAAAGAAGAAATAAAGAAGAATGAAACAGGAAGAAAGAAGGAAGAAGAAATAAAAAAAGAAAAAAGAAAGAAGAAAGAAGGAAGACGAAATAAAAAGGAAGGAAGAGGAAATAAAGAAGAAAGTAGGAAGAAATAAGGAAGACGCAAGAAGAAAGAAAAAAATAAGAAAAAATAAAGAAGAAAGGAAAAAAAATAAGAAGAAAGAAGGAAGAAAGAAAGAAGAAAGTAGAGCGAAAAAAGAGTAAAAAGCGAAGAACAAAGAAGGGAGAAGAAATAAGAAAAAATGAAGAAGCAAGAATGAGGAAGGAAAAAGCAAGTAGGAAAAAGGAAGAAGAAAGAAGGAAAAACTTCTCATTTATTGTCTTTCGGTCTAAAGACCTCACACCATGTTAAATAATGAACGAGGCTAAAATGGTCGGGCAATGGTCGATTGAAGATAAGTGTCTGAAAAATGAGTGACATTTTTTTACGCGATTTTTTCGTAAAAAACTGTATTTTGGCTATAATTTCCGATCCCATAGTCCGATCTGGCCAATATTCAATAGGAAACAATGGGACATGATTCTGCGTCGAATGCAACTTGTTGCGAGTAAATCGATTGAGTGCCTGAAAAATGAGTGACACTTTTGCTACATTTTGGTACGTGGGTGCGCTGGGATTTCAAAATATAGGAATTAAAAAATATAAAAAAAGTTCAATTATTTAGAAAATGCAAAAGTTTTAATAATTGTTATTCAAGGAAATGATATTTGAAGAAATTTTAAAACTTGAATTTTGTATAATTACTTTTTCGTATTACTTATTAATATATATAACTTACTCAAAATTTTGAACAAATAAAGAAAAACTAAAAACAATCAAAATAAAAACATTTGAAATTGAAAAAATTGAGGAAAATAGGAAATTTGATAATTAAAATATTAAGAAATAAGGAAATTTAAAAATTTAAAAGATTCCATTGTGTCCATTGTTCTGTTTGTCAATGTCGTGTATCCAATGATCGTTGCGTTGTTCGGTTGCCATTCTATACGGGTAACGTTGGAGAAATGTCTCCGAGAAGAACGATGTCAGTCAGTCGTCCGACAATTTAAAAATTTAAAAGCCAAAAAATTCAAAAATCAAAAATATAAAATATAAAATATAAATTCAAAAATCTAAAAATTAAAAAAAAATAAACTTCAAAAATTTAAAAATTTAAAAATTCAAAAATTTAAAAATTCAAAGATTTAAAAATTTCTAAATTTCAAAATTAAATTAAATTCAAGATTTAAAAATTTAAAAATGTACAATGTTATGAAGACTCATATGTGAATATGTACGTAATGTGGAAGATATTGATTTGGAAAATGTATTGGAGGTAACCACTTTCCCTTCGATGGGACTCGAACCCATGACCCTACAGGGGTTCGAGTCCCATCGAAGGGAAAGTAGTTACCTCCAATACATTTTCCAAATCAATATCTTCCACATTACGTACATATTCACATATGAGTCTTCATAACATTGTAAATTAACGTCCAAGTCGGGTGGTTTAATCCCCGCAATTAACTTTGATTGAATTTAAAAATTTAAAAATTTTAAAACTTCAAAATTTCAAAATTTGAAATTTAAAAATATCAAAATTTCAAAACATCCAAATTTAAAATTTCAAAATTTCAAAATTTCAAAATTTCAAAATTTCAAAATTTCAAAATTTCAAAATTTCAAAATTTCAAAATTTCAAAATTTCAAAATTTCAAAATTTCAAAATTTCAAAATTTCAAAATTTCAAAATTTCAAAATTTCAAAATTTCAAAATTTCAAAATTTCAAAATTTCAAAATTTCAAAATTTCAAAATTTCAAAATTTCAAAATTTCAATATTTCAAAATTTCAAAATTTCAAAATTTCAAAATTTCAAAATTTCAAAATTTCAAAATTTCAAAATTTCAAAATTTCTAATCAAAATTTCAAAATTTCAAAATTTCAAAATTTCAAAATTTCAAAATTTCAAAATTTCAAATTTAAAAATTTGAAAATTACAAACTTAAAAATTAAAAATTTTAAAAATTTCAAAATTTCAAAATTTCAAAATTTCAAATTTCAAATTTCAAAATTTCAAAATTTCAAAATTTCAAAAGTTCAAAATTCAAAGATTTCAAGATTTCAAAATTTCAAGATTTCAAAATTTCAAAATTTCAAAATTTTAAATTTTTTTAATTTCAAAATTTTAAAATTTTAAAATTTTAAAATTTCAAAATTTCAAAATTTCAAAAATTTTAAAATTTCAAAAATTTTAAAATTTTAAAATTTCAAACTCTTAAAATTTCAAAGTTTAAACAAATTAAAATTCAAAAATTTAAAGATTTGAAAATTTAAAATTTAAAAATCTGAAAATTAAAATTTTTACAAATGTACAAATTTAAAAATAACTCGAAGATTAAAAAATTTCAATATTCCAAATCTTTAAAATTTCAAGATTTTAAAGTTTGAAAAATAAGAAAATAAAAATTTAGGGGAACCGTACCCTCAGTGGAGGTAGCACCAATAGTGGAGGCAGTAAAGTTTTAATGAGATTTTTCATAATTATACACTATACGATGGTTTCAATTGATGCGGTTGATAAATCAACCATCTGAACATTTGGAATTTTAAGATTTGAAAAATTAAAAATTCCAAAACTAACAGGTTTCAGTGTTTGAGTACCGTCGTCGGGGTTACAATGGGTTAAATGGGGTGAGAATGGGTCACTGTTTCAACTACTTAGAATGCTTGTAGAATAGATTGAATCTATCTGAGGGCAAGAAGACTAAAATATAAGAGACCTTTTTGAACGATTTTGTTATCCGACCTCCAGGCTGCAGGTGAGAGCGATGACCCATTCTCACCTCCCAGACCCATTGTCACCCCCGACGGCGGTATTCTTAAAATTTAAAATGTTCACCCTAGCTGTTTATTACTCATTTTCTTACCATAAGACGAGTTTAGTACTATTCTTTTTATTCCACTACGTTCTAATCTCTACAGATTTTTTTTTGCAAGATGATCTTCTACACAGTTAACTCTCGGTTTTTGATGCAAAGGCTGTGATTTGAGTAATGTGTGGCTGACTTAGTCTGATGATAAATGGTAGAAATTGGCTTCACTTTTTAGCTAGAAATAAGGATCACCAGTTTGCTTACTAAGAATGAATGAATTTACTCAAATTAAACTTCAACTTTCAAATGGCTCTACCAAATCACACCAAGTGCAAACAAAAAATTACCAATTTTTCTGCCTAAGTTTTGCTTAGCAGATTTGTTTGATCAAAAATCGTATTGGATATCCCTCAACCTCATAACTAACGATATCCTACTATAAATGTGTGGATTAAGTGATATGATATCTTAAGAAAATTATTTTGAGCTTTTTAGTGGAATGGTAAGACGAGTTTATACAATTCCATTTAATTCCACCACTTAATTGTACCTTGACCTTGACAGATACGTATTTCGACCTCAACAGTAAGGTCGTCTTCAGTGTCTCGTACTGGATTTCCAAATAAAGTCGAGTCAAGTACGAGACACTGAAGACGACCTTACTATTGAGGTCGAAATACGTATCTGTCAAGGTACAATTAAGTGGTGGAATTAAATGGGATATGAAATGATTTCTGTTTTCCGTTTACGAACAAAATATCACAAGTCAGCCCAAAAGCTGCTTGGTGCGTTTTGGCAGAACCCCGACCAAATGCACTCAAAGTGTGTGCAAAGTACGGAATAATAATGACGAGTAGCAATCGCGCTTACCACTGCAGAGGCCGAGGGTTTATTGCCAGCTGGAGCCGTTGATGTTTTCTAAGTCAGGAAATGCCTTTCTCTCGAATAGGAAGTGAATCCTTGTATTGGTGGGATCAAACTGTGTTACTGTCTGTTTTCTTTCGAAAAAAAAAAGATTTTTAATGTTTTGCATTTATATGCAAAGTGATGCAGCGACATTCAAATACTGAAGTGCCTCTACTGTTCTTATACCTGTTGGATGATTTGTTGATTTATAAGCCTATGGAAAACGTTGATCGGATGTCCGAAAAATCACTCACCCAATAGATTTTAACTTTTGAGTAGTGTGTGACAACAATGAAAAATAATTTTAAGTTTGTTCTTCAGTTCGAACATCAGAAGGTTTACGAGGAAACAATTTACACTTTACACTGATCTTTTGACAAATTTGAAAATTGAAATGAAGAAGGAAGATGGTGACGTTTTTACAAAATTCTTCATACTGAAATGTGAAAGCATAAAGGCCATATCCTTACTGCTGCTTGATTTCGACACTAACTTATCGAAAGAAAAAAATCTCCGTGAAATAAATACAAAAATTATTAAAGACTACTTGCTGCGAAACTGGAATAGGGTTTTCCTCAAGCTGAAAATTATAGGGCAACGTCGACACTTTGGTGTGATGATGTTTCAAATTTGTTTAGACTTTGTGTTGAAGGCTATTATCTGAAATTATAGACTTCCCACCACAGATTGCTTTTTCGTGGAATACTAATCTAATTGAGGATTAGCTCTTCCTTAGATATCCATGCAGAGCAAGGACCATCTTTCAGTTGTCCTTTCGCCTTGCTAGCTGTTGGCTCAAAAGTAGCAAGGATGGTATCCCAATCGCAACCAGCACCATCCCGACTCACCAGCTTTGATCAAGACCTGAAGTTGATCCAGCTGTTTGGCTACTGGGGTTCGTCCAACAATCCCGACCGGCATCTCTCGCGAAACATCATTTTCTCGTTGCTCGTTTTCTTCCTGAAGTTTCCCTTGCTACTGGCCATCGTGGACGGATTTGCCAATGAGGAGTACGGCAAATCAACACAAGCCGCTGGCGAGCTCACGGGCCTGACAATGAACATGATTTCGATTTTAACCGTTGTTATCCAGGAACGGAAGCTCAGACGGATCATGGACAAATTCCAAACCATGTTCGAGAAATGTGAGTATGCGGAATACTTTGCAAAATAAATTCCCATTTGAATGATGCCAAATTTCGAAGTCAGTTATGGACGAGGCCGACCCCTACACAATAGAAGTTCTCAAAACCACCGAAACACTATCCAAGAAGATATCTTTGTACATGTACCGCGTAATGTGCTTTATAACGCTAATGTATGCTGTAGCCCCGATTTTGAATTCAACTCTGCATATAATTAAAACGAACAATGATCCAGTCGAGCTTTCCACCGGGTTCCAGATTAAGTAAAACTCATGTCGGAATATTACTATTTGGTATTAAATGATGCACTTTTCCTCATCCAACTCAGTTTCTACTATCTCAACGTCCAATCGAACGTATGGCTGTACTTCGGGTATATGTCCGTCGGCTTACCTACCTTTTGGATCCTGTGCGTTTCTACCGGAATGAAAAATACGCTATTCAGCAACGTTTTTAACCACTGTGCTATAAATTTTCATATCTTGAAGCACAAAATCGAACAGCTTAAGAAACTTCCAGACTCGGATGTGACAGCGCATCTGAAAAACTTCGTAAACTTCCACAACTATTCGTTTGAGTAGGTATCGCCGGTGATTCGTACTGATTGAATGTAATGGTAATCGTTCCGCTGGAATGTTTTCAGATGCGCTCAGATATTGGAGGACTCGATCAATGCTGTTCTGCTGGCGCACTATCTTGGCAGCATGACACTTCTTTGTTTGCAGATGCTGTGTATCACAATTGTCGAGCTGGACACCTTCTTGGCGTTCCGGTTGTTCAGCTTGCTAAGTTACGTGGCCGGGGAGATTGTGGTATTCGCCTGGTTGGGAGGCCGCTTAGCCGAAGCGGTAAGTAGATCGAAAGAGAACTTCATAAGTGAACTTCAGCGTGTTGCATCTGTTGACAGGGTACCCAAGTAGCGGATGCAATCTATTTCACCGACTGGTATAACAGGCCAATTCCCATCCAGAAAACAATGCTGATGATTCTGACCCGAGGACAGAGGATCCCTGCTGTAACCATTGGAAAGTTTTTCCAATCCAATCTGCAGGGACTGAGAAGAACAATCAACACTATTTCTTCACTGTTTCTGTTCATCCAGCATATGTACAAAGGCATCGATGAGTGAAGTTATGCGGCAATTTATGAGGGATTGAAGAAATTAAAACAATAACCAATGCTTGATGTTAGAAATATTGAACTCTATAAATACTCCTACAGAGACATGCCTTGGCTAAAGCATGAAAACTGCACGCTGAATATTTCTTATCATTTTTAACAAATTTGATGATCGAATTGGCATATTTAATATTTTTAATGCCTTTATCAAGCAGTATTCTCACACTTGTTAGAGTCGACGAAATTTCTTTGAGATTTCTGGAAAAAATCGAAGAATGTCTCATTGGAAGTAAATATTCCCCATGAAAATTCCGAGAGATGTCTCTTGGAAGATGCAAAATGATTTTTATGAAAATTCTGAAGATTTTTCGAAGAAAAATTGGCCAGGGTTCTGCCAAATCGCCAACAAAAAATTACCCATTTTTCTACCCGAGCTTTCGCTTAGCAGATTTAATTGATTGAAAATCGTATTGGATTCCCCACTACCCCATAACTAAGGAATCCCACAACAAATGTGTGGATAAATTGATATGAAATGATTTTCGTTGCACTTTTACGATCAAAATATCACAAGTCAATCAATAAGCCGCTTGGTGTGTTATGGCAGAATGCCGATCAATTGAAAAAATACCCCGCTAAAAATCAAAATATTGAATCGTCATCGCCGCTAGGAAAAATTGCCTCCGAAAAATCATAAAAATGCAATAAAGAAGCTTTTCCAATTACAATTGTACATACAGTATAAATATAAAATTTATTAAACATTATTGCTAAATTTCATAAGCAAAGCTTTGCAACCAGATGAAAGTTGACAATTCTTGAGTCAACTTTCCTATTATAAGAATTCTATTTTCAAAAACAAATCAAAAGGAGCAAAGAAGAATGGCAAAGCTTTCCATAAAATAAATATATTAGTTTTGACGTCCAAGAAAAAATAAAAATATTTTTCTATTGTCATTTTATCAATCCGAATTTGTTTGAAGTAGACCTGCGTGCCCCGCTGATGATTTTATTACGCCAACGCCGCCATCAGAATAAATAGGCCCGCGGCTGAATATCTTTAACTACGCAGATTCTATGGAGGCAGTAGATCAATAGTTAAATTGTCCAACTCTATTGTAAATTGCTCGTCACAATCCAGAAAGGTATTTCGTGTCGGAAATACATGCTGTCAGCCAAGTTCATATGTGCAGTACTTGTTCTTTATCTCCGGTAAAGAATATAAATCGAAAGCATTGGATGACGTCCTACCCTACCCTACCCACCTAACGCAACAAACGATGATTGTAGCAAAAAGATGTGTGAAAAACGTCGTTAAATTATTTCAGAATTTCATTTGAAACTTCGGCACCCATATTCCAAAAAGGCGAAACTATTTTGTACACAACAGCTTCTTACGTCGCTGATGGGCACATTTGTGCCGCAATCCAGCGCCATTAAATAAAAAAGAGGACTCGCTGCATCCATCAGTGGTATTGGATTGCGTGGTTGGGCTGTAATTAGTCGACTAGCGACATGAGAAGCTTTTGTATACAAGAGCAGTTTCGCGTCTATTTAAAATATTTTTGTCAATATGATTTTAAATTTACCAAGACATTTTTTAAACTTTTAAATTTTTAGATTTTTAAATTTATAAATTATTACATTTTTAATCTAAAAATTTTGAAATTTTGAAATTTTAAAATTTTGAAATTTTGAAATTTTGAAATTTTGAAATTTTGAAATTTTGAAATTTTGAAATTTTGAAATTTTGAAATTTTGAAATTTTGAAATTTTGAAATTTTGAAATTTTGAAATTTTGAAATTTTGAAATTTTGAAATTTTGGAATTTTGAAATTTTGAAATTTTGAAATTTTTTAATTTTAAATTTTACAATTTAAAAATTTTAAAATTTTAAAATTTTAAAATTTTTTAAATTTTTAAATTTTTATATTGTTAAATTCTCAAATTTTTAAATTTTTAAATCTTAAATTTTTAAAATTTTCAAATTCCGGCTTCCGAGCCTCTTGAAAGGAGGCTTCCGAGCCTCTTTCAAGGAGGCTTCCGAGCCTCTTGAAAGGAGGATTCCGAGCCTACTGCAAGGAGGCTTCCGAGCCTCTTGCAAGGAGGCTTCCGAGCCTCTTGCAAGGAGGCTTCCGAGCCTCTTGAAAGAAGGCTTTTGAGCTTCTTGGAAGGAGGCTTTCGAGCCTCTTGAAAGGACGCTTCCGAGCCTCTTGAAAGGAGGCTTCCGAGCCTCTTGAAAGGAGGCTTCCGAGCCTCTTGAAAGAAGGCTTCCGAGCCTCTTGAAAGGAGGCTTCCGAGCCTCTTGAGAGGGAGCTTCCGAGCCTCTTGAAAAGAGGCTTCCGAGCCTCTTGAAAGGAGGCTTCCGAGCCTCTTGAAAGGAGGCTTCCGAGCCTCTTGAATGGAGGCTTCCGAGCCTCTTGAAAGCAAGCTTAAATTTTTAAATTTTTAAGCTGTTAGATTTTTAAATCTTTAAATTTTTAAATTTTTACCTTCCTAAATTTTTAAATTTTTATATTTTTTAATTTAAAAATTTATAAACTTATAAATTTTTAAATTTTTAAATTTTTAAGATTTTTAATTTTTAAATTTTATAATTTGAAAAAAAATTAGAATTTTTATATTTTTAAATTCTTATTTATTTTTTAATTTTTGTGTTTTTAAATTTTTAAATTCTTAAATTTTTAAATTTTCAAATTTTAAAGTTTTTAAATTTTTAAATTTTTAGCCCGAGCCTCTTGAAAGTAGGCTTCTGAGTCTCTTGAAAGGAGGCTTCCGAGCCTCGTAAAAATAGGCTTAAAATTTAAAATTTTTAAATCTTTAGATTTTTATAAGTTTAACTCTACAGTCAAACCTCCATGAGTCGATATTTAAGGGACCATCGACTCATGGAAATATCGAGATGTGGAATAGAAAATCCTCGGGAAGCTGTTTGAAGGGACCATCACAGTAGCCCAGAAAATATTTTTTTATATGCCATAATTTGCTTGTATGAGTCGATATCGAGTCATAGAACATCGACTCATGGAGGTTTAACTGTATAAATTTTTAAAATTTTAAATTTTTAAAATTTTCAAATTTCTAAATTTTTAAATTTAAAAATAATTAAATTTTCAAATTTTTAAATTTTTAAATTTTTAAATTTTATAAATTCTTAAAATCTTAAATTCTTCAATTAAATTTTAAATTTTTTTATTTTTTAAATTTTTTAAATTTTCAAGTTTTAAAATTTTAAAATTTAAAATTTTCAAATTTTCAAATTTTAAAATTTTAAAATTTTAAAATTTTAAAATTTTAAAATTTTCAAATTTTTGAATTTTTGAATTTTTAAATTTTTAAATTTTAAAAGTTAAGTTTTTAAGTTTTTAATTTTTTAAATTTTTAAATTTTTAAATTTTTAAATTTTTAAATTTAGAAATTTTTAAACTTAGAAATTTTTAAACTTAGAAATTCTTAATTTTTTAAATTTTGAAACTTTTAAATTTTTAATAAAATTTTTAAAATTTTAAATTTTCCAATTTTTTAATTTTTTAATTTTATAAATTGTTAAAATCTTAAATTCTTAAATTAAATTTTATATTTTTTTATTTTTTAAATTTTTAAATTTTAACTTTTTTAAATTTTCAAGTTTTAAAATTTTAAAATTTAAAATTTTTTAAAGTTTTTAAATTTTAAAATTTAAAAATTTAAAAATTTTAAAATTTTCAGATTTTTGAATTTTTGAGTTTTTAAATTTTTAAATTTTAAAAGTTAAGTTAAATTTTTAAGTTTTTAAATTTTAAAATTTTTAAATTTTTAAATTTTTAAATTTAAAAATTTTTAAACTTAGAAATTTTTAAACTAAGAAATTCTTAATTTTTGAATTTTTTAAATTTCAAAATTTTTAAATTTTTAAATTTTTAAATTTTTAAATTTTTAAATTTTTAAATTTTTAAATTTTTAAATCTTTAAATTTTTAAATATCTAAATTCTTGAATTCTTGAATTTTGAAATTTTGAAATTTTGAAATTTTGAAATTTTGAAATTTTTAAATTTTTAAATTTTTAAATTTTTAAATTTTTAAATTTTTAAATTTTTAAATTTTTAAATTTTTAAATTTTTAAATTTTTAAATTTTTAAATTTTTAAATTTTTTAATTTTTAAATTTTTAAATTTTAAATTTTTTTAAATTTTTTAATTTTTCAATTTTTTAATTTTTCAATTTTTTAATTTTAAAATTTTTGAATTTCTAAATTTTCTATATTTTTAAATTTTTGAGTTTTTAAATTTTATAAATTCTTAAAATCTTAAATTCTTAAATTGAATTTTAATTTTTTAAATTTTTAAATTTTTAATTTTAAAATTTTGAAGTTTTAAAATTTCAAATTTTTAAGTTTTTAAATTTTTAAATTTTTAAATTTTTAAATTTTTAAATTTTTAAATTTTTAAATTTTTAAATTTTTAAATTTTTAAATTTAGAAATTTTTAAACTTAGAAATTTTTAAACTTAGAAATTTTTAAACTTAGAAATTCTTAATTTCTTAATCTTTTAAATTTCTAAATTTTTAAATTTTTAAATTATTAAATTTTTAAATTTTTTCAAACTTTTTAATTTTTATGTTTTTAAATTTTTAAATTTTAAATTTTAAATTTTTAAGTTTTAAAATTTTTAAATTTTAAAATTTATAATTTTTTAAATTTTCAAATCCTTAAATTTTTAATTTTAAAATTTTAAAATTTTAAAATTTTTAAATTTTTAAATTTTTAAATTTTTAAACTTTTAAATTTTTAAATTTTTAAATTTTTATTTTTTTTATTTTTAAATTTTTAAATTTTTAAATTTTTAAATTTTTAAATTTTAAATTTTTTTAGATTTTTAAATTTTTAAGTTTTTAAATTTTTAAATTTTTAAATTTCTAAATTTTCTAAATTTTTTAAATTTTTGAGTTTTTAAATTTTATAAATTCTTAAAATCTTAAATTCTTAAATTGAATTTTAATTTTTTTATTTTTTAAATTTTTAAATTTTCAAGTTTTAAAATTTCAAATTTTTAAATTTTTAAATTTTTAAATTTTCAAATTTTTAAATTTTTAAATATCTAAATTTTCAAATTTTTAAATTTTTAAATTTTTAAATTTTTAAATTTAGAAATTTTTAAACTTAGAAATTTTTAAACTTAGAAATTTTTAAATTTAGAAATTCTTAATTTCTTAATCTTTTAAATTTCTAAATTTTTAAATTTTAAATTTTTTAAATTTTTTCAAACTTTTTAATTTTTAAGTTTTTAAATTTTTAATTTTTTTAATTTTTAAATTTTTAAATTTTTAAATTTTAAAATTTTTAAATTTTTAAATTTTAAAATTTTTAAATTTTCAAATTTTTAAATTTTTTTTTCAAATTTTTGCTTCCGAGCCTCGTGACAATAGGCTTACCTTTTTTAATTTTTAAATTTTTAAATCTTTTAATTTTCAAATTTTTAAATTTTAAGATTTATAAATTTTAAAATTTTAAAATTCATAAATTTCTAGATTTTTAAATTTTTAAATTTTTAATCTAAAAAATTTTAAAATTTGGAATTTTCTAAATTTTTAAATTTCTAAATTTTAAATTTTTAAATTTCTAAATTTTTAAATTTTTAAATTTTTTAATTTTTAAGTTTCTAAATTTTCAAATTTTTAAATTTTAAAAATTTTAAATGAACAATATAAAAATTAAACAAATAAAATAGAAAATAATGTTGCCAAAATCGAATGGCTTTGTTGTCAAAATCGAATGTTGCCAAAACTGAATGTTGCCAAAATCAAATGGGATTTGCAAATAATACAATATAGGAGATGCGCAATGAGGCCCCTGTTTGTGCGTGCTTTCGAGAAGTATGCAGAACGACCGCGGGATCATCCAAAATTTGTTGTGCGGCTATTTAGTCGGAGATAAGTTTTCGGTCAACCGTTAACAAATGCATGGTTGGCAGTGAATTTTATAATGAGCTAATTCCTTATTATGTGAATGAAATAGTATTCACATTCGACGAAATGTCTGTTCGACCAAATTTACTTTCGACTAACCGTTCTTTCTATGAACTGTCATGCAACCAACCGACATTCGATTGAGTTTCATCCAACGAAATGTCCCAAAGGCGACATAGTGTGGCCAGATTTGTGAGCCTAAAATCAATCTAGCCCGAGTAAGAGTGAAATCAGCAGTGATTCAAATTGTTCGTCATTTGGAATATGAATCTCAAACATAAATTTTGCCAGCAGCTGTTCTAGATTCATTTTTTATACCAGCCAACTGTCAAAAACGTAAACTGGTATAACGCTCAGTTCTATTTTCTGCAGATTTGAATCACGAGATTCAAATATTTTTCAATTGTTTTGGTGTATGAATGCGTCATTTTATCTACGGATCAATCCACTTTGCAATTACGGTATCTTTCTTGGCAGCAACATAATTATTTCATTTAGATGAAAATTTTAAAAACATGAGTGGAACACTGCTGGGAAAACCAGCGAGTTTATTTGATTATGCTTCAAATTCAAACTAGAATGGTGGTCGAAAATTTGGTATGAAACTGAATCACTACTGATTTCACGTATATGATTTAGTGCTAACGTGTAGAAATGTGTGCATTGCGATAATTGTCTTGATTAGCCAATGGACACAGGTCCTTCACAGCTTAGCCAACAAAGCACATGTCCAGCGTCTTTGTATCGTGCGTTAGATTTCCACCGAAGGTGATACATTTTCCGAATTATACTTTTTACATGCTGAGCATATGCACTTCAGCTTTCTACGCCGAGTAAACTAAGTAATTTTCGACTGTTTTCAATCCAGCCGAAAATTATAGAGCAACGTTGAAACTTCACGCTTTTCATATTTGTTCATTCTTGCTTGTCGTAGAAGTTTTCATCTCAAATTATAGACTTTATAGCATAGTTAGAGCCAAGGAAACACGTGTCTGACCAATCGATTGAATGTTGTTTGAGAAACAACAATTAAACAGTATTTCACACGTGTTTCCAATTATCGAATTTGGCCGTTATTTAGAATGTGAACAAACAGTATAATAACATGCAAGCTTTAACCAATAGAATCGCGTTTGCATGTGTTGTTTTGCCTTAAAGCAATTTTTTGATAAACATGTCTTTTGTATAGGCTCTAGAGAACAGGTTGCTTCCAATGGAATATTTATTGGATGAAAACTGCTTCTGAAACATTCATGCAAAACAGTGCCCCTCTTTCGGCTTTCTGTCACGGGGGATTCGGATCCGCCAGTAGAAGCATTAGTACTAGAATGCTAATGGCGCTGTTTGTATTAAACATGTTTGCCCAAAACTGGCTTCAATACGTTAAATATTACTGTTAATTGAGTGTCATGCTGTAGAGAATGTTTTGTTTTGTCAACCACTTTAGTTGGACACTTCAAGTACCGGCAAACTAGAAGATGTTGGTCACGCGATTTAGCGAGCGACATTAGCAATCTTATACTTTTGAATCAACTGATCCGCCACAATGTTCAGCTTCGATCATTATAAGACAAGTGGGGGTCACATCGTTGACCTCAATGTAAATATCGCCTCTGACAACATGACATGAACTAGAGGCGTGTGGAAGCGGAACATTTTACATCTATTCGAAATAAGGCAATGGAGAATGATATTCCTTCTTTAAAAGCGGGCGCAATAAGTTGTTTTGCCGTTTCGTTAGTCCAACTTTCCAAAATAACACATTGTGAAAAAACTGTTTCTTTCACAGTTTTAAATTATGCCAAATGTCTGCTATGCAAAAAGACCCTGTGCTGAATGACCCAGACCCGAGTTCTGTGAACAGCTCATCGTTTTCGCTAATTTCTTCGAGACTATGGCATGATCGGATCTCCAACACTCGCTACGTAGTGAACAACAGCAGGGGTGCTTTCAGATTCGAAGAATCAGGGAAGCGTTATGAAGCGATACGCCATTCGAAACAGCAACCATCTGGTTATTGAAAGATGGCGGAATCTACAAAGCCATTCAACAAGAACATTTCAGATTCGAAGAATGGTGAATGATATTCCTTCCTTAAAAACTTCTCATTTATTCTGTCGTACTAATTTGCAAATATTATTTCTTATTTATTCGAGAGTTTTCCAACGGTTTTAGTCAGTTGATATTACGGTGATTCAACCAGTTTCGCGTTTTTGATACTCTCCCAATCTTCCCCTAAGGATAGCGTGGAAAAGGCTCGTTCAACTCGATCCTAAGTTAAACTGATTGTTTTCGAGTTTGTCGAAAATTATAGGGCAACGTCGAAACTTTATTGGGATGACTCTTCATATTTGTTTATACTTGAAGCTAAGCATCTGAAATTACACACCTTGCAACACATATTGTACCTATCGTTTTACTAGGATTGTCAATTGATGACTAAGATTCTAAGACAGTAATACAGAACGAAGACCCTTTGTTCTGTTTGGACTTGTTAGTAATGGCGCAACAGTAGCCACGATGGGTTCCGTTCCGCCACCATCACAATATCGGCTCACCAGCTTCGATCAGGACATAAAGCTGATCCAGCTGTTTGGCTACTGGGATTCGTCCAACAATCCGGACCGCCATCTCTCGAAAAACGCCGTTTATGCGCTGCTCTCCATCTTCCTGATGATTCCCATGATACTGGCCATCGTGGATGATTTCTCCAAAGAGGAGTACGGCAGGTCAGCACGAGCCACCGGCGAGCTGTTGAGCTTCGGGCTGGATATGGTTTCGATTTTCACCCTTGTCGGTAAGGAGCAGAACCTCAGACGGGTTATGGACAAATTGCAAACCATGTGTGAGAAGTGTGAGTATGAAAAAGTCTTTAAAAATGTAAAGCGCAGATCATAGAACCCTAATCTTGTGGCAGTGATGGACGAAGACGACCCTTACGCAACTGGAATCGTTAAAGACACAGAGATACTATCCAAGAAGATATTCTTGTACATGTATCACGGCATGGGGATTATCACGCTGATGTATTCCATCATTCCGCTTGTGATCACAATTTTCAGCGTGGTTGTGATGAACTACAAACCAGTTCCATTTCCTACCGGATTCGAGATCAAGTAAAAATTGTCTTAGAATATAACTTAGTAGCGGTGCGGAATTTAATCCATCGTTTTATCACCTTTAACGCAGTTTCTTCTACCTCAACGTCCAATCGAACGTATGGCTATACGTCGTTTATATGATCGGGGCCATACCCGCATGTTGGATCATTGCTCTTTCCACCGGATTGAAGAACACGCTATTCGGCAAAGTGTTCAACCACTGTACCATTAATTTCCACATTTTGAAGCACAAAATCGAGAAGCTCAGGAGCCTTCCGAACTCGGAAGTGAACGATCATCTCAAAGACTGCGTAGAGTTTCACAACCATTCGTTTGAGTAGGTATCGTCATTGGCTCGTGCGGGTCGGGGACTTTAATTATCGTGCGGTGAAATGTTTTCAGATGTGCTGCGATATTGGAGGACTCGATCAACGCCGCTCTGCTGGCGCACTACCTCGGCAGCCTGGCAGTTGTTTGTTTGCAGATGCTTTGTATCACGATCATAGAACTGGACGGATTCATGGCGTTCCGGTTGCTGGTCATTCTGAGCTACGTGGCAGGGGAGCTTGCGCTGTTTGCCTGGTTGGGAGGTCGTTTAGCGGAAGCGGTGAGTTGTTGAGCTGTTGCAAGTTTGTACGACGGAAATTTATTCTGAGACCATTGGCAGGGTTCCCAAGTCGCAAGTGCTATTTATTTAACCAATTGGTGCGACAGGCCGGTTCACGTCCAGAAAACTGTGTTGATGATTCTGACTCGAGGACAGAGGGTTCCAGCAATCACCATCGGAAAGTTTTTCCAAACTAATCTGCAGGGACTGAGGAGGACTCTGAACGCTATTTATACGCTCTTTCTGTTTATACAAAATATTTACAGAGACATCCACGACTGATCTGTTGTGGACGTGCATAAAGGCTTTGAACAGTCATTGCTGGATATTTTAATTTTTATTTGTATGCTCAATAACTTAACAGAATGCAAATTCAGCTAATAAGAAAACTGTATAATCAACCTTTATTAGGTTTATAAGGTTATCTGAAAAAATAATCAAAGATTCAAAATTCTGGTATGGTTTGAAATCCTCCGCCTCCTCCTTGTACAATAGATCATTATATGGTGGTTGACACTATCTACACATCCATTTTACGAAAGAACGCCCAATCTTGTCTATTGCATCAACGGTATTATTTTCTTCAATAAACGCTACCAGACTAGCAGTTGTGGGTGGTTAATAGACGAACAAATGTTTCCCGGAAGAATATTTCTATTTTGAATTACTCAAATTTACCGAAGCAACAATTTGGTTCTTCTTTGAATGCGCTTCAACGCACTGCAGCAGAAAAAGGTTACCAAAATAAATTTGACTTCCCCGGTTTTATTTCCTGGAAATGAAAGTAAAGCAATATTCTGTCCTACCACAGTTTCAACATTCATGCTGGTGCTGTCTCATGAAACTCAGAGGAGTACTCAATAAAAATAACATGCGATTTTTTATACCAATAATTGTCTTATGTGGTTGTTTATTTGTTCCAGGATCGGGAAGTTGAAACATACAAATACTGTTGGTGGATTTATTTATTTAGACTGTTTGTAGACTGAATTATGTAGGAATCAACTAGCGTATGCAGTTGTTTGTTAAGTCAGATAAAAAAACAGCATAATTCAGCTGGCGATGTTGATGCCTTTCTCAAATGCGATCATTAAATGATAATAATAAATAATCTTATTTTGATTTCCACTTGTGTTAATGATGGGGCCCTCTTTAGTCGTGCGGTATGATGCGCGGCTACAAAGCAAGATCATGCTAATGGTGGCTGAGTTCGATTCCTGGTCCGGTTTAGATGAAGCTCTCGGATTCCAAATTATCTCGACTTCCCTTGGCATAAAAGTATCATCGTGATAGCCTCATGAAACCTCGATGTTAATAACTGTGGAAGTGCTTAATGAATTGAGCTGCAAGGTGACAATGTCCCAGTGGATTATTTAATGCCAATGAAGAAGATGATTTATCTTGTGCGATACCATGAGAGCTATTGTAGATAGCATGCAACATTCTTCATTCGAGTACGCCACATTGTCGGACACGAGAGACAAATTGTAAACAATATCATTAATTATAAATAGCGTTTTTTGTAAATAAAGAGGCGAGTGGTACAGGGGATGGACACAATAATTAGGATAGGCAAATTTTGAGTAAAATTAGATGTGTTGTAACTACCTTAGTTATCATCCAATTTTGACAATTAAGGCATGCCCGAACTAGAAAATTAGTGCAGTTTGACGGTATGTCCATGGAATCGACTATGGCCACCGGATTCCGGGATATTCCGGGTTTTTCGGACGTAGGTTCAAAACCGTAAATTTGAGGTGGATATTAGGAGAAGTTGTTGTTAAAATTGTATTCCATTCAATGAACCATTTTATATTCATACTTTGCGTCCTGATCGGAAACCACGAAAAAAGAGCCTTCGAATGACTGGTTTTGGTGCTAAAACTAAAATGTTCCCTTCCACAGATTCCCCGGGGCCAAACCGTAGATCCTGGAAGCGGTCAGAGCCATCAATGGACCATTTTATATGCATACTTCGCTTCCTGATCGAAAACTATGAAAAAAGAGCCGTCGAATGACTGATTTTGGTGCTAAAACTTAAATGTCCCCATTCTCAGGTTCCCCGGGGACATCCCAGCGACTCCAGGATCCGTTTATTCAATTGGTTTTTCATTCTTGATACATTAGAAGCCTTCTGGAATAAAATCATAGTGGACGATCAATCATAAAGCGAGATTCAAATGAAGTTGTGGCCTGACCCCTTTGATAAGTATCGATCGGAACCGATTATAAAGAAATGGCCATATCTCACTTGATTCTGGTCCGATTCCAAATCTCAATATATGGTTCCAATCAGCAAGAGCCCTACTTCATTTGTGGTTACTAATATTATTCAACTTTTAACCACAACTTCTCCTAACATCCACCTCAAATTTACGGTTTTGAACCTACCTCCGAATAACCCGGAATATCTCCGGTTCCGGTGGCCATAGTCGGTTCCATGGACATACCGTCAAACTGCATTAATTTTCTAGTTCGAGCATGCCTGAATTGTCAAAATCGGATGATAACTAAGGTCTTTTGAAAGGAGGCTCCGAGTCTCTTGCAAGAAGACTTCAATGACTCTTGACAGGAAGCTTTCGAGCATTATATAAGGTGGCTTTTGAACCTTTTGAAAGGAGGCTTCCGAGCCTCTTGAAAGGATGCTTCCGAGCTTCTTGAAAGGAGGCTTCCGAGCCTCTTGAAAGGAGGCTTCCGAGCCTCTTGAAAGGAGGGTTCTGAGCCTCTTGAAAGGAGGCTTCCGAGCCTCTTGAAAGGAGGCTTCCAAGCGTCTTGAAAGGAGGCTCCCGAATCTCTTGAAAGGAGGTTTCCGAGCCTCTTGAAAGGAGGGTTTCGAGCCTCTTGAAAGGAGGGTTCCGAGCCTCTTGAAAGGAGGGTTCCGAGCTTCTTGAAAGGAGGGTTCCGAGCCTCTTGAAAGGACGCTACCGAGTCTCTTGGAAGGAGGCTTCCGAGCCTCTTGAAAGGAGGCTTCCGAGCCTCTTGAAAGGAGGCTTCCGAGCCTCTTGAAAGGATGCTTCCGAGCCTCTTGAAAGGAGGCTTCCGAGCCTCTTGGAAGGAGGCTTCCGAGCCTCTTGGAAGGAGGCTTCCGAGCCTCTTGAAAGGAGGCTTCCGAGCCTCTTGAAAGGAGGCTCTGAGCCTCTTGCAAGGAGGCTTCTGAGCCTCTTGCAAGGAGGCTTCTGAGCCTCTTGAAAGGAGGCTTCTGAGCCTCTTGAAAGGAGGCTTCCTGAGCCTCTTGAAAGGAGGCTTCCGAGCCTCTTGAAAGGAGGCTTCCTGAGCCTCTTGAAAGGAGGCTTCTGAGCCTCTTGAAAGGAGGCTCTGAGCCTCTTGAAAGGAGGCTTGAGCCTCTTGAAAGGAGGCTTCTGAGCCTCTTGAAAGGAGGCTCTGAGCCTCTTGAAAGGAGGCTTGAGGCCTCTTGAAAGGAGGCTTCTGAGCCTCTTGAAAGGAGGCTTGAGCCTCTCTTGAAAGGAGGCTTCTGAGCCTCTTGAAAGGAGGCTCTGAGCCTCTTGAAAGGAGGCTTCTGAGCTCTTGAAAGGAGGCTTCCTGAGCTCTTGAAAGGAGGCTCTGAGCCTCTTGAAAGGAGGCTCTGAGCCTCTTGAAAGGAGGCTTCCTGAGCCTCTTGAAAGGAGGCTTCTGAGCCTCTTGAAAGGAGGCTTCCTGAGCCTCTTGAAAGGAGGCTTCTGAGCCTCTTGAAAGGAGGCCTGAGCCTCTTGAAAGGAGGCTTCCTGAGCCTCTTGAAAGGAGGCTTGAGCCTCTTGAAAGGAGGCCTGAGCCTCTTGAAAGGAGGCTTCCTGAGCCTCTCTTGAAAGGAGGCTTCCTGAGCCTCTTGAAAGGAGGCTTCCGAGCCTCTTGAAAGGAGGCCTGAGCCTCTTGAAAGGAGGCTTCTGAGCCTCTTGAAAGGAGGCTCTGAGCCTCTTGAAAGGAGGCTTCCTGAGCTCTTGAAAGGAGGCTCTGAGCCTCTTGAAAGGAGGCCTGAGCCTCTTGAAAGGAGGCTTCCGGAGCTCTTGAAAGGAGGCTTTGAGCCTCTTGAAAGGAGGCTCTGAGCCTCTTGAAAGGAGGCTTCCGAGCCTCTTGAAAGGAGGCTTCCTGAGCCTCTTGAAAGGAGGCTCTGAGCCTCTTGAAAGGAGGCTTCCGAGCCTCTTGAAAGGAGGCTCTGAGCCTCTTGAAAGGAGGCTTCCTGAGCCTCTTGAAAGGAGGCTCTGAGCCTCTTGAAAGGAGGCTTCCGAGCCTCTTGAAAGGAGGCTTCCTGAGCCTCTTGAAAGGAGGCCTGAGCCTCTTGAAAGGAGGCTTCCTGAGCCTCTTGAAAGGAGGCTTCTGAGCCTCTTGAAAGGAGGCTTGAGCCTCTTGAAAGGAGGCTTGAGCCTCTTGAAAGGAGGCTTCCTGAGCCTCTTGAAAGGAGGCTTCCTGAGCCTCTTGAAAGGAGGCTTCCTGAGCCTCTTGAAAGGAGGCTGAGGCCTCTTGAAAGGAGGCTTCTGAGCTCTTGAAAGGAGGCTTCTGAGCCTCTTGAAAGGAGGCTTGAGCCTCTTGAAAGGAGGCTTCTGAGCCTCTTGAAAGGAGGCTTCTGAGCCTCTTGAAAGGAGGCTCTGAGCCTCTTGAAAGGAGGCTTCTGAGCCTCTTGAAAGGAGGCTCTGAGCCTCTTGAAAGGAGGCTTCTGAGCCTCTTGAAAGGAGGCTTCTGAGGCCTCTTGAAAGGAGGCTTCGAGCCTCTTGAAAGGAGGCTGAGCCTCTTGAAAGGAGGCTTCCTGAGCCTCTTGAAAGGAGGCTTCTGAGCCTCTTGAAAGGAGGCTCTGAGCCTCTTGAAAGGAGGCCTGAGCCTCTTGAAAGGAGGCTCTGAGCCTCTTGAAAGGAGGCTTCTGAGCCTCTTGAAAGGAGGCTCTGAGCCTCTTGAAAGGAGGCCTGAGCCTCTTGAAAGGAGGCTTCTGAGCCTCTTGAAAGGAGGCCTGAGCCTCTTGAAAGGAGGCTCTGAGCCTCTTGAAAGGAGGCTCTGAGCCTCTTGAAAGGAGGCTTCCTGAGCCTCTTGAAAGGAGGCTCTGAGCCTCTTGAAAGGAGGCCTGAGCCTCTTGAAAGGAGGCCTGAGCCTCTTGAAAGGAGGCTCTGAGCCTCTTGAAAGGAGGCTTCCTGAGCCTCTTGAAAGGAGGCTCTGAGCCTCTTGAAAGGAGGCTCTGAGCCTCTTGAAAGGAGGCTTCTGAGCCTCTTGAAAGGAGGCTTCTGAGCCTCTTGAAAGGAGGCTCTGAGCCTCTTGAAAGGAGGCTTCCTGAGCCTCTTGAAAGGAGGCTTCTGAGCCTCTTGAAAGGAGGCCTGAGCCTCTTGAAAGGAGGCTTCTGAGCCTCTTGAAAGGAGGCTTCTGAGCCTCTGAAAGGAGGCTTGAGCCTCTTGAAAGGAGGCCTGAGCCTCTTGAAAGGAGGCTTCTGAGCCTCTTGAAAGGAGGCTCTGAGCCTCTTGAAAGGAGGCTTGAGCCTCTTGAAAGGAGGCCTGAGCCTCTTGAAAGGAGGCTCTGAGCCTCTTGAAAGGAGGCTTCCGAGCCTCTTGAAAGGAGGCTCTGAGCTCTTGAAAGGAGGCCTGAGCCTCTTGAAAGGAGGCTTCTGAGCCTCTTGAAAGGAGGCTTCTGAGCCTCTTGAAAGGAGGCTTGAGCCTCTTGAAAGGAGGCTTCTGAGCCTCTTGAAAGGAGGCTCTGAGCCTCTTGAAAGGAGGCTTGAGCCTCTTGAAAGGAGGCTTCCTGAGCCTCTTGAAAGGAGGCTTCCGAGCCTCTTGAAAGGAGGCTTCCTGAGCCTCTTGAAAGGAGGCTTCTGAGCCTCTTGAAAGGAGGCTCTGAGCCTCTTGAAAGGAGGCTTCTGAGCCTCTTGAAAGGAGGCCTGAGCCTCTTGAAAGGAGGCTTCCGAGCCTCTTGAAAGGAGGCTTCTGAGCCTCTTGAAAGGAGGCTCTGAGCCTCTTGAAAGGAGGCTTCCTGAGCCTCTTGAAAGGAGGCTTCTGAGCCTCTTGAAAGGAGGCCTGAGCCTCTTGAAAGGAGGCTTCTGAGCCTCTTGAAAGGAGGCTCTGAGCCTCTTGAAAGGAGGCTTCTGAGCCTCTTGAAAGGAGGCTTCCTGAGCCTCTTGAAAGGAGGCTTGAGCCTCTTGAAAGGAGGCTTCTGAGCCTCTTGAAAGGAGGCCTGAGCCTCTTGAAAGGAGGCTTCTGAGCCTCTTGAAAGGAGGCTTCTGAGCCTCTTGAAAGGAGGCTTCTGAGCCTCTTGAAAGGAGGCTCTGAGCCTCTTGAAAGGAGGCCTGAGCCTCTTGAAAGGAGGCTCTGAGCCTCTTGAAAGGAGGCTTCCGAGCCTCTTGAAAGGAGGCTTCTGAGCCTCTTGAAAGGAGGCTTCCTGAGCCTCTTGAAAGGAGGCCTGAGCCTCTTGAAAGGAGGCTTGAGCCTCTTGAAAGGAGGCTTCCGAGCCTCTTGAAAGGAGGCTCTGAGCCTCTTGAAAGGAGGCTTCTGAGCCTCTTGAAAGGAGGCTCTGAGCCTCTTGAAAGGAGGCTCTGAGCCTCTTGAAAGGAGGCTCTGAGCCTCTTGAAAGGAGGCTCTGAGCCTCTTGAAAGGAGGCTTCCTGAGCCTCTTGAAAGGAGGCTTCCTGAGCCTCTTGAAAGGAGGCTTCTGAGCCTCTTGAAAGGAGGCTTCTGAGCCTCTTGAAAGGAGGCTTCCTGAGCCTCTTGAAAGGAGGCTTCTGAGCCTCTTGAAGGAGGCCTGAGCCTCTTGAAAGGAGGCTTCCTGAGCCTCTTGAAAGGAGGCTTCTGAGCCTCTTGAAAGGAGGCTTCCTGAGCCTCTTGAAAGGAGGCTTCCTGAGCCTCTTGAAAGGAGGCTTCTGAGCCTCTTGAAAGGAGGCTCTGAGCCTCTTGAAAGGAGGCTTCCGAGCCTCTTGAAAGGAGGCTTGAGCCTCTTGAAAGGAGGCTTCTGAGCTCTTGAAAGGAGGCCTGAGCCTCTTGAAAGGAGGCTTCCTGAGCCTCTTGAAAGGAGGCCTGAGCCTCTTGAAAGGAGGCTTCTGAGCCTCTTGAAAGGAGGCTTCCTGAGCCTCTTGAAAGGAGGCTTCCTGAGCCTCTTGAAAGGAGGCTCTGAGCCTCTTGAAAGGAGGCTCTGAGCCTCTTGAAAGGAGGCTTCTGAGCCTCTTGAAAGGAGGCTCTGAGCCTCTTGAAAGGAGGCTTCCGAGCCTCTTGAAAGGAGGCTTCTGAGCCTCTTGAAAGGAGGCTCTGAGCCTCTTGAAAGGAGGCTTGAGCCTCTTGAAAGGAGGCTTCCTGAGCCTCTTGAAAGGAGGCTTCTGAGCCTCTTGAAAGGAGGCCTGAGCCTCTTGAAAGGAGGCTTCTGAGCCTCTTGAAAGGAGGCTTCCTGAGCCTCTTGAAAGGAGGCTTCCGAGCCTCTTGAAAGGAGGCTGGAGCCTCTTGAAAGGAGGCCTGAGCCTCTTGAAAGGAGGCTCTGAGCCTCTTGAAAGGAGGCTTCCTGAGCCTCTTGAAAGGAGGCTTCTGAGCCTCTTGAAAGGAGGCTCTGAGCCTCTTGAAAGGAGGCTTCTGAGCCTCTTGAAAGGAGGCTTCCTGAGCCTCTTGAAAGGAGGCCTGAGCCTCTTGAAAGGAGGCTTCTGAGCCTCTTGAAAGGAGGCTTCTGAGCCTCTTGAAAGGAGGCTCTGAGCCTCTTGAAAGGAGGCTTCTGAGCCTCTTGAAAGGAGGCTTCTGAGCCTCTTGGAAGGAGGCCTGAGCCTCTTGAAGGAGGCTTCCTGAGCCTCTTGGAAGGAGGCTTGAGCCTCTTGAAGGAGGCTTTCGAGCCTCTTGGAAGAAGGCTTGAGCCTCTTGGAAGGAGGCTTCCGAGCCTCATATGAAAGGAGGGTTCCGAGCCGCTTGAAAAGAGGCTTCCGAGCCTCTTAAAAGGAGGCTTCCAAGCCTCTCTTTGAAGAAGGCTTCCTAGCCGCTTGAAAGGAGGTTTCCGGGCTTTTTGGGATGAGGTTTCTGAGCTTCTTGAAATGAGGCTTCCGAGCCTATTGAAAGGAGGCTTATGACTCGGCAGAAGGCTTTACGAAAAGCTTCGAAGAAGGCTTTTGCAACGAAGCTTCTGAGCTTTTAATAGATTTTAATAAACTGATCGCATCGCCATGCATATTATGTACAATACAAAGGTTTTGAATGAAACATAAAACAATTATCAAAAATAATTATAAGTTTTTATTGTCAGAGGTACCCCTGGGACCAGCGAAGGTATCCCCAGGGGTACATGTACCCCAGGTTGAGAACCGCTGATGAAGAGGAACGGAAACAAAGTGCATTTTAGGAGATGCTGTGCGTGGAGGAAAACATTTCTTCGAAAATAACATTTGCCCAAAAATACCATTTTCCCGAATATGACATTTCCCCGAAAATGACATTTCCCCGAATAATAACATTTTCCAGAAAATTACATTTCCTCTAAATTAACAATTGCCCTGAAGCAACATTTCCGGGAATATATATCGTCTTCCCAGTAATATTGTTTCCTAGAATAAAAAGAATATATTAAAGTCTGCCTTCTTTAATCAATCTTTTACTTTTCTCATCAAATATTCAAGTATCAATAACAAAAAGCAATGACCCAGTGACCAACTGATTTTAGCGAAATCAAACTGGCAACTCCGGGTAAGGCCAGATGCATACCGCCACCAACGAAAAAAAAAGAAATCTTCCACATTTGGAAGTAAATTTTGCGAGGCAGCAAAACGCCTTCGCAACATTAACGCATTACTCTGCCCGCGTATCAATGTACTGTGCAATGGAATTGTATGTCCCTTATTCATATCAGCTTGACCTAGAGCTAGTATGGAACCTAGTTGACGTCAAATATGTTAAAGAATTAGGGACGGTTCCGATAATTATAGAACAACGTCAAAACTTTGTTGTTATAACTTTCCAGCTTTGTTTATACTTTTGTCGCAAAGGTTATCATTCAAAATTATAGGTTTTACAGCATATGTTGCGCTACAAGGAATAAGTAATTGAGAAATGCTGCAACGACATTCATGAATTTCTTTCAGTACTGCTTTTGGATTTATATGAAATGGCGCAACGAGAGTCCATAAAGGTTTCTGTTTCGCCACAATCACCTTTTCGCCTCACCAGCTTCGATCAAGACCTGAAGCTGATCCAGCTGTTCGGTTACTGGGGCTCGTCCAACAACCCGGACCGTCACCTCTCGAGGAATGCCATTTACGCGCTGCTCATCATCTTCCTGATGGTTCCCTTGATACTGGCCATCGTGGAAGACGTTTACAATGAGGATTATGACAAATCAACACGAGCCACCGGCGAGCTAATGAGCTTCACCTTGGATATGGTTTCGATTTTTACCATTGTTGGCAAGAAGCAGAAGCTCAGACGGATCATGAGCAAATTGCAAACCATGTGTGAGAAATGTGAGTATATTGAACGATTGAGAAAAAAAACGTAATGCGCATTTGATTGACGTCTAATTTTGTGCCAGTGATGGACGAAGCCGATCCGTACACAGTGGGAATTATCAAAAGCACGGAGATACTATCCAGAAAGACATCTTTGAATATGTATCGTGTCATGGGGATTATCACTCTGATGTATTCTGCTATTCCGCTTCTGATCACGATTTTCAGCGTGGCCTTTTTGAACTACAAACCAACTCCATTTTCTACCGGGTTCGAGATCAAGTATAAGTTGCATTAGAATATAAATATTTGATCATAAATATCTCGTTTTATCTCCTCCAACCCAGTTTCTACTACCTCAACGTACAATCGAATGTATGGATATACGTTGGATATATGGCCGCTTCTATACCATCTTGTTGGATCGTTGCAGTCTCCACCGGAATGAAGAACACGCTATTTAGCAACATATTTAATCACTGTACCATTAACTTTCACATTTTGAAGCACCGAATCGAGAAACTCAAGCATCTTCCAGTATCGGAAGTGAACGATCACCTCAAAAACTGCGTAGACTTGCACAACGATTCGTTTGAGTAGGTATCGCCAATGATTTAAGCCCATTGGAGACATTGATTCCATTCCTCGTAATGTTTTCAGATGTGCTGAGATTTTGGAGGATTCGATCAACGGTGCTTTGCTGGCGCACTACCTCGGAAGCATGGCCGTTGTTTGTTTGCAGATGCTTTGTTTCACAATCATCGAGCTGGACGGTTTCATGGCGTTCCGGTTGTTTGCCATACTGGGTTACGTCGCCTGCGAGGTTGCGTTGTTTGCCTGGTTGGGAAACCGCTTGGCGGATGCCGTGAGTTAATAAATACAATAGTTAAAACTAAATTTATTGTGCGTCCTTGTGCAGGGTTCCCAGGTGGCGGATGCTATTTATTTTACCGACTGGTATGACAAGCCAATTCACGTTCAGAAAACTATGATGATGATCCTTACTCGAGGACAGAGGATTCCTGCAATCACCATTGGAAAGTTTTTCCAAACTAACCTGCCGGGATTGAGAAGGATGGTGAACTCCGTTTACACACTCTTTCTGTTCATCCAAAATCTTTACCGAGATATCGATGAGTGAACTCATGTGAAATGCATAGAGGGTTGGAAGATACAGAACAATCATTGCTGGATGTTTAAATTTTATATTTTTTCTTTCTCACTGGATCTATCGATTATTGGTTCGTTAAACTGCGTGGTGTTGATTGGAAAAGTTTCCTGAGTTGCCGACCACATAAGATCATCAAACCTATCCTTGTTCCAATAACAGCCAAAAATAATTCCAACGCGACGGTAAAGTGCACCACAGGCGGAGATTGGACGATTGAAAACTTCCCTCGAAAAATAAAAATAAAACACATCTTCCCCGCAAGTGTCAGCGAATGTATTCTATTCTTCCGGACTCATGTGGCGAACTGCTGCTTAACAAGACCATGTTACCTAATTTCCCAAAGCAGTTCCAGCTCGTTGACTGCCTAACGGACTGGTTGATAGCGCGCGTGGATATGGAGGCGTCAGCTTCTTTCGGAAGGAACTTTTCCCATCAAAAGCTTAGCAGAGACACTTGTCGGTACACTCGATTTTAGTTTTCGCCGTCTTTCGGTTTCTTGCCTGGGGGGATTTGTTGTGGCGTGGCAATAAAAATACACACCCAACAACTGATACGGAGGTACCAATATCGCCGCGGCGCCGGGTTCGGTAAGGACGAAGAAAACTGCAACACACCGACAGATACTTTAATCAGATTATAAAAATTACTTTCGTACTGCGATACACAAAGAATCGGCGAAGAAAAAAGAATTTGCCGGTCGGTTGTTTCTTTTCTGATAGGGTTGCGGAGTTTTTCATGAATATATCGCAATGATGTTGACCCTCTTTTACACATTCTAATTCTAGACAAATTACTGTTTTCACATTTAAGTGATCAGCAAACACTTTCAAAATGGCTGAAAATTTGAATGTGCTTAACAGGACAGCGCGTAGCTGGTGACCCTACCCTTGTGGAAATTACATTTGTGCAATGTCTTCTTTTCCGAGCGGCCCAGTGCGACGGCAAAGTTTTTCTTATCTCGAACTGTACCACACCCCTTCCCATAAACCGACTTGGTCCACCAAGGCAAGACAACGAACATGCTCAGGCTGTGATCCAATTGAGTCAGTAAAGGTTGAACTGAAAGTTGACAATTCGATAATTGTTTTTTTTATTTCGTGGTGGAATTTTTATTCGAAGTCGGCTCATTTGAATATTGATAGTGTTACCAATTCTCCGAATTCTATCGAATTTTCGAATTGTTCGGCTGAAGTTGTCATTCTAAATTTAAGCCTGTGCAAAAACAAAGCAACCAAGTAGGTCACCGACGAACATGCCGGGAAGCCATATCCATGGGAACGATAACGACGAGTGATGCGATGCTGAAAATGGCGAGAAAATATTTGCAGAGGTGGATTTAATTAAGAAAAATCCCTCCTTTATTGAGACCGAGAGGAAAGTTTTGGTATTTTTTGTCCCCATAGCTGATGGTACGCGTAAATTGCCCGCACAGCAGGTATACACTTTGGGAACTTTGGTAACCTACTCCCTTTTGCTGTTTGCACTTCCAGCCGTGTGACGTTGTAGTTAGTCGGTAGTGAAAATGAATTACCGTTCGAAGTTTGAGTTGACTTGAGGCTTCATTGAAGGTGCCATCGACAAGTTTTGAGGAAGTTGAAGATATTTGACAGAAGGAAGTTGCTTTTGAACATTTTTTTCACCAGAGGTGGGAGTAGTAGCGGAACATTTACCTTTAAAATTTATTGTCGTTGCACAAAAACTCATGACATCTGTTGTTTGCATTTTTCAGAAAATTCTTGGAATTGTTTCGGGAAGTTCATTTGGAACGTGAAAATGTTCATTTAGTGTGCTGAAAATTTCATGTTTTCAAACTTAAGAACAACTGCAAGGTAAAAACGATAGCCTTACTTATGGATCCTGTGCGGCCTTCTTGAAAGATCTCCATCCTGGGTGATGTTCAGCCTGTCGTCAGGTTAGGTTTCGGTCGACTTCTTAGTTCTTTTATTTCCTTATGTACCGTTTTGCCTCAAATCCCACATTTGACTCATATTCCGAACACTGGCATTGTAGCGCCCTTAAATTAACATTTTCATCGGTTTTCCCTACTAAGAATTACAAGATTACATTACAAGATTAGAAGATTACAAACGAATTCAAGATTCTATGGAAATAATTACACGAATAAAGACAAAACGGCCATATAAAAGCGAGTGTTCGGAATATGAGTAATGTTCGGAATTTGAGTCAAAACGGTACTTGACGACGCCGCCAGTCTGCCTCTGCTGCTCTGCCCACCTCTAAACCGAATCATTGGAAGCCGAACGGAAATTCGAGGAACAGACACACCACACACACTGTCGGAATCCTGAATAGGATTCTGTCGGAATCCTGAACAGGACTCCATCGGAATCCTGAACAGGATTCTGTCGGAATCCTGAATAGGATTCTGTCGGAATCCTGAATAGGATTCTATCAGGATCCTGAATATGATTCTGTCGGAATCCTGAATAGGATTTTGTCGGAATCCTGAACAGGATTCTGTCGGAATCCTGAACATGATTCTGTCGGAATCCTGGATAGGATTCTGTCGGAATCCTGAATAGGATTCTGTCGGAACCCTTAATAGAATTCTGTCGGAATCCTAAATAGGATTCTGACGCAATCCTGAATAGAATTTTGCCGGAATCCTGAATAGGATTTTGTCGGAATCCAAAATAGGATTGGATTCTGACCACGATTCTGTCGGAATCCTGAATAGGATTCTGTCGCAACGCTGAACAGGATTTTGTCGGAATCCTGAAAAGGATTCTATCGGATTCATGAGAAGGATTCTATCGGAACCCTGGAAAGGATTCTGTCGGAATCCTGCAAACAATTCTGTCGGAATCCTATAAAAGATTCTGTCGGAATCCTGAATAGGATTCTGCCGGAATCCTGAATAGGATTCTGTCGGAATCATGAATAGGATAGTGTCGGAATCTTGAATAGAATTCTGTCGGAATCCTGAATAAGATTTTGTCGGAATCCTGAAAAGGATTCTATCGGAATCCTGAATATGATTCTGTCGGAATCCTGAATAGGATAATGTCGCAATCTTGAAACGAATTCTGTCGGAATTCTGAAAAAGATTCTGTCGGAATCCTGAATAGGATTCTGTCTGAATATTGAATAGGATAATGTCGGAATCCTGAGTAGGGTTCTGTCGGAATCCTGAGTAGGGTTCTGTCGGAATCCTGAGTAGGGTTCTGTCGGAATCCTGCATAGGATTCTGTCGGAATCTTGAACAGGATTCTGTCGGAATCCTGAATAGGATACTGTCGGAATCCTGAAAAGGATTCTGTCGGAATCCTGAAAATGATTCTGTCGGAATCCTGAAAAGGATTTTGTTGGAATCCTGAATAGGATTCTGTCGGAATCCGGAATAGGATTCTGTCGGAATCCTGAATAGGATTCTGTCGGAATCCTGAATAGGATTCTGTCGGAATCCTGAATAGGATTCTGTCGGAATCCTGAATAGGATTCTGTCAGAATCCTGAATAGGATTCTGTCGGAATCCTGAATAGGATTCTGTCGGAATCCTGAATAGGATTCTGTCGAAATCCTGAATAGGATTCTGTCGGAATTCTGAATAGGATTCGGTCGGAATACTGAATAGGATTCTGTCTGAATATTGAATAGGATAATGTCGGAATCCTGAATAGGATTCTGTCGGAATCCTGAATCGGACTCTGTCGAAACGCTGAACAGGATTCTGTCGAAATCCTGAATAGGATTCTGTCGAAATCCTGAATAGAATTCTGTCGGAATCCTGAAAAGGATTCTGTTTTCGAGACGAGCCAGCCTCGGGCTGAAAGTCTCGATAATAAAGAAAAAAAAGGTTCTGTCGGAATCCTGAAAAGGACTCTGTCGGAATCCTGAAAAGGATTCTGTCGGAATCCTGAAAAGGATTCTGTCGGAATCCTGAAAAGGATTCTGTCGGAATCCTGAAAAAGGTTTTGTCGGAATCCTGAAAAGGATTCGGTCGGAATCCTGAGAAGGATTCTGTCGGAATCCTGAAAACGATTCTGTCGGAATCCTGAAAAGGATTCTGTCGGACTCCTGAATAGGATTCTGTCGGAATCCTGAAAAGGATTCTGTCGGAATCCTGAAAAGGATTCTGTCGGAATCCTGAAAACGATTCTGTCGGAATCCTGAAAAGGATTCTGTCGGAATCCTGAATAGGATTCTGTCGGAATCCTGAAAAGGATTCTGTCGGAATCCTGAAAAGGATTCTGTCGGAATCCTGAAAAGGATTCTGTCGGAATCCTGAAAAGGATTCTGACGGAACCCTGAAAAGGATTCTGTCGGAATCCTGAGAAGGATTCTGTCGGAATCCTGAAAAGGATTCTGTCGGAATCCTGAAAAGGATTCTGTCGGAATCCTGAAAAGGATTCTGTCGGAATCCTGAATAGGATTCTGTCGGAATCCTGAATAGGATTCTGTTGGAATCCTGAATATGATTCTGTCGGAATCCTGAAAAGGATTCTGTCGGAATCCTGAACATAATTCTGTCGAAATCC
Organism: Armigeres subalbatus; assembly: GCF_024139115.2. Lineage (NCBI taxonomy): Eukaryota > Metazoa > Arthropoda > Insecta > Diptera > Culicidae > Armigeres > Armigeres subalbatus. The sequence goes on from NC_085139.1 coordinate 90,622,384, forward strand.
TGAACATGATTCTGTCGGAATCCTGAATAGGATTCTGTCGGAATCCTGAATAGGATTCTGTCGGAATCCTGAATAGGATTCTGTCGCAATCCTGAATAGGATTCTGTCGGAATCCTGAATAGGATTCTGTCGGAATCCTGAATAGGATTCTGTCGGAATCCTGAATAGGATTCTGTCGGAATCCTGAATAGGATTCTGTCGGAATCCTGAATAGGATTCTGTCGGAATCCTGAATAGGATTCTGTCGGAATCCTGAATAGGATTCTGTCGGAATCCTGAATAGGATTCTGTCGGAATCCTGAATAGGATTCTGTCGGAATCCTGAATAGGATTCTGTCGGAATCCTGAATAGGATTCTGTCGGAATCCTGAATAGGATTCTGTCGGAATCCTGAATAGGATTCTGTCGGAATCCTGAATAGGATTCTGTCGGAATCCTGAATAGGATTCTGTCGGAATCCTGAATAGGATTCTGTCGGAATCCTGAATAGGATTCTGTCGGAATCCTGAATAGGATTCTGTCGGAATCCTGAATAGAATTCTGTCGGAATCCTGAACATGATTCTGTCGAAATCCTGAACATGATTTTGTCGGAAACCTGAACATGATTCTGTCGGAATTCTGAATAAAATTCTGTCGGAATCCTGAATAGGATACTGTCAGGATCCTGAATATGATTCTGTTGGAATCCTGAAAAGGATTCTGTCGGAATCATGAATAGGATTCTGTCGGAATCTTAAATAGGATTCTGTCGGAATCCTGACTAGGATTCTGTCAGAATCCTGAATAGGATTCTGTCGGAATCCTGAATAGGATTCTGTCGGAATCCTGAATAGGATTCTGTCGGAATCCTGAATAGGATTCTGTCGGAATCCTGAATAGGATTCTGTCGGAATCCTGAAAAGGATTCTGTCGGAATCCTGAAAAGGATTCTGTCGGAATCCTGAAAAGGATTCTGTCGGAATCCTGAAACGAGTTCTGTCGGAATCCTGAAAAGGATTCTGTCGGAATCCTGAAAAGGATTCTGTCGGAATCCTGAAAAGGATTCTGTCGGAATCCTGAAAAGGATTCTGTCGGAATCCTGAAAAGGATTCTGTCGGAATCCTGAAAAGGATTCTGTCGGAATCCTGAAAAGGATTCTGTCGGAATCCTGAAAAGGATTCTGTCGGAATCCTGAAAAGGATTCTGTCGGAATCCTGAAAAGGATTCTGTCGGAATCCTGAAAAGGATTCTGTCGGAATCCTGAAAACGATTCTGTCGGAATCCTGAAAAGGATTCTGTCGGAATCCTGAAAAGGATTCTGTCGGAATCCTGAAAAGGATTCTGTCGGAATCCTGAAAAGGATTCTGTCGGAATCCTGAAAAGGATTCTGTCGGAATCCTGATAAAGGATTCTGTCGGAATCCTGATAAAGGATTCTGTCGGAATCCTGATAAAGGATTCTGTCGGAATCCTGATAAAGGATTCTGTCGGAATCCTGATAAAGGATTCTGTCGGAATCCTGATAAAGGATTCTGTCGGAATCCTGATAAAGGATTCTGTCGGAATCCTGAGGATTCTTGAATCCTGAATAGGATTCTGTCGGAATCCTGGATAGGATTCTGTCGGAATCCTGATAAAGGATTCTGTCGGAATCCTGATAAAGGATTCTGTCGGAATCCTGAAAAGGATTCTGTCGGAATCCTGAAAACGATTCTGTCGGAATCCTGAAAAGGATTCTGTCGGAATCCTGAAAAGGATTCTGTCGGAATCCTGAAAAGGATTCTGTCGGAATCCTGAAAAGGATTCTGTCGGAATCCTGAAAAGGATTCTGTCGGAATCCTGATAAAGGATTCTGTCGGAATCCTGATAAAGGATTCTGTCGGAATCCTGATAAAGGATTCTGTCGGAATCCTGATAAAGGATTCTGTCGGAATCCTGAATAGGATTCTGTCGGAATCCTGAAAAGGATTCTGTCGGAATCCTGAAAAGGATTCTGTCGGAATCCTGAATAGGATTCTGTCGGAATCCTGAAATGGATTCTGTCGGAATCCTGAATAGGATTCTGTCGGAATCCTGAAAAGGATTCTGTCGGAATCCTGAAAAGGATTCTGTCGGAATCCTGAATAGGAATTTTTTTTTAATTTCCAAAAAAATCCAATTTCTAAACTCACACTTTTGTGGGCTTCGTGGCCGTGCGGTTAGCGACGTCAATCATCTAGACGCATGTGCTGTGAAGAATGGGTTCGATTCCCGCCCGGTAAGAAAACATTCCGTAAAGCGAAAAGTTCCCCACTGGTCTACTAGGTGTTGTGTAAATGTCCTGTCCGTTGTCTCATGCTGGATGTTAAATGTTCAGTCTGTGCGACCTCTGGTCGAAGACGGTGATTCTGTCTTTATTTTATTCGTTTTTTTATTCTTTTTTTGAAACTTCAAAGTTTCAAAAATTTTACTGTTTTTTTCAAAATGTCTGTAACAGTCTAACACTAAGATCAAAAGTCTATGCAAGTTATAATGATTTTATACATGACTGTATGAAGAGAATCGACAGTAGAGTTTAAATATTTTTTCTGAGTAGTTTGCTTCCACAATACTCATTTCTATCAAATGATTCCACTGGTCATCTTGAAACTTGACGAACTTCCAAATGGTTCGTAATTATTGGAAAATATGCTTGATTTCAAGCATTTGTCAAACTCCTTTGGCTTTGCTTACATAACGAAGCCAAACGCAATGGAGCGCTTTACGCCTACGACGGACGGTACGGTGCCCGTGAGTCTAATATTTATAAGGGCCCCTCACCGACTGGTATGGTGGTGCTTCCAAAATATGTGATGAGTGTTGGCCTCCATCGGTCAAGTTGGGGTCCGTCAACTGTTGTTACGTTGAGTTCGGTACCCACAGTCATTGAAGAATGACGGTGACCCTTTGATACTTGCGGTATGCGTTGAAATATTGCACGCCATCAGCCATAAAGTGTGAGAAAAAATCCTAAAGCTCTTAACATCAAACGATCGCACCATTATGCTGCCTGCCATTGCTATGCGAAAGCGATGTTGCTCGTTTGTTCGCGAGGAAGATGGAGTGATTAAATGGAGGAACCGGTTGACCTGCGCGCTGCCGCTTGGGAATGTTTAATTCCTTCATTTTGGATGATAATCGGTGTGATTTTTGTGATGATTTATATCGCCATATTTCGAATGACGCATCGTACGTGCGCCTCTTAGCTTAGGTTGATGATTGAACGTGTGCTTTGTTGGTTCCAGTCAGAGCCGAACGCGCTATAGCGTTTGTGGTCGAGGTGATTCCGTTCGTCGGATGAGTGTCCCGCTGTGAGTGGACCCAAATATGCAAATGGTTTTTCATTAGGATATATGTCATTGGGATTGAAAGATGGAACGCGTGGTTCAAAAGGTTAATCCACTCAATCCTGAAAAAACGGCTTTGTTTGGCAATCAAATTTTTTTTCACATTTTCGCATTTTTTTATTAAATGTTTGATAACAGTTGAACTACGACAACTCCCATAAATAACAACATGGGTTTTGGAGGACCCTAAAAAGGTTTCTCACTGTGAGAATTAGTAGAAACACTTCAACTCACGTTCGGTGACTGCTTTTTGACGCTCATCTCAATATGTGTAAACAAAATGAAAACTGCTAAATAGCTTCAGCAAATAAAGACTAATACATCAGTTTGCCGAGACATTTAACATATCCACAAAACAAGACAAAATTTTCAAAACGACTTATCTGCTTTTGTAAACGAAGATTCAAACGACGATTTGACGAATCTGATAGCTCTCCCACGCAAACCAACACCATCAACAAGTAGCGGAGTCCTTCGCTCACCTATTGATGGTGTTTTTTTTTCGTGGGAGAGCTATCGGTTCGTCAAATCGTCGTTTGAATCTTTATTTACAAAAACAGATAAGTCGTTTTGAAAATTTTGTCTTGAAAAACTCAAATCACCGACAGGATGAGGGATGTTTCCCTACAACCGGATGGAGGAGTTAGTTTGCGTGGATAAACTCATAAAAAACGCCCAGATATTAATCTTTGTTTACTAAAGCAATTGAGTCATTTAGGAAACTTTTTCCTGTAAATCACCAAACTGTCACTGCATGCTTAGAATAAAGTGATGCCAATATTACGTTCGCCACGCTGCTGAATCGACATCTCATTTCAATGCTCTACTGAAAACCTAGATGAAATTTAATTAACGAAAAAGAACATTGAATCAAAATAAATGCATGATTTACCTGGAATTCATCGATAAAGTAAAAATGTCAGACTGTAAAACCCACATCGTCGCAATTCCCTTCGCTACAATTAAACCTCAATTCATGAAAACACATGCAGAGAGTCGGTACTCGGTACGATATCCAACCAAGCAGAGCATGGCCCCGTCAAGGAACTGTCGCTGTTACCCGACGCTGCTCTTGGCTGGCAAAACACGTTCTTCCGTCTTCCAGGAATATTACCTAATTTTGGCACCCATTCAAGATCCGACATCGTCGTCACCACCGCCGCTACGCCAAGCCAAAAGGCAACATAAGCGAATAAGTGACACAATTTGAACTAATTTTCCCCGCATTTAGTCACACACATACACAGACACGGTCGTGTGGATGCTGCTGGCTGGTGCCTTGTTGCGGAAATTTTGCTCTGCTAATTTCCAGTTATTTACATAACAGATTGAGAGCGGAACCTACTTCCACCTACAGTAGAGATGCTTTCGTTGCTGCTTTGTTCTTCAGATTATTTGCACATCAAACTTCAATGCGGTGGCGCCACCGAGCGTTTTATGTTGTGGAATACCGAAGCAGAGAATGCCAATTTTTCCGCAGTCGGCAAAGTTCTACTCGCTGCCTTAAAATAATTTATAAGCACACAGAATTATAGTAAATATTTCAAAATTACTTTTCTCGATCACCTGTCCATTGAAACCCCTCCGTTCGGAGATGAGCTTTCGAAGTCATAAAAACTTGCGAAACTGTTCCGTTATAACGACGACGACGACAACGAAAGTCTATTGTATGGAGAAACTATGCACAGCTGAACAGTTTCACTGCATTGGAGCAATAAATTTAACGACTGCAGCCCGCAGACGAAAACAAAATCGTCATAAAACTCCCAACAAAGTTTGAACCACCCGGAAGAGTCCGGCAGCGACTGACTATGATGATGACGACATGACGACGACGCGGCGGTAAGAAAACACGTGTTCTCGGAATTCTCAACACCCCTCCGACCAACATAGGTTTAACTTACACGAACGACCAAGCTTCAAAAATATTCGGAACGCTATGTTCAAATCGTTATATCTCAGCCGTTAGTGGGTCAATTTAAACAATTTTGTAACTTTTAAATTTCCCCGTCCTTCACATTTGTTTGAGACGGTGACCCTTTCAATCGCATAAAAAATGACCATTTAGAACCTCAAAACTTCAGATCAACTAGCGATTTCGATACAAATTGTGTTCATGCTGATGTTAGTAAGATTGTTTGAAATCCGTGTGATTTAGAAAGAGAGTGAGACTTCCTCTACAAATTTGTTCAAGAGATAAAACCATTCTGTGGTGATCATACTATTTTGGAACCCATCCGCTTAGCGGCGCTAGTGTATATGGGAATAATCGTTTAGTTAGATATTTTGGAATCCGTAAGATTTAGGAAATAGACCTGTGCGTCGCCACGCCACGCCGCCACCAGCAAAAATGAATCGGCTCGCCGCCGTATGGAAATTGATCACACCGCCGAAAATTATTTGACACACCGATGGCTAGCAAAGGACTACTAAAGCAGCAGCCTGATGATGAAGTCATCTACCTCTATTGTAAATTGATAGTCACTATTGAGAATGCCATTTGCTGTCGGAAATTCATTTTTACAGTTAAGTTCGTATGATTATTGTCTACTTATAATTATGCAGCATTTATTCTCTTTTCCAATAAATTCCATAAATTGAAATAAACCCACAACTGCAACTAGCATGGAGCTGGTTTTTAGTTAAAAAGCGCAAAAAATGTCGCTTGAAAGTGCCTTTGTAAGGGCAGCCAAATCGGCAAATAGATTCCTTGCTATACAACGTGATTTTTTTCTGAAAAACCCAGACACTTAGTCTTTAAAAAAATGTGAGAATCCTTATGTACTAATTTAAGTAATTGATCCTTGAACGCCTTGTAGGAATTTCCTCCTACAAGAATTTCTTTCCGTCTGAAATTATCTTTGAATTACATTTCAAATTTATTTGTAAAATCAACAAGATTTTCGCTTTGGAAATTCTTTTTGAACTTCCTTGAGAAATGCTTTCTAAACGTGTAGCCGGCAAGGAGCGATCCGTCCTTAAAAGCACGTGGCTTAAGCGCCACTCCACAAGGGAGACCACGGCCCAAGTTAAATTTGCCCGGATGAGACTCTCTCAAGGCGAGTTCATTTTTATTTTCCCGATAAGGATTTATGGATCGGTCCAGCCAGCAACAACGAAAAGTGCCAAATTGTGTCCACCCTATTTTCCATCCATACTTTACTGCCACACCATACTCTCAAAGAGTCGGTGAGAGCCCTCCAGACCTACAGGCTTAAAATCAATAACACAGATATGTGTTTGTTTCACACAAAACGGACCTAATGCAGAACATCACCTAGATGAGCGACAGTTACACAGGTACAAAAATGCCTCATACGGTCGTGACGAACTAAATACTGTTGAAAATATTGAAATCCAAGCTTCAATAAAACCACACGAGCTATTTTTGTGACTGTGTAACTGTCGCTCATCTAGGTGTTGTTCTGCATTAGGTCCGTTTTGTGTGAAGCAAACATATCTCTGTGTTATTGATTTTAAGCGTGTAATATACTCTAAATGGGAGAGCGCCTCTCATCATCGGCAGACTCTCTCCTCTCACCAACAATCATCAATGAGCTGGAAGAAACATAAACAATCCACAGTCAAACTCAACATTGGAGGACGGGACGGGACGGGACGGAACATCAAACAATATCGCGCTGTGGGTGCGTGGAATTCGTTGCGGGTGAAATATAAAGCCAATCTGGCAGAACAGCACATAATGAGCACAAGCACCGTTTCGCACATATAGAGCACATTTTTAACTGATTGTTTCACATTAATACCGACAACCGCACACGAATCACACGCACACTTAATCTGCCTACAGCAACCAGAGAACGAACAAATAATTTATTAATTAACTATATTTAACGCCACGTTAAATTATCCTACCTGTAACACACGAAACACTAACAACAAACGTGTACTTCCAACTCCTTGGAGAATCACGGACGAAATGATCGAGTCTGTGAATTCTCAGATTAAGGAAGGTGGGACTCGGACACAATCGGAAGTACGTCATTTCCCGACCCCTTTGTGTACAATCGTGGCTTTATCGGCACGATTGATAACTTGACCAGATAGTCACGCTGCTATCCCTTTCCCACCTTATCCAGGAAACAAATGGCCTCGACCTTGGAAAGCTTGACTGCTTGATTAATGCTCGCTTGCCTATGTCAAGGGAACATTATATCTAAGTTTATTGGCAATTGCAAGATTTGTATACTTACAATCTAATTTATTTACAAAATCTATTTACAAACTATATACAAAATTACTGAATGCTACAAACGAATATTTCTTCAAGTTCCGGGAGGAACTTCCGGAAGGAGTTCCCGAAGGAGCTTCCGGAGGAGTTCCCGAAGGAACTTCCGGAGGAGTTCCCGAAGGAACTTCCGGAGGAGTCCCTGGAGGAACTTCCGGAGGAACTTCCGGAGGAGTTCCCGGAAGAACTACCGGAGGACTTCCTGGAGAAAGTTCCGGAGGAGTCCCTGGAGGAACCTGTAGAGGAGTTCCCGGAGAAATTTCTGGAGGAGTTCCCGAAGGAAATTCCAGAGGAGTTCCCAGAGGATCAACCGGAAGAGTTCCCGGAGGATATTCCGAAGCAGTTCCTGGAGGAACTTCCGGAGGAGTTCCTGAGGAACTTCCGGAGGAGTTCCTGGAGGAACTTCCGGAGGAGTTCCCGGAGGAACTTCCGGAGGAGTTCCTGAGGAACTTCCGGAGGAGTTCCCGGAGGAACTTCCGGAGGAGTTCCCGGAGGAACTTCCAGAGGAGTTCCGGAGGAACTTCCGGAGGAGTTTCGGAGAAACTTCCGGAGAAGTTTCTGGACGAACTTTTGGAGGAGTTTCTGGAGGAACTTCTGGAGGAGTTGCTGGAGGAACCTCCGTAGGAGTTTCTGGAGGATCTTCCGGACGAGTTTCTGGAGGAACTTCCTGAGGAGTTTCTGGAGGAACTTCCGGAGGAGTTTCTGGAGGAACTTCCGGAGGAGTTTCCGGAGGAGTTTCCGGAGGAACTTCCGGAGGAGTTTCCGGAGGAACTTCCGGAGGAGTTTCCGGAGGAACTTCCGGAGGAGTTTCCGGAGGAACTTCCGGAGGAGTTTCCGGAGGAACTTCCGGAGGAGTTTCCGGAGGAGTTTCCGGAGGAACTTCCGGAGGAGTTTCCGGAGGAACTTCCGGAGGAGTTTCCGGAGGAGTTTCCGGAGGAACTTCCGGAGGAGTTTCCGGAGGAACTTCCGGAGGAGTTTCCGGAGGAACTTCCGGAGGAGTTTCCGGAGGAACTTCCGGAGGAGTTTCCGGAGGAACTTCCGGAGGAGTTTCCGGAGGAACTTCCGGAGGAGTTTCCGGAGGAACTTCCGGAGGAGTTTCCGGAGGAACTTCCGGAGGAGTTTCCGGAGGAACTTCCGGAGGAGTTTCCGGAGGAACTTCCGGAGGAGTTTCCGGAGGAACTTCCGGAGGAGTTTCCGGAGGAACTTCCGGAGGAGTTTCCGGAGGAACTTCCGGAGGAGTTTCCGGAGGAACTTCCGGAGGAGTTTCCGGAGGAACTTCCGGAGGAGTTTCCGGAGGAACTTCGGAGGAGTTTCGGAGGAACTTCCAGAGGAGTTTCCGGAGGAACTTCCGGAGGAGTTTCCGGAGGAGTTTCCGGAGGATTTTCCGGAGGAGTTCGGAGGAACTACCAGAGGAGTTCCCGGAAGAACTTCCGGAGGAGTTCGGAGGAACTTCCGGAGGAGTTCCTGAGGAACTTCCGGAGGAATTCCTGGAGGAACTTCCGGAGGAGTTCGGAGGAACTTCCGGAGGAGTTCCCGGAGGAACTTCCGGAGGAGTTCCTGGAGGAACTTCCGGAGGAGTTCCTGGAGGAACTTCCGGAGGAGTTCCCGGAGGAGCTTCCGGAGGAGTTCCCGGAGGAACCTCCGGAGGAGTTCCTGAGGAACTTCCGGAGGAGTTCCTGGAGGAACTTCCGGAGGAGTTCCCGGAGGAACTTCCGGAGGAGTTCCCGGAGGAACTCCGGAGGAGTTCCGGAGGAACTTCCGGAGGAGTTCCCGGAGGAACTTCCGGAGGAGTTCCTGGAGGAACTTCCGGAGGAGTTCCGGAGGAACTTCGGAGGAGTTCCCGGAGGAACTTCGGAGGAGTTCCCGGAGGAACTTCCGGAGGAGTTCCTGGAGGAACTTCCGAGGAGTTCCCGGAGGAACTTCCGGAGGAGTTCCCGGAGGAACTTCCGGAGGAGTTCCTGGAGGAACTTCCGGAGGAGTTCCCGGAGGAACTTCCGGAGGAGTTCCCGGAGGAACTTCCGGAGGAGTTCCCGGAGGAACTTCCGGAGGAGTTCCTGGAGGAACTTCCGGAGGAGTTCCCGGAGGAACTTCCGGAGGAGTTCCCGGAGGAACTTCCGGAGGAGTTCCCGGAGGAACTTCCGGAGGAGTTCCCGGAGGAACTTCCGGAGGAGTTCCCGGAGGAACTTCCGGAGGAGTTCCCGGAGGAACTTCCGGAGGAGTTCCTGGAGGAACTTCCGGAGGAGTTCCGGAGGAACTTCCGGAGGAGTTCCCTGGAGGAACTTCCGGAGGAGTTCCTGGAGGAACTTCCGGAGCAGTTCCCGGAGGAACTTCCGGAGGAGTTCCCGGAGGAACTTCCGGAGGAGTTCCTGAGGAACTTCCGAGGAGTTCCCGGAGGAACTTCCGGAGGAGTTCCTGAGGAACTTCCTGAGAAGTTCCCGGAGGAACTTCCGGAGGAGTTCCCGGAGGAACTCCTGGAGGAGTTCCCGGAGGAACTTCCGGAGGAGTTCCCGGAGGAACTTCCGAAGGAGTTCCCGGAGGAACTTCCGAAGGAGTTCCTGGAGTCACTTCCGGAGGAGTTTCCGGAAGAGTTCCCGGAGGAGTTTCCGGAAGAGTTCCGGAGGAACTTCCGGAGGAGTTCCTGGAGGAACTTCCGGAGGAGTTCCTGGAGGAACTTCCGGAGGAGTTCCTGGAGGAACTTCCGGAGGAGTTCCTGGAGGAACTTCCGGAGGAATTCCTGGAGGAACTTCCGGAGGAATTCCTGGAGGAACTTCCGGAGGAGTTCCTGGAGGAACTTCCGGAGGAGTTCCCGGAGGAACTTCCGGAGGAGTTCCCGGAGGAACTTCCGGAGGAGTTCCCGGAGGAACTTCCGGAGGAGTTCCCGGAGGAACTTCCGGAGGAGTTCCCGGAGGAACTTCCGGAGGAGTTCCCGGAGGAACTTCCGGAGGAGTTCCCGGAGGAACTTCCGGAGGAGTTCCCGGAGGAACTTCCGGAGGAGTTCCCGGAGGAACTTCCGGAGGAGTTCCCGGAGGAACTTCCGGAGGAGTTCCCGGAGGAACTTCGGAGGTGTTCCCGGAGGAACTTCCGGAGGCGTTCCCGGGGGGACTTCCGGAGGAGTTCCTGGAGGAACTTCCGGAGGAGTTCCCGGAGGAACTTCCGGAGGAGTTCCCGGAGGAACTTCCGGAGGAGTTCCCGGAGGAACTTCCGGAGGAGTTCCCGGAGGAACTTCCGGAGGAGTTCCGGAGGAACTTCCGGAGGAGTTCCGGAGGAACTTCCGGAGGAGTTCCCGGAGGAACTTCGGAGGAGTTCCCGGAGGAACTTCCGGAGGAGTTCCTGGAGGAACTTCCGGAGGAGTTCCCGGAGGAACTTCCGGAGGAGTTCCGGAGGAACTTCCGGAGGAGTTCCCGGAGGAACTTCGGAGGAGTTCCCGGAGGAACTTCGGAGGAGTTCCTGAGGAACTTCCGGAGGAGTTCCCAGAGGAACTTCCGGAAAGGCTCCCAGAGGAACTTCCGGAGGAGTTCCCGGAGGAACTTCCGGAGGAGTTCCCGGAGGAACTTCCGGAGGAGTTCCCGGAGGAACTTCCGGAGGAGTTCCCGGAGGAACTTCCGGAGGAGTTCCCGGAGGAACTTCCGGAGGAGTTCCCGGAGGAACTTCCGGAGGAGTTCCCGGAGGAACTTCCGGAGGAGTTCCCGGAGGAACTTCCGGAGGAGTTCCCGGAGGAGTTCTTGGAGGAGTTCCCGGAAGAACTTCCGGATGAGTTCCTGGAAGAACTTCCGAAGGAATTCCTGAAGGAACTTCCGGAGGAGTTCCCGGAGGAACTTCGGAGGAGTTCCTGGAGGAACTTCCGGAGGAGTTCCCGGAGGAACTTCCGGAGGAGTTCCCGGAGGAACTTCCGGAGGAGTTCCCGGAGGAACTTCGGAGGAGTTCCCGGAGGAACTTCCGGAGGAGTTCCTGAGGAACTTCCGGAGGAGTTCCTGGAGGAACTTCCGGAGGAGTTCCCGGAGGAACTTCCGGAGGAGTTCCGGAGGAACTTCCGGAGGAATTCCCGGGGGAACTTCCGGAGGAGTTCCCTGGGGAACTTCCGGAGGAGTTCCCGGAGGAACTTCCGGAGGAGTTCCTGGAGGAACTTCCGGAGGAGTTCCCGGAGGAACTTCCGGAGGAGTTCCCGGAGGAACTTCCGGAGGAGTTCCCGGAGGAACTTCCGGAGGAGTTCCCGGAGGAACTTCCGGAGGAGTTCCCGGAGGAACTTCCGGAGGAGTTCCCGGAGGAACTTCCGGAGGAGTTCGGAGGAGCTTCCGGAGGAGTTCCCGGAGGGACTTCGGAGGAGTTCCCGGAGGAACTTCCGGAGGAGTTCCCGGAGGAACTTCCGGAGGAGTTCCCGGAGGAACTTCCGGAGGAGTTCCCGGAGGAACTTCCGGAGGAGTTCCCGGAGGAACTTCCGGAGGAGTTCACCCAGGGACTTCCGGAGGAGCTCCCGGAGGAACTTCCGGAGGAGTTCCCTGGAGGAGTTCCCGGAGGAACTTCCGGAGGAGTTCCCGGAGGAACTTCCGGAGGAGTTCCCGGAGGAACTTCCGGAGGAGTTCCCGGAGGAACTTCCGGAGGAGTTCCCGGAGGAACTTCCGGAGGAGTTCCCGGAGGAACTTCCGGAGGAGTTCCCGGAGGAACTTCCGGAGGAGTTCCCGGAGGAACTTCCGGAGGAGTTCCCGGAGGAACTTCCGGAGGAGTTCCCGGAAGAACTTCCGGAGGAGTTCCCGGAGGAACTTCCGGAGGAGTTCCCGGAAGAACTTCCGGAGGAGTTCCCGAAGGAACTTCCGAAGGAGTTCCCAGAGGAACTTCTGGAGGAGTTCCCAGAGGAACTTCTGGAGGAGTTCCCAGAGGAACTTCTGGAGGAGTTCCCAGAGGAACTTCTGGAGGAGTTCCCGGATCCTGCCAAAATAGAATCTATTGTTAAGATGCCTCCTCCCAGTGATATTTCCGGCTTACGTTCGTTTATTGGTGCTGTAAATTTTTACGGCAAGTTTGTTGCGGAAATGCACCAGCTTCGGAAGCCGCTCGATGCATTGCAAGAAGCAGATCCAGTACAACCATCCCCTCCAATTCAGTGTATTGATGTTCCGAACACCAGTCGACCGAAACGTATGATCCAGATGCCAGATCCATGCTATTCTGGAAGTAAGAAGGGAGGAATGTTGGAGCTGACATAGCAGTCGGTGACCCAAACACCGTAAACAGGAGTATGATTCAGTTCAATTAAAGTTAATTGCCTATTTTCGGGGATTAAACCACCCGACTTGGACGTGAATACATATTCATACGTTATGTGGAAGATATTGATTTGGAAAATGTATTGGAGGTAACCACTTTCCCTTCGATGGGAATCGAACCCATGACCCTACAGTACGCTAGACTGGTGCTTTAACCAACTAAGCTACGAAGGACCTCCGTCGGCCTTCGCAACCTAGCGGCTACTGAACGAGCTCGAGATTCCCAAATTGGACGCATAATCAAATCACGTCATCACCCAATGTCATCGAAAGTGATGTTGTACTCCTTGTCGAAGACAACGGAAAGCCCATTCCTGGGAATGACGGACGTGTACGAGTTGTCGTGGTAAAGACAGACAAGGGTATTTTCCGTCGTGTCATCAGGAAGCTTCGACGTTTCCCCCTTCAAGGTCAACAAACATGTAAACCTGGAAAAAATATTTTAGGCTCTTTTTAGTGGAATATATTCAATCGTCTAAGACGAGTTAAGTAACTCCATTTAATTCCACCAATTATTTCGATAACTTTGCAAATACGTATTTCGACGACAACTGTGTGGTCGTCTTCAGTGTATCGTACTTGACTCGACAAGTCGAAATACGTGGTCGAAATACGTATTTAACAATCCATACATTTTTTTTAGATACCTCATACAAAAAGTGTGACATAGGGGGTGGGGGATTGAAAATGGCATTTTTTGCGTTACGTAATTAATGGAACTTCCCTTAATTATGAAATGAATATTTTCATTTTCTAAAGAATCACTCGGTGACCAAGGCGATCCATACACAATGTCATGCTCAGAATGTCGGATAATAACCTGGTGAAAATGGTTCCTGATAGGGATCCGCAGGGAACAAGAAGGCGAGCTGCTCAGAGAGCAAGGTGGTTCGATTTGAGTTCCCTCCGTGGACTACAAAGTTAGCGACGTGCAAATACTGACCGAGCTGAATGTAGATGAATTTTATGTACTGCAGAGGCCTTAGTTTGAATAAATCAAATGGAATAAATTCCGTTAATAAAATGTCAAATGGTGCTATGCAATGAAATTCATTATTTTTTGTTTTATTTTACGGATGTTCCGGAATTTTCGGAAGGCCACATAATACAAAAACAAATGCATCAGAAAAATCTTGGTGCTCAACGATAAAATTTAGAAGTTTTCATCCTCTAGATTTCCCGAAGGACCACTCGGTTAGAGGTGTGCGCCGTCATCGCCGACAGTTTATGGCAATCCCGTTGAAACTACAGAGGATTTCTCGTGAAAAACTTTTCTTGACAACTCCTTACATTTTTGTCTTTCTCGTACAACTAAGTTGTACCGAAAGGCTATCATTTCACTCCGAAAACTAACTTTTTACAGAAGCCTCTGAGACCCATAGTATTATATACCAATCGATGTCTGTCTGTCCGTGTGTATGTGTGTGTGTATGTGTGTGCACAAAAGCTATTAATAACATTAGACAACTTTTCGTATAGTAATCCTTAACCGATTTTCTCGCAACAAGTTTCATTCGACAGGGGACAAAGCTTTGTTGATCACTATTGAATTTTATAACGATCGGTCATTGCGTTTGAAAGTTATGAAGAAAATGGTACATCGGACCATATAAACCTCATATAAGGTTGGTGTCTTAACTAAATGCGAGAAAGGCACCACCAACGCTAGGTGGATTAATCTGGGTTTTTCGTTCAAAAATCGAAAAAGCTTTTCGTAAAAACTAGATTTTAATGAAAATTCTGAAGAATATCCTTCGAAATCTCGAAAACACTACCGTTGAAATTCTTAGTAAATTTCCTTAAAAATCAGGAAGATCTTTTTGTAGATTTTAAAAGAAAGAAAGACAGGATCATCTTTGACCAGAGCTCGCACAGACTGAAAGCTTAAAACTTAACATTAGACAACGGACATGACATTCACACAGCACCTAGTGAACAAGTGGAGCGTTTTCCGCTTCACGAAATGTTTTCTCCTTACTAGGGCAGGAATCAAACTCACACTCCATGGCTTGCAAATACACTTAGACGACTGACGCCACTAACAATGCAAATTCCAGAAATTTCCCGGGTAAATTATAAAGAATTTTCTTTGGGAATCTCGAAGAATTACCTGCGTAAATTTCCAAGGATTTCCTGTTGAAATCCACAGAATTTCACGTTGAAAACAAATGTTTTGACGGGGAAGGGCCGTTTATTGTTTGGCCGAATATGTCCTTAATCCGAAACTCGACTGGCATAAAATCATGTGGCCGAAATAGACATATGGCCGATAATGTCGTTCGGCCGAACAGGTCATTTGACTTAAAAGTCGTCTAATCGAATAGGTCATTTAGCCAAAAAGGCCTAGATGGTCATTTCAGGGTGGCCACTCAATTTCCATTTTCAAATTCCCGGTTTTTTCCCGGTTTTCCCGGTTCACATATTGAAACTTCCCCACGTGTGGTGCATCAAAAATGGGATATGATCAACGAATAGGTTTTTGGATGCATTGCACAAATTCGTGTTAAAACTGAACTATCAGAAAAAGTAAGCCAACTGCTCTCACAGAAACTATATTCAAAAATGTATACCTCATGCTCTAAAAATGTTATATTTTATTGGTTGATAAACCTCATTAAAATTATTGCATAATTTGTCTTAGCTAATAATGAGAAATAACTTCGAAATAAAGGTCCAGGAACCACGACGGCGGGGTTATCGGCGTCAAGTCGAGATTACTTTTAGTCGGCGGCGTAAATCAGCGTTGCAATACTTTTACATAACATTTGATTTTTTTACATTTGATTGAAGAAAACTTTTTAAGGATTTTCCAGGATTTTATTTACTAAACTTTTATAAAAAATCAAAACCATCCCAATTATTTTAAGGGAATTCTTCGAAATCTCATCGGAAAATTCTTCGGAGCCCCCTCGGGAAATTTATTGGAAAATTCTATAAAAAAATCTTTATCGCATTTTTTTGTCAAATCCTTCGGAATTTCTCCAGCATTTTTTTTCAAATTTTCCTGTAGAAAGTCTTCGAAATATCTACGGGATATTTTTCGAATGTTTCCTTAAAAAAATCTTCACATTTTTTCTAAATGTTTTTTGGGAAGTTCTTCAGCGATCTCCAGAATTTCCTCGGCAAGTTTTCGAAATTCCTTAGAGATTTTTTTTTAATTTTCTTCGGGAAAATCCTCAAAACTTACTCAGGAAATTCTTCGGGAATTTTTCGAGACATTTTCCGGAATTTCATCAACAAATTCTTTGGAATTTTTCTTTGAAACCTCTTCGGAATTTTCTTTTTAATTTCCTCAGGAAATTCTTTTAAACTAAATCCGGTATTTTTTCGGTATTATTTTGAGTTCTTTTTGAGAAATTCTTCGAAATTTCCTCAGGAATTCTAGAGAGTTTCCACGACAAATTCTTTGGATTTTCTTTGGAAAACTTATCGAAATTTCCTTGGGATTTTTTTCGGAATTCCCTCAGAAAAATCTTCTGAATTTCCTCGGCAAATAATTCGAAATATCCACGTCCACTTCGCAATTTACTTCGGAAATTCTTCAAATCGTCATTAGAAGACTCTATGCGAACTCTTCGGGAAACTCTACAGAATTTCCTTTGGAAATCCTACGGAACTTTTTCTGGAAGTTCTTCGAAAATTCGTTGCCGAGAGGGCGCTGCCGAGAGTAGATATTCTCATGATTTTATTATTCCTGCTAAGACTGGAATCAAAGATCCTTCCCCTTCGTGATTTCTGATAGCATTCTAGAATTCATTTTGTTATTAAAAACGAGAGTATCACTAGTTTCCAATCTATGAATTACACCGTAATAATGCTAATGCTAATCATGATGCTAAATCTCCATTTTAAGAATAGTATGCTTGAAATATGTAAGGAAGAAAATTCTTTAGAAATGGAATTCCTTTAATAGAAAATCTTAATCAACAATAAAGTGTTACAAGGATTCTCAAATTCAGATGGATTTTCTACGACTCATACCAGAATTCCGAAAACAGTTTCTTCAATTTTGCAATGACGAATTTCCAAAGTTCTAAAATCTCTGCAACTTTAAAATAATTTCTTCAAAATATATTTTAGAAGGGCTTCGTGGTAGTTGAATTCAAGAATATGAATTGAATTCAAGGTTTGGTATTCAAATACCACCCAACAGTTTTTAAACTGTGAAAATACTCCGAAAGCAATGAAAGCAATGATTTCAAATGTTGAAAATATATAAAATGAGAACAGACAGATTTTTTTAAATTAATTGAACGAAAACAACTGACATAACAAAATAATTTTGGAATCGAAATTCTGATATCCGGAATAAATCATGTTCTTTTGAGAAGAATAATATTACTGTGAAAATCTTGGAATTAAAAAGTGATTCCTAAGATATTTAGATCCTAAGATTTCCAATATTTTATACCAAAAATCAAAATTTCATTAATTACTGAAATCCGGTATATTAATAAATACTGAGATAACAAAGGGTCCCTCCTTAGCCGTGCGGTAAGACGCACGGCTACAAAGCAAGACCATGCTGAGGGTGGCTGGGTTCGATTCCCGGTGCCGGTCTAGGCAATTTTCGGATTGGAAATTGTCTCGACTTCCTTGGGCATAAAAGTATCATCGTGTTAGCCTCATGATATACGAATGCAAAAATGGTAATCTGGCTTAGAAACCTCGCAGTTAATAACTGTGGAAGTGCTTAATGAACACTAAGCTGCGAGGCGGCTCTGTTCCAGTGTGGGATGTAATGCCAATAAGAAGAAGAAGAAGAAGAGATAACAAAAATCTCAACAACACGCATGCTTATAATAGTTCATATAAAACACTATTATAGTAAAACTCATTTTGATATCGATTGTCCATATCTAAAAAAAGCTGTTGTTGCGTAAATTGTTATAAACGCTTTGCCCTACCAAATAAACGAACTCATTCAAAATACGCATCAAAATTGGAACCTTTTGACCCATAATAGTTTCTAGAAAACAAATTTAAGAAAATACGAGAAATCGGTATATATCAAGTAAAAACCTAAGAATAACTCAGTGTCAACGAAATTCCCGGTTATTTCCCGGTTTTTCCCGGTTCTATCAAATTCCCGGTTCTCCCGGTTTTCCCGGTTCAGTGGCCACCCTGTCATTTGGTAGAAAAGGGTCATTTGGCCGAAATGAACATATAGTGTTGTTTGCTCGAGCTGCCGAAAAAAAATCGTTTGACCGAAAATGCTGCTTGGCCGGACGAGGTGACATAAGGTCGGAAACGGTTTGCGAAGATCATACGGCCGAACTGATAATTTGGCTGAAAAAGACGTTTGCTCCGACAGCTCATTTGTTAGAAAATAGCGGTCGTACGGCTAGATAGCTTTCGGCTTAACGTATTATTCGGCCATGTGGTATTCGGTCAAATGACGTTCAATGAAACGACCCTTCATCTTTTGAAATTTTTCTCGTAGAAAATTCGATGAATTACTGATAGACAACATAAGAAATTTCACGAAGAAATGCAAAGAAATTCCATAAAAAAATCCAGTTGAAATTTTCGTTGGAAACAGTTTTTGTGAAACTTGAAAAAAAGCACAAGGAAATTCTGTTAGATTCGAAGTATGCATACCCGGTGGCATAGGCAAACTCCTAAACAATTTCCCGTGAAAATTTCAAAGAAATTCCCGTGAAAACTTTAGAGCAATTCCAGTTGAAAATTCTAAAAACTTGGAAGAATCTCCTGGGACAGCTCATTAGATTTTTCCAGAGAAATTTAAAGGATTCTACCGTTAATATCTTAGAATATCCTGAAAAAAAAAATACGTTACGAACGTAACAAAAAAATCGCCAAGCCATCGCCTACCAAAATTATGACAAACGTTGCCGCCGACGATTTTCGGATCGGCGCTGACCTCTAACGGTAGTCAGAATCCATGAACGGACCAACGGGATATATTATTAGATGTTCTATAACCAAAATAAAGATTATTTGAGCAAAAGTTGAATTTTATGCAACAACAAAAAAATGGCTCGATTATCCCGAGTTCAGGAGCAGCAGGGACTATGTCCAAGGGCTTGACGATCCCTCCCCAGGCCATCTGTGAGTTGTGGCGCCTGCCTAGGATGTGGTGGGGTTTGACAGTGGGCCCTGTTAAACCTCTATAAAAAGCTGCATGTATCCGCAAGTAGGCTACGCCAAAGCGACCGTGTGCCGCTCAAAGCGCACAAGCCCAAGTCCTGGTGTTAGGTGGGACGCTAAACAGCCCTGACAGGATTGCCCTCCGGCGAGACAGGAGGTTTGCGCAGGCCCAATAAGCCGCCTGGAAAACCAATCATTACTAACAATATAAGAGATAATGCGACTCGATATAATCGGCAAAGACCTAGGCGACGAATAAAGGATTACGATTGGAAGCTTGGAACATGGCACTGCAAGTCCCTAGGTTTCGCAGGTTGCGACAGGATGATCTACGATGAATTATATCCCCGCAACTTCGACGTCGTGGCGCTGCAGGAGATTTGCTGGACAGGACAGAAAGTGTGGAAAAGCGGGCATCGGGCGGCTACCTTCTACCAAAGCTGTGGCACCACCAACGAGCTGGGAACCGGCTTCATAGTGCTGGGTAAGATGCGCCAACGCGTGATTGGGTGGCAGCCAATCAACGCAAGGATGTGCAAGCTGAGGATTAAAGGCCGTTTTTTCAACTATAGCATCATCAACGTGCACTGCCCACACGAAGGAAGACCCGACGACGAGAAAGAAGCGTTCTACGCACAGCTGAAGCAGACATACGATGGATGCCCACTGCGGGACGTCAAAATCGTCATCGGTGACATGAACGCGCAGGTAGGAAGGGAGGAAATGTATAGACCGGTCATCGGATCAACCTCCCGCGGAATGGTAGTCCGAAGCACCTTCTTTCCCCGCAAAAATATCCACAAGGCCACATGGAGATCACCTAACCAAGAAACGGAAAACCAAATCGCCCACGTTCTAATCGGCGGTAAATTCTTCTCCGACATCACGAACGTACGCACTTACCGCAGTGCGAATATTGAATCCGATCACTACCTCGTTGCAGTATGCCTGCGCTCAAAACTCTCGACGGTGTACAACACGCGTCAAAGTCGGACGCCGCGGCTTAATATTGGGCGGCTACAAGACGGTAGACTAGCCCAAGAATACGCGCAGCAGCTGGAAGTGGCACTCCCAACGGAAAAGCAGCTAGGCGCAGAGTCTCTTGAAGATGGCTGGAGAGATATTCGATCCGCCATTGGTAGCACCACAACCGCTGCACTTGGCACGGTGCCCCCGGATCAGAGAAACGACTGGTATGACGGCGAATGTGAGCAGTTAGTAGAAGAGAAGAATGCAGCATGGGCGAGATTGCTGCAACACCGCACGAGGGCGAACGAGCCACGATATAAACAGGCGCGGAACAGACAAAACTCGATTATCCGGAGGAAAAAGCGTCAGCAGGAAGATCGAGACCACGAAGAGACGGAGCAACTGTTCATTCATTTATTCAGACTAAGGCCTAAGGAGCAACTGTACCGCGCTAATAACACACGAAAGTTCTATGAGAAGTTGAACCGTTCACGTAAGGGCCACGTGCCACAGCCTGATATGTGTAAGGACATAAACGGGAACCTTCTTACGAACGAGCGTGAGGTGATCCAAAGGTGAAGGCAGGACTACGAAGAGCACCTGAATGGCAATGTGGTAGAGGAAGATGGCGGTATGGTGATGGACCTGGGGTAACGCGCGCAGGACATAATTCTACCGGCTCCGGGTCTCCAGGAGGAGATTGGCCGGCTGAAGAACAACAAAGCCCCTGGGGTTGACCAACTACCAGGAGAGCTATTTAAACACGGTGGTGAGGCACTGGCTAGAGCGCTGCACTGGGTCATTACCAAGATTTGGGAGGAAGAAGTTTTGCCGCAGGAGTGAATGGAAGGTGTCGTGTGTGCCATCTACAAAAAGGGCGATAAGCTGGATTGTAGCAACTACCGCGCAATCACATTGATGAATGCCGCCTACAAAATACTCTCCCAAATTTTATGTCGTCGACTAGCACCAATTGCAAGGGAGTTCGTGGGGCAGTACCAGGCGGGTTTTATGGGCGAACGCTCCACCACGGACCAGGTGTTCGCCATTCGCCAAGTACTGTAGAAGTGCCGCGAATACAACGTGCCCACACATCATCTATTCATCGACTTCAAAGCCGCATATGATACAATCGATCGGGACCAGCTATGGCAGCTAATGCACGAACACCGATTTCCGGATAAACTGACACGGTTGATCAAAGCGACGATGGATCGGGTGATATGCGTAGTTCGAGTTTCAGGGGCATTCTCGAGTTCCTTCGAAACCCGCAGAGGGTTACGGCAAGGTGATGGTCTTTCGTGTCTGCTATTCAACATCGCTTTGGAAGGGGTAATACGAAGAGCAGGGATTAACACGAGTGGTACAATTTTCAATAAGTCCGTCCAGCTATTTGGCTTCGCCGACGACATAGATATTATGGCACGTAAGTTTGAGAAGATGGAGGAAGCCTACATCAGACTGAAGAGGGAAGCCAAGCGAATCGGACTAGTCATCAATACGTCGAAGACGAAGTACATGATAGGAAGAGGTTCAAGAGAAGATAATGTGAGCCACCCACCGCGAGTTGGCATCGGTGGTGACGAAATCGAGGTGGTAGAAGAATTTGTGTACTTGGGCTCACTGGTGACTGCCGAAAATGATACCAGCAGATAAATTCGGAGACGCATAGTGGCTGGAAATCGTACATACTTTGGACTTCGCAAGACGCTCCGATCGAATAGAGTTCGCCGCCGTACCAAACTGACAATCTACAAAACGCTCATTAGACCGGTAGTTCTCTACGGACACGAGACCTGGACGATGCTCGTGGAGAACCAACGCGCACTCGGAGTTTTCGAAAGGAAAGTGCTGCGTACCATCTATGGTGGGGTGCAGATGGCGGACGGTACGTGGAGAAGGCGAATGAACCACGAGTTGCATCAGCTGTTGGGAGAACCATCCATCGTTCACACCGCGAAAATCGGACGACTGCGGTGGGCCGGCCACGTGTCGCCACGCCAGAATGTCGGACAATAACCCGGTGAAAATGGTTCTCGACAACGATCCGACGGGTACAAGTAGGCGAGGTGCGCAGCGGGCAAGCTGGATCGATCAGGTGGAAGATGACTTGCGGACCCTCCGTAGACTGCGTGGTTGGCGACGTGTAGCCATGGACCGAGCCGAATGGAGAAGACTCTTATATACCGCACAGGCCACTTCGGCCTTAGTCTGAATAAATAATAATAATCGATTATCCCGAGTTTCAACACTCCGGATAATCGAGTCGCGAGCCGCGGCCTGTATTCCGATCTATTATAATTTCATCATGTTCCCGGAACCGTTTTTACGGGAATGGGCATATCTCTGCGAAGTTTTGATGGATTCTCGATCTACAGTCACAATTAGTTGGCATATTAGTTCTAGTTTTTGGAGAGATAATAAAAAATAATGAAAGTAAACGTCACATAAATCGACAAGTAGTGGAAATAAAATGCATCTTGAACATACCTCCGGAAAACCCGGAACATTTCCGGGGCCAAGGACCAATCTCAGGTTTGCAGGGAACAGTATACTAGAAGAGCGTCCGCTTCTGATGGTCTTGATTTCATCAAAATCGGATTGATCGGATGATTTGAATTTCGACATAATTTTACCTATCTCAACCTTTCTGTCTAACCCCTGTGCTACTGGGGCAAACACCGTTTGCGCCAATTACATATGTGTTCAGCCCCTTAACAGAAAACAGTTTCGGGAGTAGAATACCAATTATGATTATGATTGAATCCCAAGGAATCTGAATCCTATGAGTATTTACACTGATTTTAGGCTATGAAAACCAAGTTCATTTTAAAGCTGAACTGAACAGAGCTCAGAAAGAATTTTGCTAAATATTGTCGTACTTCTCATGATAACCAATTTGTTTTTGCCTGCGAAGAATCAGTCATCTGTTTACAAATGAGAAATGTGTCATCAAATCAAGAGATAAATTTAAATGTTATATAATTAACTTCGATTATAAAAGCTTCCCAGATAAAATTTGTTTTCAATTACAAAGCGTCGTCACGCAAGTTGTTATGTGAACAATATTTAACCTACTTAAGCTTACTTTGATTCAGTTATAAAAGACAAAATGACATAAACAAACAAAAATGCAACAAAAATAAAATGTCAAAATGGGTGATTCAAATTTTATAGCATGGCGTGCTTAAAAAACTGGATCAATTTCGAAAGATTTCATGTGGAAATTGAAAAAACATGAACATTTTAAACAATTTCCCGTATAGTAATTTTAGAATTCTCGAATAGTTTTGGACGGTGTAAATTCATAGATAACTCTGAAAGATTTCTGAAAGCACTTGAAGATTCTTGAAATTTTTTATTTAAATTTTTTTTTTTTTTTTTTAAATAGTAATAGTTAATTTTAAAAAAATATTCAGAAATGAGGAAAATAAGAAAAATACGATATTCCAAGAAAATCTGAAAAATTTCATAAACACCAATGCAAAGAGATTTTTAGAAATTTATATATCCCGTAATCCAAAAAAATCTCACATATTCCCAGTTAATTTCTGAAGTATGCTTGATTTGAATGAATCTATAGAATAACCTGAAAAATTCAAAACTTTTAATAATGTCATGTCTAAATAAATCTTGCCAATTATTTCATGTAATTGAAGAGCAATTTTGGTTGCGGTTTAGTGAAATACGGAACCATAAACTTATTCGTAATTCGGACCGGACACATTGTGCACCGACCTGATCCGTTTGGCAGCGACAATGATGATGACGACATGACGGTGAGAAAACACATGTTCTCGGAAATCCTAAAGTATTGGTCTACTTTCGGGTGCAAGATCATTATTTTTTTCCAACAGGTATCGAAACGAAGACGAACACAACTATAAATCATCGGCAGCAGTTGATGACCGCCGTGCTTCTTTCTACCTGGGGTCATTCATCGCTCCTTTTACCTGAACCAGGGACTGTGGGATTGTGGATTCGATCCCACCAAAGAAGATTAATGATCGTGGGAGGCACCTACCTGCTGGACGGATGAGACGGCAGCCGATGCATCCTTGGCTTTGTCGTAAGCCGGCGTGAAGGTATTCGGATGATGTACTCCGAACACGAAGGGTCCGTCGTTTTCCGGAGTATCGCCGCGAGGCGGTGGCGGCGGCGTCTGCATCGGGAGAATCCGCTGCGGTGGAACCGGCGGAATCGGTAGAGAGTTCCCGCCGGAGGACGCATCGATTAGCCGACGACGCGGCAACATCGGACCGGACTGCGCCACATTCAGCTGATTGTGGTGATAGACCAGTTCGTCGTAGTCATCGTCGTCTTCGTGATCGCTGTTGTTGCGATTGGTGCTAACGCTCGTAAAGAAGTGATTGGCGTTTGGTGCTGTCGGTCGATGATAGCGAGGATCATTTGTCACGTCCGAAAATTTGAAGTCGATGTTGTTCATCGAGTGTAGTGTCGGAGACGGAGGACTTCCATACGGATATCCTTTGTTGGAATTTAAGTTTTCGTACTGTCGGGTGATGAGGTTGAAGTCATTGTAACCGCGGGTAGGGTTCTTATTCTTTGCATTGCTGATCTGCTTACTGCTGAGGACCTGCGGTTGCGCCATATTGGCACGACGCTCCAGCAGAGGGCGCGTGGAACGATTGAACGGATGCTCGCGGGATTGCATCTTCGAGGAGGACAAAATCTGCGGCGGCATCTACGGTTGGAGCCCCGCCCAAGGAGAAGACACAACAAACAATTTACGGGCCTATCACGCTCCAATGGTGCACACTAACACGGGTAATTGAATCACAGGCCTTCTCTTCGTGCCGCTTCACTATTTTCAGGTTACCGCCGAAAACCAATTTCATCGACTTGGCCAGCAGAGCGGAACGATTCCGTGCACTCGAACAATGACGCAGTTGAAACCACTTTTCTGCCTTTCTTTATTACACCCACAATCCACTACTTTTTCAAGTTGAGCTTCACTAACGCCACCACGTGGCAGCACACTTTCACCGCACCGGATTCAAATAACAAAATCAAAGTAGGCTTCGATTGCACACCAGGCACTTTTTGATTGCTTTATTGCTTCTTCTTTTATTTTCGTATTTTTCCGCATCGAATCAAATCGAACCTGCAATAAAAATTACATCAGCTTGCTTGATAACGACCGAACAATCGCGCTCCGTTGCAGTTCGCGAATTTTCGCTCACTACTTCTTCCGAGTTTCTTCTTCTGCCAGTCGCTCTTATCATTTGCTGCAATTATTCCACACCCATTCATCCGGCTGCGACGATTTCAATGTCGTGTTTTGATAACAGAGAACCGACCACTGTAAGACTAGAAACCCATCGATATCACTGCCATGCTGCTTCCGCACATAAATGCTGTCACCTGTTCTGTCAGCTACGCATGGCCGCCCGACTCGCTCCAAAATTTGCAATCGTTTTCAGCGTTGATAACGCGTGTTTCGACTTCCTCCTGTGGTGTTTGTGTGATTCGCGCGTTTACGGCGTGACAAGTGTCCAACCCTCTCAATCGTTGTTCCCCTGTGTTGAGCAATCAGTTCGACGGCAAACAAACGGCCTAAAGAACGTGACTTTGGCAGTGTCAAGTGCCGACAGTTCTTTGCCAATGTAAACAAACCCACCTAGCAGGCTGCGAAATTTTTCCCCTTCGGATAGACAAATATTTGCTCGATTAAATGAGCTATCCTTATCGGACCGTTATCGAATTTCGCGAGCGATCAAATGAGCTGTCAATAAGCATCAGCCACACGAAAACAACAGCAACAGCAAAACTGGCAATGCTTTTGAATTGGTTCCGATTCTAAAAACCCCAAAAACCCGTTGCTGCTGCTGATGCACTTTGACGAACGCTGTTTACATTTGAACCGCCAAATATTGACTTTTTAGAGACGAAACTGAACTGAACAAAGCCAGCCAGCAGTGTTCGGCGGCTCTCCCGTCCCGTGCCGGGCCATCGACAAACAAAAACAAGAAGTACTGCCCTCAAAACAACGACCACCACATCAAAATCATCCCCTTTTCGGCAGTTTTCAACTTTTAATTACTGTTTGTTTGCCCGCTTGCTTCGATGGCACTACACGAACGAACGAACCAGTGCGACATGCGAGCGAGTGTTTGAGTTTGTTATCTGTACCTGAAAGCTGCAGAAGTAGAAGCCGGTACCAGTCAGGCAGCCATCCGGCGTGCATTTCTGCTTTCAGTTAAATAAATGTGAACTGCTCCTTGTGCGACGCTCGGAAACCATTGCTCAGCTGTTCGCGGCTGATAAGAGCCCGGGCCGTTCTCATGTGTAAACAACCCGAAAATGTGATCAATAGCAGTGTCCCCTTTGACGCATGCACGCGTATGATGCGACCCAAGCGACACCTGGATGAAAGCAAGGAACCATGCGTGAGAATTCAGTACACACTGCCCCTGTCGGTAAATTCAGTCCACATGTGACGTGAAGAAGATGCAAGTCGGTCAAGCAAGCGTGATGTGGGTTTTGCTTGAGAATTCCGATGGCTGGGGAACATTTTCACACACCCAATATCGAGGGGACGTGTGAATGGACGTCGGCGGAAACAATGCAATGGGAACACTTCCGGAAGAAACTATGTTCGAAAAAGGGTTACCACGCAATGGACATCATGGAGGTAGGGTGGCAGTTTGCGTAACTAATTATGGCCGGTTTTGCTTGGTTAACGATATATGCATGAGTGTTTTTTTATGAACGCTCATCTATGGTGGATTCATTCATTAGCGACTCGGGAAATAATTCACACAATCGATTCGATGAATTCAATGATGCAAAATAAGTGAAAACAAAAACGAAAAGAAGAGGATGATATTTGGAATTTCCTGTTCAATTGAAGCTCAAAACAGGTAGCATATGATTTTGGTAAATCAAACGAATTTCGCTTTGGAAATTCCAACGAATTTCCCTTTGGATATTCCAACGAATTTCCCTTTGGAAATTCCAACGAAAAATTCCAACGAATTTCCCTTTGGAAATTCCAAAGAATTCCGAAGAAGTTCCCTTTGGAAATACCAACGAATTTAACTTTGCATATTTCAACGAATTTCCCTTTTGGAATTCCATTTAATTTCCCTTTGGAATTATCAAAGAATTTCCCTTTGGAAATTCCATCGAATTTCCCTTTGGAAATTCCATCGAATTTCCCTTTGGAAATTCCAACGAATTTCCCTTTGTTATTTCCAACGAATTTCCCTTTGTTATTTCCAACGAATTTTCCTTTGGAAATTCCAACGAATTTCCCTTTGGAAATTCCAACGAATTTCCCTTTGGAAATTCCAACGAATTTCCCTTTGGAAATTCCAACGAATTTCCCTTTGGAAATTCCAACGAATTTCCCTTTGGAAATTCCAACGAATTTCCCTTTGGAAATTTCAACGAATTTCCCTTTGGAAATTCCAACGAATTTCCCTTTGGAAATTCCAACGAATTTCCTTTTGGAAATTCCAACGAATTTCCTTTTGGAAATTCCAACGAATTTCCTTTTGGAAATTCCAACGAATTTCCCTTTGGAAATTCCAACGAATTTCCCTTTGGAAATTCCAACGAATTTCCCTTTGGAAATTCCAACGAATTTCCCTTTGGAAATTCCAACGAATTTCCCTTTGGAAATTCCAACGAATTTCCCTTTGGAAATTCCAACGAATTTCCCTTTGGAAATTCCAACGAATTTCCCTTTGGAAATTCCAACGAATTTCCCTTTGGAAATTTCAACAAATTTCCCTTTGGAAATTCCAACGAATTTCCCTTTGGAAAATCCAACGAATTTCCCTTTGGAAATTTCAACGAATCTCCCTTTGGAAACTCCAACGAATTTCCTTTTGGAAATTCCAACGAATTTCCTTTTGGAAATTCCAACGAATTTCCCTTTGGAAATTCCAACAAATTTCCCTTTGGAAATTCCAAAGAATTTCCCTTTGCAAATTCCAACGAATTTCCCTTTGGAAATTCCAACGAATTTCCCTTTAGAAATTCCAACGAATTTCCCTTTGAAAATTCCAACGAATTTCCCTTTGGAAATTCCAACGAATTTCCCTTTGGAACTTCCAACGAATTTCTCCTTGGAAATTCCAACGAATTTCCCTTTGGAAATTCCAGCGAATTTCCCTTTGGAAATTTCAACAAATTTCCTTTTGGAAATTCCAACGAATTTCCCTTTGGAAAATCCAACGAATTTCCCTTTGGAAAATCCAACGAATTTCCCTTTGGAAATTTCAACGAATCTCCCTTTGGAAATTCCAACGAATTGCCCTTTGGAAATTCCAACGAATTTCCCTTTGGAAATTCCAACAAATTTCCTTTTGGAAATTCCAACGAATTTTCCTTTGGAAATTCCAACGAATTTTCCTTTGGAAATTCCAACGGATTTCCCTTTGTAAATTCCAACGAATTTCCCCCTGGAAATTCCAACGAATTTCCCTTTGGAAATATCAACGAATTTCCTTTTGGAAATTCCAACGAATTTCCCTTTGGAAATTCCAACGAATTTCCTTTTGGAAATTCTTACGAACTTTCCTTTGGAAATTCCAACAAATTTCCCTTTAGAAATTCCAACGAATGTCCC
Source organism: Armigeres subalbatus (assembly GCF_024139115.2). Lineage (NCBI taxonomy): Eukaryota > Metazoa > Arthropoda > Insecta > Diptera > Culicidae > Armigeres > Armigeres subalbatus. The sequence goes on from NC_085139.1 coordinate 90,650,918, forward strand.
TTTGAAAATTCCAACGAATTTCCTTTTGGAAATTCCAACGAATCTTCCTTTGGAAATTCCAACGAATTTCCTTTTGGAAATTCCAACGAATTTCCTTTTGGAAATTCCAACGAATTTCCTTTTGGAAATTCTTACGAATTTTCCTTTGGAAATTCCAACAAATTTCCTTTTAGAAATTCCAACGAATTTCCCTTTGGAAATTCCAACGAATTTCCCTTTGGAAATTCCAACGAATTTCCCTTTGGAAATTCCAACGAACTTCCCTTTGAAAATTCCAACGAATTTCCTTTGAAATTCCAACGAATTTCCTTTGGAAATTCAACGAATTTCCTTTGGAAATTCAACGAATTTCCTTTGGAAATTTCAACGAATTTCCTTTGGAAATTCCAACGAATTTCCCTTTGGACACTTCAACGAATTTCTTTTTGGAAATTCCAACGAATATTACTTTGGAAATTCCAACGAATTTCCCTTTGGAAATTCCAACGAATTTCCCTTTGGAAATTCCAACGAATTTCCCTTTGGAAATTCCAACGAATTTCCCTTTGGAAATTCCAACGAATTTCCCTTTGGAAATTCCAACGAATTTCCCTTTGGAAATTCCAAATTGCATTTGGAAATTCCAACGAATTTCCCTTTGGAAATTCCAACGAATTTCCCTTTGGAAATTCCAACGAATTTCCCTTTGGAAATTCCAACGAATTTCCCTTTGGAAATTCCAACGAATTTCCCTTTGAAAATTCCAACGAATTTCCCTTTGGAAATTCCAACGAATTTCCCTTTGGAAATTCCAACGAATTTCCCTTTGGAAATTCCAACGAATTTCCCTTTGGAAATTCCAACGAATTTCCCTTTGGAAATTCCAACGAATTTCCCTTTGGAAATTCCAACGAATTTCTCTTTGGAAATTCCAACGAATTTCTTTTTGGAAATTCCAACGAATTTCTCTTTGAAATTCCGAATTTCCTTTGAAATTCCAACGAATTTCCTTTGGAAATGCCAACGAATTTCCTTTGGAAATTCCATCGAATTTCCTTTGGAAATTTCAACGAATTTTCTTTGGAAATTTCAAAGAATTTCCTTTGGAAATTCCAACGAATTTCCTTTGGAAATTCCAACGAATTTCCTTTGGAAATTCCAACGAATTTCCTTTGGAAATTCCAACGCATTCCTTTGGAAATTCCAACGAATTTCCTTTGAAATTCCAACGAATTTCCTTTGGAAATTCAACGAATTTCCTTTGGAAATTCCAACGAATTTCCTTTGGAAATTCAACGAATTTCCTTTGAAAATTCCAACGAATTTCCTTTGAAATTCAACGAATTTCCTTTGGAAATTCCAACGAATTTTCCTTTGGAAAGTCCAACGAATTTCCCTTTGAAATTCCAACGAATTTCCTTTGGAAATTCAACGAATTTCCTTTGAAATTCCAACGAATTTCCTTTGAAATTCCAACGAATTTCCTTTGAAATTCCAACGAATTTCCTTTGGAAATTCCAACGAATTTCCTTTTGGAAATTCTTCGAATTTCCTTTGAAATTCCAACGAATTTCCCATTGAAATTCCAACGAATTTCCCTTTGGAAATTCCAACGAATTTCCTTTGGAAATTCCAACGAATTCCTTGGAAATTCCAACGAATTTCCTTTGGAAATTCCTTCGAATTTCCTCTTGGAAATTCCTTGGAATATCCCTTTGGAAATTCCTTCGAATTTCCCTTTTGAAATTCATTTGATTTTCCATTTGGAAATTCCTTCAAATTTCCCTTTTGGAATTCTTTCGAATTTCTTAGAAATTCCTTCGAATTTCCCTTTGAAAATTCCTTCGAATTTTCCTTTGGAAATTCCTTCGAAATTCCCTTTGGAAATTCCTCCAAATTTCCGTTTAAAAATTTCTGCGAATTTACCTTTGGAAATTCCTTCGAATTTCCCTTTGGAAATTTCTGCGAATTTCCCTTTGGAAATTCCTTCGAATTTCCCGTGGAAATTCCTTCGAATTTCCTTTGAAATTCCTTCGAATTTCCTTTGAAATTCCTTCGAATTTCCTTTGGAAATTCCGATTTTTTCAATTTCCTTTGGAAATTCTTTCGAATTTCCTTTGGAAATTCTTCAATTTCCCTTTGAAAATCCTTCGAATTTCCCGTGGAAATTCCTTCGAATTTCCCTTGGAAATTCCTTCGAATTTCCCTTGGAAATTCCTTCGAATTTCCCTTGGAAATTCCTTCGAATTTCCCTTGGAAATTCCTTCGAATTTCCCTTGGAAATTCCTTCGAATTTCCCTTGGAAATTCCTTCGAATTTCCCTTGGAAATTCCTTCGAATTTCCCTTGGAAATTCCTTCGAATTTCCCTTGGAAATTCCTTCGAATTTTCCTTTGAAAATCCTTCGAATTTCCTTTGAAATTCCTTCGAATTTCCTTTGAAATTCCTGCGAATTTCCCTTTGGAAATTTCTTCGAATTTCCCTTTGAAAATTCCTTCGAATTTCCCTTTGGAAATTCCTTCGAATTTCCCTTTGGAAATTCCTTCGAATTTCCTTTTGGAAATTCCTTCGAATTTCCCTTTGGAAATTCCTTCGAATTTTCCTTTGGAAATTCCTTCGAATTTCCCTTTGGAAATTCCTTCGAATTTCCCTTTGGAAATTCCTTCGAATTTCCCTTTGGAAATTCCTTCGAATTTCCCTTTGGAAATTCCTTCGAATTTCCCTTTGGAAATTCCTTCGAATTTCCCTTTGGAAATTCCTTCGAATTTCCCTTTGGAAATTCCTTCGAATTTCCCTTTGGAAATTCCTTCGAATTTTCCTTTGGAAATTCCTTCGAATTTCCACGGGAAATTCCTTCGAATTTCCACGGGAAATTCCTTCGAATTTCCTTTGGAAATTCTTTTAACTTCATTTGGAAATTCCTTCGAATTTCCTTTGGAAATTCCTTCGAATTTCCTTTGAAATTCCTTCGAATTTCCTTTGGAAATTCTTCGAATTTTCCTTTGGAATTTCCTTCAAATTTTCCTTTGGAATTTACTTCGAATTTCCTTTGGAATTCCCTCGAATTTCCTTTGGAAATTCCTTTGAATTTCCTATGGAAGTTCCTTCGAATTTCCCTTGGAAATTCCTTCGAATTTCCCTTGGAAATTCCTTCGAATTTCCTTTGTAAATCCTTCGAATTTCCCTTGGAAATTCCTTCGAATTTCCTTTGAAATTCCTTCGAATTTCCTTTGGAAATTCCTTCGAATTTCCTTTGAAATTCCTTCGAATTTCCTTTGAAATTCCTTCGAATATCCCTTTGGAAATTCCTTCGAATCTCCCTTAGGAAATTCCTTCGAATTTTCCTTTGGAAATCCCTCCGAATTTCCCTTTGGAAATTCGTCCGAAATTCCCTTTCTCTTTGGAAATTCCTTCGAATTTCCTTTTGGAAAATTCTTCGAATTTCCCTTTGAAAATTCCTTCGAATTTCCCTTTGAAAATTCTATCGAATTTCCCTTTGGAAATTCCTTCGAATTTCCCTTTGGAAATTCCTTCGAATTTCCCTTCTGAAATCCCTTCGAATTTCCCTTTAGAAATTCCTTCGAATTTCTCTTTGGAAATTCCTTCGAATTTCCCTTTGGAAATTCCTTCGAATTTCCCTTTGGAAATTCCTTCGAATTTCTCTTTGGAAATTCCTTCGATTTTTCCCTTTGGAAATGCCTTCGAATTTCCCTTCGGAAATTCTTTCGAATTTCCCTTTGGAAATTCCTTCGAATTTCCCTTTGGAAATTCCTTCGAATTTCCCTTTTGGAAATTCCTTCGAATTTCCCTTTTGGAAGTGCCTTCGAATTTCCATTTGGAAATTCTATCGAATTTCCCTTTGGAAATTCCTTCAAATTTCCCTTTGGAAATCCCTTCAAATTTCCCTTTGGAAATTCCTTCGAATTTCCCTTTGGAAATTCCTTCGAATTTCCCATTGCAAATTCCTTCGAATTTCCCTTTGGAAATTCCTTCGAAATTCCCTTTGGAAATTCCTTCGAAATTCCCTTTGGAAATTCCTTCGAATTTCCCTTTGGATATTTCTTCGAATTTCCCTTTGGAAATTCCATCGAATTTTCGTTTGGAAATCCCTTCGAATTTCCCTTTGGAAATTCCTTCATATTTTCTTTTGGAAATTCCTTCGAATTTAATTTCAACAAATTATCCATTGAAAGAGTGGTACCCTCAAATACTTTTTTCGAATGAAATCGTCGGATTTTCCCGAGATACAGGATCGAATTCCAAAATTTCAATTACACCAAGGATAGTTAATTTGAATTTCGGCTGAAAGTTTGTTCAACTTTGCTGTTCGTGCATCATTTACTCGTGAAATTCGTTCGAATTTCTAAAAGAAAATCATTCAAAATTCTATAAGAAATTCGTTCGAATTCCCACTGAAGATGTTTTTGAATTTCCACAGTAAGTTATTTTGAATTTCCACCTGAACTTTGTTCGAAAAATAATGTTGCTGTGTTCTAGCCCCTCTCTTAAAAACATGAAAAATAAGTGATATTATTTTCTTCGATTCGATTTTATATCAACTTAACTCACGTCACGGCAAAATATGAAAATTATTTATCATTTGTGTAAACAACAAATCATTTCATATTATTTAATCATTTTTTTAAACTCTGTGGAAATCTATTAAAATAATAAAGTTTTATTTTGCCAAGGAAAGTACAAAAGAGACATGCCTCTTTCTTTAGTCTCTTGAAGGAATAAGATCGAAAAATCCTTTTTTATCTCGTATTTGTATCAAGTTATCAGTACTGGTGGCATAGTGGTAGCGATACGATCCAAGAACTAACTAGTTCTTACTTAATTAGGCTAGGCTAGTAGCTCACGCATTGATTTAATTATTTTTATGGCTTGATTATAAACCTATTTTTCTTTGAACATCTTCCAATCTTGAACGAAAATTGTTTTGAACCCTGGTTTGAATGTACTGCACACTCAACTCTATACTTATTTTCTTCAACAATGCACGTGTTCAATGCAGTCTTCTCGGGCAAACAGAGAAAACCGTTATTGACGATTCGTTGCCATCGACAGCAACAGGTTCCAAAACGCGAGATGTAACTGCAACTTGCTCGAGTCTATGCCATGAAGCCTGACACTTATTATTGCGACAGTGTTCTCCAAGTTTACTGTTGGCAGATCCTACAGAGGCACTGTAAGCTTATTTGGATCACAAAACTTTTCCGGATCATTCGGAGTCGAGTCGAGCAGCTCATATGTATCGCACTCGCACCGCACCGTGATGTAAACAGAGCTAATTAACACACTGTGCGAACCGCACAGACAGCCACCACAACCACAAATCAGCCTTGTTCGACTTTAAGCCACACACGCGGCGGGCCGCCTCATGTGTTGTAATCTTTCAGCTCGCTAGAAGCAAGAAAACGGAGTCTCTAACTATGCCTAGACCCCGAGGTTAAATAGGCCTGCGGTGAAACTTTTCTACTCGACGCAATACAGTAGTTGGCTTTGCGGATAGAGCCAGCGCATAGCAACCGAACTTTTATTCCTCTTCCACCATCACCGCCGAGACACCATACCCTCGGTTTTCAAAACACAAACAACACACGCGAGTCAAAACCTCCACTGCGTCCGCACAGATTCTCTTCTTCTGGTTTTTCGTTTTCTTGCTGCACGTCCACCTCACCCCCTTTTTGCGTCTTCACAGCGGCTGCGCCGCCGGAGGGTGGCTGTTTCGAAAATTTAGCACAACTAACGCGATTCCAACCAACACACCCATAATCTCACCTCTATCGCTTTATTTCCCCCCTGGCGCACGAACACAACGGACACGCAAGTTAAACAAAAAAAATAGGAAAAGCACTCCAATCATGCGTACGAAACACGGAAAGACTACACGCGACAGGACGCAAACGCGACGAGCTTACGCGACGGCCATCGAACTGCAACTGACTCAAGAATCGAAACCGAACCGGAGTTGGCCGTGATCGAACGGTATCCAACGACGACCTGTTGATTCTCACCAACACCACCTTGGATTTATTAAGGTGCAAACGATAAAAAAAAACAACGAACGGATAGGGCAGGTGAGTGAACGTGAAGCCACACTCGAGCGCGGCGAGACGACGACGACGCAAGGCAAGAGAACTTCGAAAAACGAAAAGCGCAAAGCCGCTGGCACAAACAAGACCAGCGCACGATGGGTCCGGTTGTTGTTGTGAGATGAATGTTGGATGGAAGAGATCGAAAACAAAGGTGAACGGTGAACGAAATTACCTGGATTCGAGTTACCAACCGTACGGTCCTCACCCGAGATAGCATGACTCAACTGCGATGGTAACCCGAATACCAAACGTTTCTGTATAGATAATAGAACACTTGGACAGTGTTGGTTGCTTGTTTGGAGCTTTGATGATGGTGATTCGACTGCTTTTTGTGTTTGGCTTAGGTTGCCTGCGCTCATTCACAAGATTGTTCGCGGACCGACTGCGGCACCTCTTCTCTTCTGCTCCTCGCCTGCTCGCGATGGTGGCTGATGCACTCTTCTCGGCAGGCAAGCGATTAAGTAGCGCGGATGAATCAGAGCCGAAACTGGACGGGCACTGACTGCGGCGGCTTGCTGCACGATTTCTCCGCAAAGCTATTTGAGGTGGAAGGAAGGTGAGAGAGACTTTGATGAGAGATAGGGAAAAAAATGACGCTGCACCCGATGGGGGAGTTGTGGCAAGTAATCGATACATCACAACAGTGAGAAAACATGAAAAATGTTTTTTTTGGTTAAATATCTTAAGATGCACAGCACATGTTTCGAAATGGACAAATTGATATGAAATTTGCGAAAAAGAATCCACGTGTCTTGGAAGGACTCGAGCCGATGTGCACTGAAGCACATCGGACTCGAACCCTCAACCTCCTACTCTCTAGATAGCTCCTACACAACAAGACTTAAATGTCACGTTTTTGTTCGAAAAATGTATTAGAGGGTAACCACTTGCTTAGGTGTAGTTTGACCTCCGTTGCGGGTCTTCCAGTTCATTCACGTTTGGTACAAAATCGATCCCACTCCTTCAGGTCCATATTAGCCTCTAGAGACCATGCGTGGAGTATGATCTGGAGATAATATAAAATCCGATTTTAACTTAATTTAACTCGACACACGATTTTAACATATTTAAATCGTAAATCACATGAATAGCCTCTAAGGGCATATATGGACACAATTAATTGCTATTGATGATGTAGATTTCAACTTCAGAATAATTTGGTAAACTTATACAATTTGATTTGAATATATCGTTGAAATCGCGTAGTTGACGTAGTAGATCTATAAGTCTAAACTCCAGGATGATTTGGAGAATTCATAACCCCCAATTTGGGCATATCTAAATTGTGAATCATATGAAAATTTTCCAGAATGGACACAATTGATTGCTGATGACTTTTTAACAAGCGTAGTTAGGTCTTAACTCCAAAACGATTTGGAAAGCTTAAAACGTCCGATATTGACATAATCTAAATCGTTAATCATAAGCATGGACTCTAAGGACCTATGCGAACACAATGTAGTACTATTGGTTATTGGTTTTGCTCTTGGTGCTATTGGTTTTGTACCGAGTGTAGTTGATGTGGTAGATTCTTTAGGTCTGAACTCCAAAATGATTTGAATAGCTCAGAACAACGGTTCTCAACCTGGGGTACATGTACCCCTGGGTGTAGCGCGGACAAAAATGCGCAATGGCGGATGTATTACAATTCCAACAAACACTTTTGATCAAGTTTTGATAATTGCGTAATTTTTTATTTCAATGCCAATACCCATTAAAAAATGATCATATTTTGTGTAAATGGTATACAAGTAAACATATTCCTGCCACTACAACCAAAATTTAAGAAGCCCTTTGTCGGTATTGATTGTTGGTATTTAATTTGAGAGGCATGACGACTTCTTACAAAAAGCTAAATAGCTTCGTTGCAAGCAGTGTTGGTAAAATCATTCACAAATTTCAATTATCGAGCCGTTCCGTACGAACAAACTCGTTTGCGAATTATAATAAATGCATCACTTCCCAAGAGGCTCGGAAGCCGCCTTCCAAGAGGCTCGGAAGCCTCCTTCCAACAGGCTCGAGAAGCCTCGTTCCAAGAGGCTCGGGGAGCCTTCTTCCAAGAGGCTCGGAAGCCTCCTATCAAGAGGCTCGGAAGCCTCCTATCAAGAGGCTCGGAAGCCTTCTTTAAAGAGGTTCGGAAGTCTCATTCCAAGAGGCTCGAAAGCCTCCTTCCAAGAGGCTTAGAATCCTCCTTCCAAGAGGTTCGGAATCCTGCTTCCAAGAGGCTCGGAAGCCTCCTTCCAAGAGGCTCGGAAGCCTCCTTCCAAGTGGCTCGGAAGCCTCCTTTCAAGTGGCCCGGAAGCCTCCTCCCAAGAGTCTCTTTTCATGAGGTTCGGAATTCTCCTTTCAAGAGGCTCGAAAGCCTCCTTTCAAGGGGCTCGAAAGCATCCTTCCAAGAGGTTCGGAATCCTCCTTCCAAGAGGCTCGGAAGCCTCCTTTCAAAAGGCTCGGAAGCCTCCTTCCAAGAGGCTCGGAAGTCTCCTTCCAAGAGGCTCGGAAGCCTCCTTCCAAGAGGCTTGCGAAGCCTCCTTCCAAGAGGCTTGCGAAGCCTCCTTCCAAGAGGCTTGGGAAGCCTCCTTCCAAGAGACTTGGGAAGCCTCCTTCCAAGAGGCTTGGGAAGCCTCCTTCCAAGAGGCTTGGGAAGCCTCCTTCCAAGAGGCTTGGGAAGCCTCCTTCCAAGAGGCTTGGGAAGCCTCCTTCCAAGAGGCTTGGGAAGCCTTCTTCCAAGAGACTTGGGAAGCCTCCTTCCAAGAGGCTCGGGAAGTCTCCTTCCAAGAAGCTCGGGAAGCCTCCTTCCAAGAAGCTCGGGAAGCCTCCTTCCAAGAGGCTCGGGAAGCCTCCTTCCAAGAGGCTCGGGAAGCCTCCTTCCAAGAGGCTCGGGAAGCCTCCTTCCAAGAGGCTCGGGAAGCCTCCTTCCAAGAGGCTCGGGAAGCCTCCTTCCAAGAGGCTCGGGAACCCTCCTTCCAAGGGGCTCGGGAAGCCTCCTTCCAAGAGGCTCAGGAAGCCTCCTTCCAAGAGGCTCAGGAAGCCTCCTTCCAAGAGGCTCAGGAAGCCTCCTTCCAAGAGGCTCAGGAAGCCTCCTTCCAAGAGGCTCAGGAAGCCTCCTTCCAAGAGGCTCAGGAAGCCTCCTTCCAAGAGGCTCAGGAAGCCTCCTTCCAAGAGGCTCAGGAAGCCTCCTTCCAAGAGGCTCGGGAAGCCTCCTTCCAAGAGGCTCGGGAAGCCTCCTTCCAAGAGGCTCGGGAAGCCTCCTTCCAAGAGGCTTGAGAAGCCTCCTTCCAAGAGGCTTGAGAAGCCTTCTTCCAAGAGGCTTGGGAAGCCTCCTTCCAAGAGGCTTGGGAAGCCTCCTTCCAAGAGGCTCGGGAAGCCTCCTTCCAAGAGGCTCGGGAAGCCTACTTCCAAGAGGCTCGGGAAGCCTCCTTCCAAGAGGCTCGGGAAGCCTCCTTCCAAGAGGCTCGTAAGCCTCCTTCCAAGAGGTTCGGAAGCCTCCTTCCAAGAGGCTCGGAAGCCTCCTTCCAAGAGGCTCGGAAGCCTCCTTCCAAGAGGCGCAGAAGCCTACTTCCAAGAGACTCAGAAGCCTCCTTCCAAGAGGCTCAGGAAGCCTTCTTCCAAGAGGCTCAGAAGCCTCCTTCCAAGAGGCCTCAGGCCTCCTTCCAAGAGGCTCAGAAGCCTCCTTCCAGAGGCTCAGAAGCCTCCTTCCAAGAGGCTCAGAAGCCTCCTTCCAAGAGGCTCTTAAGCTTCCTTCCAAGAGGCTCAGAAGCCTCTTTCCAAGAGGCTCAAGCCTCCTTCCAAGAGGCTCGTAAGCCTCCTTCCAAGAGGCCTCAGAAGCCTCCTTCCAAGAGGCTCAAGCCTCCTTCCAAGAGGCTCAGGCCTCCTTCCAAGAGGCTCAGAAGCCTCCTTCCAAGAGGCTCAGAAGCCTCCTTCCAAGAGGCTCAGAAGCCTCCTTCCAAGAGGCTCAGGCTTCCTTCCAAGAGGCTCAGAAGCTTCCTTCAAGAGGCTCAGGAAGCCTCCTTCCAAGAGGCTCAGGAAGCCTCCTTCCAAGAGGCTCAGAAGCCTCCTTCCAAGAGGCTCAGAAGCCTCCTTCCAAGAGGCTCAGAAGCCTCCTTCCAAGAGGCTCAGCCTCCTTCCAAGAGGCTCAGAAGCCTCCTTCCAAGAGGCTCGTAAGCCTCCTTCCAAGAGGCTCAAGCCTCCTTCCAAGAGGCTCAGAAGCCTTCTTCCAAGAGGCTCAGAAGCCTCCTTCCAAGAGGCTCAGGCCTCCTTCCAAGAGGCTCAGAAGCCTCCTTCCAAGAGGCTCTTAAGCTTCCTTCCAAGAGGCTCAGAAGCCTCTTTCCAAGAGGCTCAAGCCTCCTTCCAAGAGGCTCGTAAGCCTCCTTCCAAGAGGCTCAAAGCCTCCTTCCAAGAGGCTCAGAAGCCTCCTTCCAAGAGGCTCAGAAGCCTCCTTCCAAGAGGCTCAAGCCTCCTTCCAAGAGGCTCAGAAGCCTCCTTCCAAGAGGCTCAGGCCTCCTTCCAAGAGGCTCAGGCCTCCTTCCAAGAGGCTCAAAGCCTCCTTCCAAGAGGCTCAGGCTTCCTTCCAAGAGGCTCAGGAAGCCTCCTTCCAAGAGGCTCAGGAAGCCTCCTTCCAAGAGGCTCAGAAGCCTCCTTCCAAGAGGCTCAGAAGCCTCCTTCCAAGAGGCTCAGAAGCCTCCTTCCAAGAGGCTCAAGCCTCCTTCCAAGAGGCTCAGAAGCCTCCTTCCAAGAGGCTCGGAAGCCTCCTTCCAAGAGGCTCAGAAGCCTCCTTCCAAGAGGCTCAGAAGCCTCCTTCCAAGATGCTCAAGCCTCCTTCCAAGAGGCTCAGAAGCCTCCTTCCAAGAGGCTCAAGCCTCCTTCCAAGAGGCTCAGAAGCCTCCTTCCAAGAGGCTCAGAAGCCTCCTTCCAAGAGGCTCAGAAGCCTCCTTCCAAGAGGCTCAGGCCTCCTTCCAAGAGGCTCGGAAGCCTCCTTCCAAGAGGCTCGGAAGCCTCCTTCCAAGAGGCTCGGAAGCCTCCTTCCAAGAGGCTCGGAAGCCTCCTTCCAAGAGGCTCGGAAGCCTCCTTCCAAGAGGCTCGGAAGCCTCCTTCCAAGAGGCTCGGAAGCCTCCTTCCAAGAGGCTCGGAAGCCTCCTTCCAAGAGACCCGAAAGCTTTCTTTCAAGCGGCTCGGAATAGTTGAAGTGGTAGACCGCTTAGGTCTGAACTCCAGAAATACTGCAGGAATATTTACAGCATCACGTTACTCATCTTTGAAATAATTTCTATGATATTTTCGAAAAAAACAATGATTAAATCGATGTTGCGCGGTAAAATCATTTGGCTGAGAAATGTAGGAGATATTGCATAAAAGTATTATCGTGTTGGTCTCATGATATACGAATGCAAAATGGTTAATTGACTCGCCGTTAATAGCTGTGGAAGTGCTTAGAGAAAAAAAAGATTCTTCGAGAATGGAATGCGTGGAAGCGACACGCATGTCCAAACGTTCTCATTCGTCTTACTTGAATGAAGCAGAGAACACCTTCTAGTTTCGGTAAATCAATTAAATTAAATTGAATTAATTAGCACACTTGGAGCGAAACAAACTGTCAATCTAGAGGGCGAGAAGCCTGATGGAGTAATTCTTAGTATGGTGCGGATATGTGTTACAAACGTCCGCCGGATGCAGTATATGCGAAGCGACGGCTACCGAGCTATCCGTGGGGGACCCCCATATCTAAAGTATAACGCCATGTCAAGAAGTGGCACAGTAGACACAAGAGCTGACGACTGCCACCTTGACTGGTGGTCATTATATTAATTAGAGGATTCTACGAGCAATTTTGTGTCTATGTTGGTCAGCCGGCGCCGGTAAAGTTTGACACATCGAAATCAACTGGTAAAAAGCAATTTTAGTCAAGGACGTTAAATCTCCACCGGCAACAAACGCAGTTGATTGATCAGAATTTCAATAGATTACGTAGATTACGAAGTAATTGTAAGAACAAACAGCAACATAACGAAGCAAATTCTGGTATACTTAATTTGTTGCTTCTTATGTTTGTCATTCTAATGGAGGTGTCTGTGTTTGTGTGCATGTATGTGGGTATGTAGCAATTCCACAAAAACGGATGTACCTACGATTCCCAACTTTTAAAGAATATAGTAATAATTGACATGATCGCTTCTTTTCAACACGTTTGTCTTGTGAAGTGTTTATCAAGTTTATGAATTGTACAAAGTCTATCAACCAAAAAGGGTCTTCATCCAGATATAACTTTTTTCCTCTATAACCGTTGGGACCAGTCCCCAAAACTTTACCCGACAAACCACAGTTTTTTGAATAATTCATCGCTCAATTTGTTGCTGTTAGCGGCTAGTCCGCCCGGCGAAGTCCCGGCTTGTAATGCGAAGAAAGCAAGGCTAGGATTATTCCGTTCGGAAAATTTTAACGCCCGAGGCACACCATCAACAAGTGAAGCGACTAACCAGCCAGCCGCAGCCAAGCCATCCGAAGTTTTCCGCAGTGGAATTGCCAAGCAATTAGCTCACAGGCGCTTCCTTCACTTTGCCCATCATCGCTTTAAAAGACGGTAAAGTTCTCAGCGGCATGTGAACGGTGGGGTAAATATTTTGATCAGTGAGTTTAGCCAATTGGGAAAATCTGGTTGATTACAGAGTCCATTTCTCGGCCTTTTTCCGGGATTCGGTTAAAATAAAAATGAGTAGAAGCATAAGCTCTAGATCGTTAGTGGCGCTGTAGTTGTTAATTGTATTTATCCGAAATGAGATTTAATAAGTGAAACTTGACCTTTTAGCGTCATGTTGTAGGTGGTTTTGTGGTACCAATTACGTTGGCTGCTACATCGCGGTGAACTGAATGTTGGTCACGCAAAATAAAGCAACATTAGCAGTCTCATACTTCTGCAGTTGTTTGACAACTAGACGACTAGTAGGGATTAGACATAATTGCTTTTGATTCTTTTGCACTGATATTTTAATGTGGAATTAATAAAATTAATGAATTATCAATGTTTTATAAGGTTTGGTCAGCTCACACGCGTCTTTTTTTAAATGAATATGTGAAATAACGGTTTCCCACATATGTAGGAGCACTACACGCTAAAAATGAACTGCTCAAAATTGAGCCAAGATTTGTAACGTAAAGTAACATGGTTGCAAAACACGTGGAACGGCAACTTTGAGCATCCTAATCTCAGCCGTTTTTCAATCAAATCTTTTGATTTTTCTACAGAAAAATCTGTGGGATGTCAAGACGAGCTCGGTGGTCTAATGGCTACCGCTGCTGCCTTATAAGCAGGAGATCGTGGGTTCAATTCCAGGCTCGTCCATTTCCTACTTTGTATTTCTATCTTAGTTCTTTCTTTGTTTCACGTTCTACCAAAACGATTCCTACTGTTATAACCTTCCACACAATCCCAAAACCTCCCGTGGCACCCAAGCAGCACGCGCAACATCTTTCAAATAGGTGTTTGTTCCTCATGAATTGCATTGAAGACACTGACAATACATCGAGTCACATTGAAGCCACTTTCCAGTTTCAGAAAATCACAATGTTTCATTTCCGTTTAAGTGGCGTCGCAATATTCTACCCATCTGACTTCTTGGGAAATTTAAAATTCGATGTGTTTCATATCAGAAACAAAACAGATAAGTTGCAGAATTAATAACACTTCGGTTCATTGCTGTTACGACAATGTTTCTGATATGTTGCAAAACACTTTGAGCTCAGCTGAGCAGTATTTTATTTTTGACAGTCCCCTGCATGTTCCGTATAAGGTACAATGAAGTTACAAATGACTTTGTTGTTTATGTAGTGCACTTGTAGCAGAATCTCCAAATAGAATTGTTGGTGTGATGGTTATAGTAGCAGGTTGCAAATCTCAAGGTCCATGGTCCGATTCCCGGTTGGTTTTTGTGTTTTTATTTTCATTGTAGCCGCAAGATGTTGCAAATAGGCTCCACCTCTTGCGCTTTTTGTGTCACAAAGGAGTTCCAAATACGACGCGTTGTGCATAAGTCACACCACAGTTGTTGTTACTCACTGAGAAACAAGAGGTGTTGCTTGGGCACCTATGAGAGGTCGTAGAGTTATATGCATCTTTCTTAAGTAGGTGTCCAACTAACCATCCTTCCCCATCCTCAGCATTCCCAAGGACGTGGCCAGGACAGATCTCGAGTATTGGAGAGTGCGTTGCTTCCATCTAAGAGATAGTGATTAGTCCCAAATCAATATCTGTGGTAACGGTAATGCTACTATCATACAATATTCTTGACTTGTACCACCTACGAATTTGTGCGAATTGCTCAATGCTAATGCTAATGCTAAGAACAATCTGTGGGATATCAAAAATCGGCTACTGAAGGCAGATTACATTTTCATGTAACGGCCACCAGAGAACCAGCCGAAAAATTCCGTTTCACGCTTTTGCAGTCTGTTTGTGGCTATTCAGCATGTTGCATGTAAGTCGTATCACACTGCTTGTATGCAAAATTATATGAAGTAGGAGAAACGTTTGGATGAATCATAGCCATGAAAATATTAGGATTATTTTGTGATTTCCAAGAATATGCGGAAACTAGAATTCCAAAAACTTCAATCCAGGATCCATTTAAAACAAAACCTATGACGATTTTAGATGTTCAATGCAAAGATCTTGTCGAAGGGAGGCGGCGGTAGGAATATTTCCAATCGTACGGAGAGATTTAACACCAATATTCGTTTTAATATCCTTAGCTGATAGATATATTTAAAAGCTTTCGTCCAAGAAATTTCAAAAGGAAAATTCAAGGAGGCACTCCAGCAAGAGTTCCTCCAGGCATTCCTCCTGCAGTCCGCGAATTTTTCCCGAAGTTCATCCAGTTCCTCTATTTCAGAAGTTCCTCCAGGAATTCATATTAGAGTTTATCCAAGAATTCATCCTTAATCTCTCCACGAATTCTTCCTTGAGTTTCACTAAGAAATGCTAAAGGAATTCATCTTCCAAAAATTCATTTTGAGCTCCCCCAGGAATAAAAAGAGAAGATACGCTTGGAGGAATCCCTGAACATATTCATGAAGGAACTTCAAGAAGAATTTTTGGAGAACTCCAGAAAGGAACTCTAATAAGATATTTCCAAGCAGAATTTCTGTCAGCAGTTTTTTTTAGAATTCCCGTTAGATCTCTCAGAAGAACTGGCGAAAAGACGCCAGGAGGAATCCCTGGATAAATTCCCGAAGAAACTTTAGATGGAACTCTGAGATTAATTCCTTGTGGAACTGCAGAAAAAAATCTTGAAGGAATTTCAGATGGAAATCCTGGAGGAGCTCTGATGGAGCTTCAAGAAGAATTTTTGGAGACATTTCTGGGCTAACTCCTGAAAGAACCCTAACAAGGAATTCCTGAAGCCAATGCAAGAGGAATTTCTTGGCGAATTCAAAACAATTTCCTGGAGGAATCCAGAATAAATTCTTGGGGGAATTCAGAATGAATTAGAATGGGGGAAATCAGAATGAATTTTCGGGGAGTTCAGAATGAATTTCTGGGGGAATTCAAAATGAAATCCTGGGGAAATTCAAAATAAATTCCTGGGGGAATTCAGAATGAATTCCTGGGGGAATGCAGAATGATTTCTGGGGGGAATTCAGAATGAATTTCTGGAGGAAGTCAGAATGAATTCCTGGAGGAAGTCAGAATGAATTCCGGGGGGAATTCAGAATGAATTCCTGGAGGAATACAGAATGAATTCCTGGGGGAGTTCAGAATGAATTACTGGGGGAGTTCAGAATGAATTCCGGGGGGAGTTCAGAATGAATTCCTGGAGGAATTCAGAATGAATTCCTGGAGGAAGTCAGAATGAATTCCTGGAGGAAGTCAGAATGAATTCCTGGAGAAAGTCAGAATGAATTCCTGGAGAAAGTCAGAATTAATTCCTGGAGACATTCAGAATGAATTCCTGGAGACATTCAGAATGAATTCCTGGAGGAATTCAGAATGAATTCCAGGAAGAATTCAGAATGAATTCCTGGAGGAATTCAGAATGAATTCCTGGAGGAATTCAGAATGAATTCCTGGGGGAATTTAGAATGAATACGTGGGAGAATTCAGAATGAATTCCTGGGGGAATTCAGAGTGAATTCTTGGGGGAATTCATTCTGAATTTCCCCAGGAATTTGTTCTAAATTCCCCCAGTATTCACTCTGAATTCCCCCAGGAATTCACTCTGAATTCTCCCAGGAATTCACTCTGAATTCCGCCAGGAATTCACTCTCATTTCTCCCAGGAATTCACTCTGAACTCCCCCAGGAATTCACTCTGAATTCCCCCAGGAATTCTCTCTGAATTCCCCCAGGAATTCATTCTGAATTTCCCCAGGAATTAATTCTGAATTTCCCCAGGAATTCATTCTGAATTCCCCCAGGAATTCATTCTGGTTTTCCAGGAATTCATTCTGGATTCCCCCAATATTTCATTCTGAATTCCCCCAGAAATTAATTCTGAAGTCCCTCCCCCCCAAGTAGCACATTTCTATCGAATCTGGTTATAGTAACTTGATTATGACCAAATTCGGTCGAATATCGGTTACGGCAACCGACCTGGAACATGTGTGCTACTCGGGCCAGGAATTCATTTTGAATTTCCCCAGGAATTTTAAATTCCCCCAGGATTTCATTCTGAATTCCCCCAGGAATTCATTCTGAACTCTTGGGGAATGAATTCCTTTAGAATATCTTAGTGAAACTCAAAGAGGAATTCCTGGAAAGATTAAGGATGAATTCTTGGATAAACTCTAATATGAATTCCTGGAGGAACTTCTAAATAAATTTCTAGAGGATCTGGATGAGCTTCGGGAAGAATTCGCAGACTGCAGGAGGAATGCCTGGAAGAACTCTTGCTGGAGTTCCTCCTTGAATTTTCCTTTTGAAATTTCTTCATGAGTCCCTTTTGTAGTCCTTACTGTAGTTCAGTGGTGCTCAGCATTTTGGGCTTTTTTCCCTTATATGCTTGTCTTGTCACACAATAAAAGTGAGCTTTCTTCTTACAAGTTAGTACTTGGACGAAAGCTTTTAAATATATCTATCAGCTAAGGATATTAAAACGAATATTGGTGTTCAAATTTCTCCGTACGACTTTATTGTCGCGCTTATCTTTTTTCTAGAATGCTGCGGCGGTCTTACACTCGCAACGTCAAGATAGCTGCCGTGTTAAAAGATAGGCAGAATTTTCCCGCTCAAAACAAAACCTCGTGCTTTTCGCGAAATGACAGCAGTGTTCGATTGTATTAGTGAGAGGCAACCTGAGTCATTGAGTACATGAAGAGTGTTTATCATGGCAAGTGCATACGGTGGGTGAGATTTTCATTGACTCTGTAGTGTTTAGTGACCATTGTGATTACCTGAGAAGCAACCAGCAGGAAGCAGCAGTATTCTATTTTATCTCGAGATGCATAATATCAAAGTAGGCTCTTCTGGCATTCCTTCGAAAGTTCCTCCTGAACTTATTTCTGAACATCCTCCTTCCGTTCTTCCTCAAATTTAGCTCCTGGTACTACTCTAGGTGTTCAACGAAATCCTACTGCCATTACTTAGAATGAATTCCTGGGGAATTGCTTAAAGAATTTAAAATGAATTCCTAGGAGAATTCAGAATGAATTCCTGGGGGAATTCAGAATGAATTCCTGGGGGAAATCAGAATGAATTCCTGGGGGAATTCAGAATGAATTCCTGGGGGAATTCAGAATGAATTCCTGGGGGAATTCAGAATGAATTCCTGGGGGAATTCAGAATGAATTCCTGGGGGAATTCAGAATGAATTCCTGGGGGAATTCAGAATGAATTCCTGGGGATTTCAGAATGAAAACCTGGAGGAATTCAGAATGAATTCCTGGGGGAATTCAGAATGAATTCCTGGGGGAATTAAGAATGAATTCCTGGGAGGAATTCAGAATGAATTCCTATGAGGAATTCAGAATGAATTCCTATGAGGAATTCAGAATGAATTCCTATGAGGAATTCAGAATGAATTCCTATGAGGAATTCAGAATGAATTCCTATGAGGAATTCAGAATGAATTCCTGGGGGAATTCAGAATGAATTCCTGGGGGAATTCAGAATGAATTCCTGGGGGAATTCAGAATGAATTCCTGGGGGAATTCAGAATGAATTCCTGGGGGAATTCAGAATGAATTCGTGGGGGAATTCAGAATGAATTCCTGGGGGAATTCAGAATGAATTCCTTGGAGAATTCAGAATGAATTCCTTGGAGAATTCAGAATGAATTCCTTGGAGAATTCAGAATGAATTCCTTGGAGAATTCAGAATGAATTCCTTGGAGAATTCAGAATGAATTCCTTGGAGAATTCAGAATGAATTCCTTGGAGAATTCAGAATGAATTCCTTGGAGAATTCAGAATGAATTCCTGGAGGAATTCAGAATGAATTCCTGGAGGAATTCAGAATGAATTCCTGGAGGAATTCAGAATGAATTCCTGGGGGAATTCAGAATGAATTCCTGGGGGAATTCAGAATGAATTCCTGGGGGAATTCAGAATGAATTCTTGGGGGAATTCAGAATCAATTCCTGGGGGAATTCAGAATCAATTCCTTGGAGAATTCAGAATGAATTCCTTGGAGAATTCAGAATGAATTCCTTGGAGAATTCAGAATGAATTCCTGGAGGAATTCAGAATGAATTCCTGGGGGAATTCAGAATGAATTCCTGGGGGAATTCAGAATGAATTCCTGGGGGAATTCAGAATGAATTCCTGGGGGAATTCAGAATGAATTCTTGGGGGAATTCAGAATCAATTCCTGGGGGAATTCAGAATCAATTCCTGGGGGAATTCAGAATGAACTCCGGGGGGAAATCAAAATTATTTCCGGGTGGAATTCAGAATGAAATCCTGGGGGAATTCGGAATGAATTTCTGGGGGAATTCGGAATGAATTCATGGGGAAATTCGGAATGAATTTCTGGGGGAATTCAAAATGAATTCGTGGGGGAATCCAGAATGAATTCGTGGGAGAATTCAGAATGAATTCCTGGGGGATTGCAGAATAAATTCCTGGTGGATTCCAGAATGAATTCCTGGGGGAATTCAGAATGAACTACGGGGGGATTCAGAATGAATTGCTGGAGGAATTCATAATGCATTCGTGAGGGATTTCAGAATGAATGCCTGGGGCAATTCAGAATGAATTTCAGCAAAAATTCAGGATAAATCTAATGTGATTCTTTAAGAAGTTCTTATGGGAAATTCCTGGAGAAGTTCCAGGAAGAATTCCTGTAAGGACTCCAAGAAAAAATCCTGAAAGAACTTCAGTGGCCCCGGAACCGCTCAGTTCCAGAAGGGAACTGGCCTAAGGCCTTAGCTGCTGGTCTAGCAACGGCAGTCGTCTAGGGTGGACTCAAAAGGCCTCTTTTGTTCCGGGCCTCAAGGTCACTGGTGTGGGGTGGTTTTCGGGAGCGCAAAGGACCTAACCAGAAAGCTGAAATATGGATTTGGAAACTTTTATTACGAAACAAAAAAACTTACAGGTGGGAGGCGATGAGGTGGTGACTAAGGTGGTCGGGCGATTGTGCTGCTCACCATAGAGCATGCGGTGAGGTAGTCGGCGAGCTGCCTAACGAAAATGATGCCAGAAGGAATCCGGTCAATGATGCAGTCGACGGTAGGTCGGACGGTTATGATCCCTGCAGGCCGCGTAGGACAGCGGGTTTCGGTGTCCTTTAATGGTGGCAAGACGGTGGTTCAGTCAAAGAGGGTCAGTTGGAAGCCGGAATATTAGGCGGGCGGATGGCCAGGCGGCTGGATGAAGAAGCGGCTGACACGCGACCGCGTGATAATACGGCCACTGGCAGTCGGCTAGAGGCCGAATCATAGTGCTACCGGACGGCATAACGAAAAAGCGACTGACACGCGCCCCCCGCCCGGACAATGATACGGCCAATAGGCGACGATACAGCCGAACGACAGGCGACCAGGCGACGATTTGGTCAGCAGTGGCTTGGAAGTGAGGTGTCTGACGGAAAGTCAGATGGTAAGCGGCCGGTCGTTGTAATTTATGGCGGAAAGCCGATGATTTTTTGGATGATGGTTCAGCCTGCAAGCGGCGGACTGTAGAGCCACCAGCGGGAAACCGAGCACGGAGGCAGTCTACGAACTGCTGTAGAACCGTAGATCGGGTGGCTTTGCGACGGGATGGCCGAACAATGATGCGGGTCGATTGGTGCGCCTCAAAAATCTCCGGCGTACTTATGGAAACCTTTGCACTAACACTCACTGACACTTCTTACAATTTCTTCTCTTTGATTCCATAACGCAGACTGCGGCTTGCGTTTCAACCACCCACCGCAAGATTTTAAATCAACGTTTGCAAATCTCTCCTACGCACAATGTCTTTATGCTCGAATTAACAAAAGTAACAAATGTTACCCGCCGGTAACAAAATATTTGGAAGAATTTCAGGAGGAATTGCTATGGACACCACAGGGGGAATTCTCTGGTTAACTCCAGGCGAAATTTTTGAAACTAATTGCTGCAATATCTGGCTGAACTTTAGGAGATATTCTTGGAGAAACTGCAAAAAAAACTTTTCGGCTGTTCGGCCACATTGAGAGTTGACGTAAAGTCAATGTCAACTTCTCTCCACGAACAGCCTAGATAGCCGTGTGATGTCGGCAGCTGGTTATCTGGCTAAGAATAACATTACGGATTGCCTGTTCCAGTGATAAAAGTCCACCATACAGGTGACCCCTAATTTTCGGTGTGATGCGGCTTTATGCTTACCGTGCCTACAAATGAATGGTTAGGGGGGTCTAATAAGAACCTAACCGCAAACGGAGCCTGTGAAGCACCAGGGCCCCTTCACAGTATTTTAGCCCTCGCTGCGCTAACCGGAGCTATGGCGTAGTTGACTTTTTACTTCTCCGAGATAATCGGCTACTCTTATTCAACTTCATCGTGAGGTTAAATAAGAGTAGGGTTATGAATATGTGTTTTAATTAGTTTTCAACAAATTGTCACCTATATGGATTCGCATTATTCGTTTTTTACAATGTGCTTTGTGTATGTTACCTATATGGATTCGCATTATGCGTTTTTTCACAGTGTACTCTGTGTCTCGTCCTTGACGTTTGGCTTCGGCTACTCTTGCTCAATCTCAACGTGAGGTTAAATAAGAGTGGGGTTATGAATAAGTGTTTTACTTAGTTTTCAACAAATTGTCACCTATATGGATTCGCATTATGCGTTTTTCACAGTGTACTCTGTGTCTCGTCTTTGACGTTCGGCTTTGACTACTCTTGTTCATCCTCAACGTGAGTGTGGAGTTATGAATATGTGTTTTACTTAGTTTTTCAACAAACTTCCACCTATATGGATTCGCATTATGCATTTTTTTTACAATGTACTTCGTGCTTGTCACCTATATGGATTCGCATTATGCGCTTTTCACAGTGTACTCTGTGTTTCGTCTTTGACGTTCGGCTTCAGCTATTCTTGTTTAATCTCAACTTGAGGTTGAATAAGGGTGGGATTATGAATATGTTTTTTACTTAGTTTTTCAACAAATTTTCACCTATAGAGTAGAGTGGGGCAAGAGTACGCACTTAGTTTTCAATCGATCATGTGGCCCTTATGAAGCAAGCTTCTGCATATCAAATCAGTGTCGATGATTCATATACTCTTCCTTTATGTTACCCAGTGGAAAAAATATTGAAATTAGTGTGATTCGTTTTAGTAGAATCCTTATTGCAAGACAAGTGAAAAACGCACTCTTACCCCACCGGTGGGGTAAAAGTGCGCATCGGGTGGGGTAAGAGTACGCATTTATCCAATCATGTTCTTTAAGTTTATATTAACACAAATAAGAGTTAATAACATTTAATTGATGATTAATGAGCATATATTAGGAAATGTTTAAAGATTACGTAACTCTTAAAGGGAGAGGGGGTCCTAAAAATGTGCACTTTCATATGAAAAACCATTGTTTTTTTTTATATACAAAAAATTACAGAGGTAAAAATATATATTAGGTTTCGCGGGGCGTATACAAAGGCATTTTCCTTAAAGAAAGTCCACCAATCACGTAACGTAAAATTTGGCTATTTCATCACCCCTCCCCCCCATTTTACACTATTTGTATTAATCCTCTAAAAATTATATGGATCGTCTCACATCTCGCAACCCCTCCCAGCTAAACGTTGCGTAATTTATGAATGTTTCTTTTGATTAAATGAAATTATCATTTAGATGAAATTGTGTTTTCGGACTATGTTTAAGTGTACAACAAAACCCAAAACAATTTCATTATTTCGTTTCAGTGCTTTGTTCGCTAAGTCCTTTCTAACACCGAATTACTTCAACTTATCCTAAAAACTTGTGACAATTTCAAATTCTGTCCCTTTTTTCTTAGTTGTGGATCTTTACGCTTTGGAAGAAGTCTTATTTCGGCCGGAGATACGGGTTTGACATTATAACTCGAAGATCCATATGCGTACTCTTGCCCCACCGGTTCCTGCGTACTTTTACCCCACAGTCCCAAAAATTATTCAAGTAATGGTTTTGCCTTCTTGGAAAACCAACCGGATTGGTGTTCTGTACCATAAAGTACTCTATACAATAGGATATCGAAATGGTATAATGTTCACCTGATTGAACGTATATATGGTAATGAAATACTAGTTGCGGAAATCCAATTATTTTTAGCAAAATGACCAAAAAGTTATCTAACTCCATATCTCCCTTGTTGTTTATTCAAATCGTTTACAATTACACATGATAATAGTTGGCCAGAATACCTGTCAAACTGATGCAGTGCTGCTAGTTGATCTTTTTTTATTACTTCAAAAAATCGAAAACGTACTCTTACCCCACGCGCACTCTTGCCCCACTCTACTCTATGGATTCGCATTATGCGTTTATTTTACAATGTACTTCGTGTATGTTACCTTTATGGATTCGCATTATGCGTTTTTCACAGTGTACTGTACTCTGTGTCTCGTCCTTGACGTTCGGCTTCGGATATTCTTGTTCAATCTCAACATGAGGTTAAATAAGAGTGGGGTTATGAATATGTATTTTACTAAGTTTTCAACAAATTGTCACCTATATGGATTCGCATTATGCGTTTTTCACAATGTACTTTGTGTATGTTACCTATATGGATTCGCATTATGCGTTTTTCACAGTGCACTCTGTGTCTCGTCCTTGACGTTCGGCTTCGGCTACTCTTGTTCAATCTCAACGTGAGGTTAAATAAGGGTGGGGTTATGGATATGTGTTTTACTTAGTTTTCAACAAATCGTCACCTATATGGATTCGCATTATGCGTTTTTTTACAATGTACTTTGTGTATGTCACCTATATGGATTCGCATTATGCGTTTTTCACAGTGTACTCTGTGTTTCGTTCTTGACGTTCGGGTTCGGCTACTCTTGTTCAATCTCAACGTGAATATGTGTTTTACTTAGTTTTCAACAAATTGCCACCTATATGGATTCGCATTATGCGATTTTTACAATGTACTTTGTGATTGTCACCTACATGGATTCGCATTATGCATTTTTCACAGTGCACTCTGTGTTTCGTCTTTGACGTTCGTCCATTGTTACATCCTCTGTGTTTTTGTGACCTCTCTTTAGTCCCTAGCTGAATGCGTGTGAGTCTACATGATTGGCTTTCCTATAAATGGTTCCATTCTCCTTTCCAACTTCACTTCCTCTTCCTTTCCCCTTTTCACTTCCTTTTCCGTCAGGTAAATGATGAGAAAGGCCAGTGAAGGCGATGGCACAAATCTCCCAAATTGAGGGGAACGTGCCTCCTGAGCCGACGTTCTGATACCTGATACCTGATACCTCCTACGCACAATGTCTTTATGCTCGAATTAACAAAAGTAACAAATGTTACCCGCCGGTAACAAAATATTTGGAAGAATTTCAGGAGGAATTGCTATGGACTCCACAGGGGGAATTCCCTGGTTAACTACAGGTGAAATTTTTGGAACTAATTGCTGCAATATCTGGCTGAACTTTAGGAGATATTCTTGGAGGAACTGCAAAAGGAATTTCTGAAAAAACTCTCTAAGATCTCTTGGTATAGTTCCTTGAGGAACATAGGAGGAATTCCTTGTTGAACTCTTGGAGAAATTCATGTCGAACGCAGAAGTAATTCCTGTGGGATTCTTCTGAAATGAATTGAGGAGGAACCCCACAATGGGTTTCTGGCAGGCTCCAGATTGAATTCCTAAACCTGCTTCAATAAGACTTTCTGGAAGAACTCTGGGAGGTATTAAACAAGGATTCCCAAATTCCCAAATTTATAAATTCCTAAATTCAAAAATTTCTAAACTCCTAGATACTTAAATCCATAAATTCCCAAACTCCTAAGCTCGTAAATTCCTAAATTCATTACATCTTAAATTCCTAAATTCCCAGATTCATAAATTCATAAATTTGTAAATTCCTATTCCATAAATTGCTAAATTCATAAATTTCAAAATTTCCTAAAGTCGTAAATTCCCAAGTTCTCAAATTCTGGAATTCCTGAGTTCTTAAATCCCTAAGTTCCTAGGTTCATTTTTTTTTATTTATGAATTCAGGGATTTCCCAATTCCTAAATTTCCAAGTTCCTAAGTTCCTGTGTTTATAATCTCCTGAATTTCAAAATTACTGAATTTACAAATTCTGAATACCTGTATTCCTAAATTCTTAATTTCAAACAGATTTCACGAATACGACCAAGGCAAGCAATTGCGGGTGAATCAGAACGAGCTCATGCAGATGTACGGAAGGGACATCACCCAACCGACGGTTGTTAGATTTTCTAACAATTATGTATAAGAATCTACCAAAATCTGTATAAGATCTGGGCACATGCGAAATTGCTAACAACTTTGTAAGCTTTTTTTACATTTTTTGTATAAGAATCTAACAATTTCGCATATGGCAGGTTTTGGTAGATTCTTATACATAATTGTTAGAAAATCTATCAACCACCGGTTGGGTGATTCACCTCTGATGCTACTTGTCCTCCCTACTCGGTACAGTCATTAAGCATACAAATGCTAGAGAATATGCAAATATTTACACAGTTGCCGCCAAAGCGATAACAGACAACCATTAAGGTCTGAGGGAAGGGTTTTCCGTTAAAAAAGCACGTGGTAGCACTCTCTGAGAGAGAAATTTGCCCAATTCCGCCCGCCAGATTGACGCAGTCAGTGTCGCCAAAATTATTTCATCATTATGCAGTTTACCATTGCTTGAGAATTTGCCGTAAACGGAGAACAAAAGGAATTGGCAACAATGTGGAAGAAATTTATCACTCATGCAGTGGTTCGGCGAGAGAACATCAGCAGCGTCGACCAATCACGCAATGAGGAAATCAAAATAAACAAACTCCAGCTAGTTTTGGAAAATGAAAACATAAGCCGTTTCTAGAACAACATTAGAAAATATCGTGAGAGGATTTCTGTACAAGGTTTCCACAAAAGCTTTGAAAAGAATTTGGGTGATAACAGTGGTGCTGATGTAAGTAAGACAAATGAGACAAATAAGACAAATAATACAAATAAGATAGATAAGACTAAGAAGAAAAATAAAGTAAGTTCCTAGAGGAATTCCTTCGGAAGTTCCTCCAGGAATTCGTTCGGAAGTTCCTCAAAGAATTCGTTCGGAAGTTCCTCCAGGAATTTCTTCGAAAGTTCCTCCAGGAATTCCTTCAGAAGTTCCTCCAGGAAATCCTACAGAAGTTCCTCCAAGAATTCCTTCGGAAGTTCTTCCAGGAATTCCTTCGAAAGTTCCTCCAGGAATTCCTTCGAAAACTCCTCCAGGAATTCCTTCGGAAGTTCCTCCAAAAATTCCTTTGGAAGTTCCTCCAGAAATTCCTTCGGAAGTTCCTCCAAGAATCCCTTCAGAAGTTCCTCCAGGAATTCCTTCGGAAGTTCCTTCAGGAGTTCCTTCGGAAGTTTCTCCAAGAATTCCTTCGGAAGTTCCTCCAGGAATTCCATCGGAAGATCCTCCAGGAATTCCTTCGGAAGCTCCTCCAGGAATTCCTTCGGAAGTTCCTCCAGGAATTCCTTCGGAAGTTCCTCCAGGAATTCCTTCGGAAGTTCCTCCAGAAATTCCTTCGGAAGTTCCTCCAGGAATTCCTTCGGAAGTTCCTTCAGGAATTCCTTCGAAAACTCCTCCAGGAATTCCTTCGGAAGTTCCTCCAGGAATTCCTTCGGAAGTTCCTCCAGGAATTCCTTCGGAAGTTCCTCCAAGAATTCCTTCGGAAGTTCCTCCAGGAGTTCCTTCGGAAGTTTCTCCAAGAATTCCTTCGGAAGTTCCTCCAGGAACTCCTTCTGAAGTTTCTCCAGGAATTCCATCGGAAGTTTCTCCAGGAATTCCTTCGGAAGTTTCACCAGAAATTCCTCCGGAAGTTCCTCAAGGAATTCTTTCGGAAGTTTCTCCAGGAATTCCTTCGGAAATTTCACCAGAAATTCCTCCGGAAGTTCCTCCAGGAATTCTTTCGGAAGTTTCTCCAGGAATTCCTTCGGAAGATTCTCCAGGAATTCCTTCGGAAGTTCCTCCAGGAATTCTTTCGGAAGTTCCTCCAGGAATTTTTTCGAAAGTTCCTCCAGGAATTCCTTCGGACGTTCCTCCAGGAATTTCTTCGGAAAGTCCACCAGGAATTCCTTCAGAAGTTCCTCCAGGAATTCCTTCGGAAGTTCCACCACGAATTCCTTCGAAAGTTCCTCCAGGAATTCCTTCGGAAGTTCCTCCAGGAATTCCTTCGGAAGTTCCTCCAGGAATTCCTTCGGAAGTTCCTTCAGGAATTCCTCCGGAAGTTCCTCCAGGAATTCCTCCGGAAGTTCCTCCAGGAATTCCTCCGGAAGTTCCTCCAGGAATTCCTCCGGGAATTCCTCCGGAAGTTCCTCCGGGAATTCCTCCGGAAGTTCCTCCGGGAATTCCTTCGGAAGTTCCTCCGGGAATTCCTTCGGAAGTTCCTCCGGGAATTCCTTCGGAAGTTCCTCCGGGAATTCCTCCGGAAGTTCCTCCGGGAATTCCTCCGGAAGTTCCTCCGAATTCCTCCGGAAGTTCCTCCGGGAATTCCTCCGGAAGTTCCTCCGGGAATTCCTCCGGAAGTTCCTCCGAATTCCTCCGGAAGTTCCTCCGAATTCCTCCGGAAGTTCCTCCGAATTCCTCCGAAGTTCCTCCGAATTCCTCCGGAAGTTCCTCCGGGAATTCCTCCGAAGTTCCTCCGAATTCCTCCGGAAGTTCCTCCGAATTCCTCCGGAAGTTCCTCCGAATTCCTCCGGAAGTTCCTCCGAATTCCTCCGGAAGTTCCTCCGAATTCCTCCGAAGTTCCTCCGAATTCCTCCGGAAGTTCCTCCGAATTCCTCCGGAAGTTCCTCCGGGAATTCCTCCGAAGTTCCTCCAGGAATTCCTCCGAAGTTCCTCCAGGAATTCCTCCGGAAGTTCCTCCGGGAATTCCTCCGGAAGTTCCTCCGGGAATTCCTCCGGAAGTTCCTCCGAATTCCTCCGGAAGTTCCTCCGGGAATTCCTCCGGAAGTTCCTCCGAATTCCTCCGGAAGTTCCTCCGGGAATTCCTCCGGAAGTTCCTCCGAATTCCTCCGGAAGTTCCTCCGAATTCCTCCGGAAGTTCCTCCGGGAATTCCTCCGGAAGTTCCTCCGGAATTCCTCGAAAGTTCCTCCGAATTCCTCCGGAAGTTCCTCCGGGAATTCCTCCGGAAGTTCCTCCGAATTCCTCCGAAGTTCCTCCGATTTCCTCCGAAGTTCCTCCGAATTCCTCCGGAAGTTCCTCCGGGAATTCCTCCGGAAGTTCCTCCGAATTCCTCCGAAAGTTCCTCCGAATTCCTCCGGAAGTTCCTCCGGGAATTCCTCCGAAGTTCCTCCGAGGAATTCCTCCGGAAGTTCCTCCGAATTCATCCGGAAGTTCCTCCGAATTCCTCCGGAAGTTCCTCCGGGAATTCCTCCGAAGTTCCTCCGAATTCCTCCGAAGTTCCTCCGGGAATTCCTCCGAAGTTCCTCCGAATTCCTCCGGAAGTTCCTCCGGGAATTCCTCCGGAAGTTCCTCCGGGAATTCCTCCGGAAGTTCCTCCGGGAATTCCTCCGGAAGTTCCTCCGGGAATTCCTCCGGAAGTTCCTCCAGGAATTCCTCCGGAAGTTCCTCCAGGAATTCCTCCGGAAGTTCCTCCAGGAATTCCTCCGGAAGTTCCTCCGGGAATTCCTTCGGAAGTTCCTCCAGGAATTCCTTCGGAAGTTCCTCCGGGAATTCCTCCGGAAGTTCCTCCGGGAATTCCTCCGGAAGTTCCTCCGGGAATTCCTCCGGAAGTTCCTCCGGGAATTCCTCCGGAAGTTCCTCCGGGAATTCCTCCGGAAGTTCCTCCGGGAATTCCTCCGGAAGTTCCTCCGGGAATTCCTCCGGAAGTTCCTCCGACAGTTCCTCCGGGAATTCCTCCGGAAGTTCCTCCGGGAATTCCTCCGGAAGTTCCTCCGGGAATTCCTCCGGAAGTTCCTCCGGGAATTCCTCCGGAAGTTCCTCCGGGAAATCCTCCGGAAGTTCCTCCGGAAGTTCTTCCGGGAATTCCTCCGGAAGTTCTTCCGGGAATTCCTTCGGAAGTTCCTTCGGGAACTCATCCGGAAGTTTCTCCGGGAATTCCTCAGTAAGTTCCTCCGGGAATATCTCAGGAAGTTCCTCCGGGAATTCCTCAGGAAGTTCCTCCGGGAATTCCCCCGGAAGTTCCTCCGGGAATTCCTCCGGAAGTTCCTCCGGAAATTCCTCCAGAAGTTCCTCCGGGAATTCCTCCAGAAGTTCCTCCGGGAATTCCTCCAGAAGTTCCTCCGGGAATTCCTCAGGAAGTTCCTCCGGATTGTCGATTGATATACACCAATGCAAGTTGCCGATCCTGCTATCACAAGTTCGATTTTAAATGATCCTATATTGCATTACTTACACTTAGTGCACGCGAAAGAAGAAAAAACAAATTACATACATATTTATTTTACAATTTTGACACAATATGACCTCGTAGTTTTAACCCTTCTGGGCTCTTGAAGGCGCCACCTGAGAATAATTTACCATCCAAAAGAGAACGTTGAAGCATCCACCAAAACATAACGAATGCATTACGTTGCCATCAAATCGGGAACATATGAAGCAAGCGAAACAAACGAGGCCCTGCAGGATCCTCGTGGCTTTGGGGATAACGTTGTGAAACGCTTCACTGTAGGAATGCTTCATTTTGGATAACCTTCATTTTTTGTTAGTTCCATGTCAAGCTGTTTGCTATGACAAAATGTTGTCATGCTCAAACAAAGGCGTACTCAAATTAATAACATCTGACGTCTATATCAAGAATATGTTAAAGGTATTGGAGAACCAGTTAAAAAAAATATTTTGAAGGTTCCCATGTCATGGATTTGAATTAGAATAACCGTGATAAATCTAATAGGGTGCACTCTGTACAATCCTTCCCGATTGCACGCCGAATAAGATCGTCCGGGCGGGATCCTGTCTGCCGGCCTACCATCCACGATGGTCTTCGCACGCTACACCCTTTGAACAGACCGCACTCGGCTGCGGCAAAAGCCAAAACGTGTACCTTTGTAAAGGGTAGTGGGGATGATGGCGGGTCCGTAATATATAATAATTATCGCGGGCACATTCGCGCAAAGGCTCGCGAAATGGACCGTCACGAACGGAACTGCAGCGAAAGTGGGCCCCATGAAATGCACATGTCTCTTGCGCGTCCAGGAAAAAGACACAACGCGAGCGCCATCTACATCATCGGTGATAAGCAGCGGGCACCACCATCACCGTCGTCGTCGAGGGATCCAAAGAATGCAGCCGTCACCGTCACATGCGTCATTGTTGGACAGGGTCCTGAACTTTTGCCGGGCACGAAGCTTTCCAATCGAGATGAAATATTAATTGAAGGCAATTTATTTTCGGGTCGGTTATTTTCCCTGGGATATTCAATTTTTTGCGCCCGTGAACAAGGATGTTACATTTACGCCGCGGATGATGAGCAGAAGGCAGCTGCAAGTTCTGTTTTATGACGTGGCTGACTGATGGGTCATGTAAGCGACAGATGATAAGCAATGGCATCGTGGAGACACAAGGATACCTTTCCATGGTGCCAAATGTAACGAAATTGTGTGCTTCAAACATTTATACTATTTTTTTTCCTGGCAAAATCCGCACATTCAAAATCAAAAAAAATATATTCCAGCAAAACTGATAACGGCGAAGAACCTGTCTAACTTGGTGGGATCGTGAGTTCAATTCCGGAAGACAGATTGGTAGCCTCCAACACATTTTTCGAATGAAATCTTTAACCTTTTGTCTGTGCTCTGGGGTCAATATGACCCCAGGCCACTTTGAGTGGCTGCCATTTTTTTAGTTTTCAACCGATTCTCCTAATTTTTGGTAGTTTGGTAAAACTCGCCGAGATCTGTCTCCTAGGTGCAAATTCGCTTGAAAAATCTTGAAAATATGCGCTACATTGTCCTTTTTTCAAAAAACTTACGTTGTCTGTGCTCTGGGGTCAAATTGACCCCAAATTGAAATTGCTATAACTATTTTAATGTTTGGCCAATTTTGGATTTTTGGGGCTGTTTCGAAAGATAATTTAATCATCTTTCAGGTCGTTACCAAAGATTGACTATAGGTGGGCGGGTACATCGCGGGGAGGGGTTTTCGTAAAAAAGGGTACAAAACAGTGATTTTTCATGCTTATTTCACTTATATTTGAAAATCCTACCCATTTTGAACTGCACCTTTTCAAAAAGGTTATGCAGGAAGGCGTCTGCTTTGACATGAGGCATTGATTAGTTTAGCGCTTGGTCGCTAGGTGGCGGTATATTTGAATTCATTATTTTAGACTACTCAAGTAACTCCGATATATGGAATTTTCTTCATTGTAAATATTCTTATTGCACAATTTTGAAATTTGTAAAGATGACGTCTGTAACAAAGTTCGTCTGGTGGGAATAGACTGTCAAGTGATGGAATAAATAATAAGGAAATTTACAAATAGGCGGCGCTAGTGTACTTGCAAGTGTATTCTTGCATATATGAAATATTGCTTTAGCTTGAGATCCCTCATACCTACACCCAAGTTGTATTCGGCAACATTATTCAGGATGTCTAGCACTACAAAGCGGTGCTCAATATAATGAGCACTTCTTCCCATTTTTTAATTTGTGCGATAAGAATATTTACACTGAGGAGAATTCTATATATCGGAATATCTTGAGTAGTCTAAAATAATGAATCCAAATATACCAAAACCTGGCGGCCGAGTTCTAAACTTATCAACGCCTCATGCCAAAGCACATGCCTTCCTGCATAGCCTTTTTAAAAAAGTTGCAGTTCAAAATGGGTAGGATTTTCGGATATAAGTAAAATAATCATGAAAAATCACTTTTTTTTGTACCCTTGTTCACTAAAACCCCTCCCCGCGATGTACCCGCTCACCTAAAGTCAATCTTTTACAACGACCTGAAAAATGATTAAATTATCTTTCGAAACAGCCCAAAAAATCCAAAATTGGCCAAACATTAAAAAAGTTATAGCAATTTCAATTTGGGGTCAATTTGACCCCAGAGCACAGACAACGTAAGTTTTTTTGAGCACAGACAGAAGGTTAAAATTGTGCTCTCGAAAATGAGTAATGATCTCCCACACCGAGTGGCCATTTTCGAAATAATTATTCACATCCGGCATCACTGGACAGACAGGAAGATGACAAAAAACGAATGTCATAAAACAGCAGGTGACACGAGGGCGCGAATTTCGAATTAATTCATGCTGATGATTGGAATTTGCAAGCTGGGGCCAAATTGATAACTTTTGCATTCGTGTGTGAC
Organism: Armigeres subalbatus; assembly: GCF_024139115.2. Lineage (NCBI taxonomy): Eukaryota > Metazoa > Arthropoda > Insecta > Diptera > Culicidae > Armigeres > Armigeres subalbatus. The sequence goes on from NC_085139.1 coordinate 90,682,854, forward strand.
GTTTGCTTTCCATCAGCGGAAGCTGACAGCTGACAGATACTGTTAATATTGAAACCTTTTTTTGAGCTACCTTAAATTCGATTTCAACGGTGAATACTAACGATAGCCTCTGTTATCGGAGCAATGTTAATCGTGGGATTTAAAATTTCCTTCTTCTAGTGCAATGCCCATTCGGAAAGCCGGCAACCCATTATGTGGTTATCATAATTCAAATGCATCACTTACCTACATTTGATGGGCTATGATTTTTTCTTGATTGTCATGCTTGTCAATCTGCGATAATAACCACGCGGGAAGTATCAACATCAGCGACATCTGCGTTTGTTCCTCCATTTACAATTGACATCAAGTACCCAGCAGTCGTAAATTAAAAGTGACACTGTGACAGGCAATTTTCGAACTGCCAAAATGTTGCTATTCGAAGCTTAATGTAGGGGAAACACACTTACAGATGGCCCCGTTCAGTTGCCCACTAAGGTATGATTTGAAGGCAAAGCCAAACTAGACAACGTTGATCCAAATATGGCTACCACTTCGTCATCAAATGCGGCTGCATTTCGATTAGGCTAATTACAAAGCCCTACCAAGGTCCATGGAGACCGCCGACCGCCGATTAATCCATCCACAGTTAATTCGTACGCGTCTGTCCCAGTCATCGTACCAATCACTCACCTCTCTCTGTTCAGTCGGAGGTCCACATGCGCAGGAAATCTTGATGAACGAACATGACGGCTGGCAAGTTGCTTCCTCAATTGATGGACTTGAGACTTATAATCCGAACCGACGCGACCGGTGGCCTCAAAGATTGATTTAAATCTAACGCATGCGGACGGCGGCGATCATTAATTATCAGGTATGTATATGTTAAAGGCTTCAGCTGCTGAGCGGCTGAGGAATTTGGCCATAAAAGTTTCAGGGCCAGAAAAGACCTCGTGGTTTTGTGGGGACCCATAATACTTCCCCAATCTTTTGGCGATGAACAAAAACAGCTGCGCGCAACTGTTTATTTCCAGTTGAGTTTAGAATTGTTGTTTCGCATTAAAGTCCGTTGGAAGATGTGAATCAAAAACATTGGACATCACTTGCTCCAAAATCCAGACACAGTATATGGAATGCTTCGAATAACGCACATTTTTGCTTCGAAATCCGGACACTTCGAGGTTGGAAATATTGATGCTCAAATGATCAATTCTCGCTTAACTTTTCAAAAGGACCTAAGTAACATTTTTTCATGAATTAATTTCAGTAGTGCAATCAAAAGCTTTCATGTTTTCCTGTTGATTGCGCTATTCAAATTAATTCATGAAAAAATGTTACTTAGGTCCTTTTGAAAAGTTAAGCGAGAATTCAATCTGTTTCAAGAATCTAGGATACATGTGTGCACAATTCGTAGTTTCTACTCCGCGATTAACCAAGATTACCAAAAAACAGTAATTAAAGCCTGGCGGTAGCATTATATGTACTCTATTAGGAATCTAATCATTTCAGATAGGGGAAGAAAACGCTTTTTTTTTAATATTTGACGTGTCGATGATTAATGAAATAATTACACCGAAATTCAACTTGAACAAGCTGTAATAGTAGACTGGCCCAAAATGCATGAAATCCTGAATTTCAAACCTTGCACCCTTAAATGACAGTTTGGGGGTCCCAGAAGCTCCCCTGAAAATTTCAGCTCATTCGGTCCAGTGGTTGGCGTGCGCAAATGGCTCAAAGTTTGTATAGGAAAAGTGATCCAAATGTATAGGGAAACGCAACCGTTTCAGTTTTTTGCTTCTAAGTGGCACTGTAGTCGACGGATTCCTGTTGTGGATAAAATGTAGAACCTTTTTACCCTTCTTACACCCTAAGAAGGGTATAAAGATCGCTTGAAAAACCGACTTTTTATCCGAGGCTCGGAGACCCAAGTCATATATACCAATCAACTCAGCTCGACGAACTGAGCACATGTATGTATGTGTGTGTGTGTGCGTGTGTGCGTGTGTGCGTATGTGTGTGCGTTACAAAAATCTCACATCAAGATCTCAGACGTCCGTGGACCGATTTGCACGATTTTAACACTAAACGAAAGCTATGACTTTGTCATTGTACGAGTTCATTTTTTTTTGCAATCGGACATTTGGTTCCAGAGATATGTGAGAAATACGAACATGAAGTGCATTTTCAGAAAACTAACAAAATAATGTCACATGAATATCTCAGCCGTCTGTAAACCAATTTGCATGATTTTATCTTCAAACGAAAGCTATGACTTTGCCATTGAACCCATTGTATTTTGTTTTTGCAATTAGACATTGGGTTCCGGAGATATCTCTGAAATACGAACATAAAGCATTAGACGTATCAACTTCACACATTGGTAAAATATGTCCCATCAAGATCTCAGTCGTCCTTGGACCGATTTATGCGATTTTATCTTTAAACGAAAGCTATGTTTTTGTCATTGGACCCATTCATTTTTTTCTGCAATTGGAAATTCGGTTTCAGAGATATCTGTGAAATACGAATATGAGACATATTTTCAGACTACTAATGAAGAATTGTCACACCAATATCTCAGCCGTCTATGACCCGATTTGAACTCTTTTGGGCTTAAACAGAAGCTGTAATATTGCCATTTAAGGCGGCAAATCAAATCTGCAGTTTTTTGTATTTTTTTTTAAATTGGTAAATTTCCAGAAATATCCCTTTTTTTTATTTTGAAATCGTTAAAAGCATGATAATATCAGTTATTTTACATTCAATTGAAGGTCATATGCATAGAAATTGTAATATGCACTGGGCACACGCAACCATTCAAAAGTGTAAGAAGGGTTGCGTTCACTGTAGGTGGATTAAGTCGGGTTTTTTATTTTGAAATCGTTAAAAGCATGATAATATCAGTTATTTTACATTCAATTGAAGGTCATATGCATAGAAATTGTAATATGCACTGGGCACACGCAACCATTCAAAAGTGTAAGAAGGGTTGCGTTCACTGTAGGTGGATTAAGTCGGGTTTTATATAAGGAAGCGACTGGTGAAGACCGGATGTAAATCCCTTTGAAATTGGCCAAGTTATAAGCGTCCAAAGTCGAGGGTTTCGAGCGTGTCCCCCAGGGGTGTTTAAAATGAGAGTAACGTACCACCGACCATTGCGGCGGCGATGCAGGCGTATTCGGTGCCGTGCGAAATTAAATGCATGATTATCACGCAATCTCGCGAATTTTTATCCGATTGGTAAATACTTTCCGTACTCTGTACAGTAGTGTAGCTAGAGAGGGAGGGGGTGAATAAGGAGGGAAGATCTTTTTTTTTTAGTAGAAAAACACATCCGGGATATTGTTCGATGTTTAATCTCGCAATTTTCTGGCGTCTATTTATCTTCGAGCTAACACGCTAAAAAAAATTACTCAAAATTGACATAAATTGAACTCAAAATTCGGTCAAGTTTGGTTTATGCTATAGTTTAGAGTTCAATTTTCGAAGCGTGAATGTAAATACACGAAATAAATTAAGTACTTCTTCCATTCATTTTGTTAGCCTCAAAAAAAAATATACAGCCATCCAGTTCCAACATTATTGATAAGATCCCTCAAAATTACCTTATATTTGGTAGGATCGTTCCTTATAGAACAATATTAGACCCATTTTATTATTTCCCCTTTATGGTGACCATTTTCAATATAGGGTATTCAGAAAAATCGATCATTTCAGGAATTTTAATTTTTCATGTGATGGGATTCGGCTTTACAGTCTCTAAATTGTTCAAACAATAATGTTTTAACTGCCCGACGTTTCGGCTGTGTTTGGCAGCCTTCTTCTGGGGGAATTTTTCATTGAATTGTAACTCCCAAATCATTAGGCCTATTTGTTGTATTAACAAATCAAATAAAAGCTCTTTATTTCTACAGGTATACCTGGATATAACGTAACTAATTTTTCACTCTTCAAATCGTTGTATCTCCAAAACCACTGGTCCTGCAAGAAAAATGCGCTTCTTGCTTTTGTGAAGTGATATTTGATCGTGCAAGTGGAATACATAAAATCGATTCAAAATCTAAGGAAGAATTAAGTATGGAACTTGTTGTCCCAATTGAAAGTTTTAAAGTTGTAAAGTTGCCTTCAAATGGTCGGATGCGTTTTATAATGAAAAATCAACACTTGAGTATAAAACCAGCTGCTAAAACTGTAGTAACTGAACTTCAATTTTTTTGGGAGAAATATAGAATTCCTCTAATGCAACACTACAATGCTGTTGTTAAGCTCCTAAAATTATTTAACAAAATGCCAGCAATTATCAAAAAATCTTCTCACGCGGGAGATAAACAGAGAGAGCCAGAGTCTAGTTTCATTAATAATTTGGATCGATTGTTTGACATTGCTCGACGAAATGCATTAAATTTGATTAAAAACGATAAGGATAAACAGTTCCTTATTCTGCAAAGGGAAGTTGGAAGGCGAGAGTTAAAAAAGGCAAAATCGAAGAAGAACCAACAACGGAACCAGAGCCTTCCTTGGAATCTCAATCAGCTGTCAGCTATTTTACTATTGATGGAGGAGGTAAGAATATAATCAAATAAGATGCTTCTACTATATGTCAATATTTTTATGTCTTGCTTCCAGATGAGAAACTCTCCACTAGTAGAGCGTTTTCCGAGCGAAGTAAATCAAAAATAATGACTCCTATACTAGCTGCCACCCTAGACCGTATTGGACTAAGCGACCGAAATGCAATGTATGTTATTTCTGCGGTTTTAACAAGTGCTGGACTAAACTTAGGTAAGTTCTCCTTAACAGTACTTTTATTGTATTTTTCTTTCTCCTTGAGTTTAATTTTATTATATTGATAGTATCTTGTAACAAAAACAAAATCTTTATCAACTTTATCTATTTTTCAGACGATTTTACCGTTAGCAGACAAACAATCTCAAGGGCCCGTGCAGAATATCGCGAAGAGATTGCTCAAAATATCCAAAGCAATTTTGATCTAAATGGACCACTTGTTGTACATTGGGATGAAAAGCTGCTTCAAGATCTCACAGGTAATATATTTGAGTATTTGTTATAGCATTGAAATGTGTTATTCTGTGTTATGATTTTTGGATATCTTCTAACTAAGCATGATTTGAAGTAATCGATAGGTTTTTTTGTTATTCGAAATCTCTTTCCTACAATTTTAGATTAGGCAAATGGCCAATCAAATCACCGCAAACCAAGTTCATATCGATAAAGCATATTCATATGATACGATAAAACCTTTGATCTCTTCCAAAACAAGCAAAGCATAATTGTAAAAATTGATTTTGCTTAATTTTTGACGTCCTTTGCACCAGTTGTCGCGCTAGTGGTCCCTATTTGGCCAGTCCCATAAGAAAACAATGGGATTCGTCAAATAAGGAACCAAAATTAAGAATAGTGCCACAACTGGTGCATGCGTTCCTATTATGGATTAATCAATTTTAATGATTATAACAAATTTTATTGTGGTTTTCACAGCTGTTCTAAGGAGCAGGAAGTAAAACCTTTCGCTTGATATATTAAGTCCACTCACATGCCTTTTACTTACTTAAAAAAAAAAAGTTGTTCTTATGTATGGCGACAATTGGTACACCCACCCTACATTTGGTAATATTTGTTTTTTTTAAAGAAGCTATTTGTAACATATTTTTGACTTTTTTAAAGAATCTATCTGATTTTTTTTTTCTTTTCAGGTACTGACAAAGTAGAAAAATTGCCAGTTTTGGTATCTTCTGGAGCAAATGTTCAGCTGCTTGGAGTCCCAAAATTGACTTCTGGAACTGGTGAAAGACAGGCAAACGAAGTTTGCAAATTGATGAATGCATGGGAACTAAGCGATCGCATCTGTGCAATGGGATTTGATACAACAGCAGCAAATACAGGAATCAAAAAAGGCGCTTGTACCCTAATCGAGAAGCGGATTGGCAGAGATCTTTTATGGCTGGCGTGTAGGCATCATATTGCCGAAGTTTTGATGACAGCAGCTTGGGAAAAACTATTTCCTTCAAAAGGCCCTTCTACAAGTATTTTTATAAAATTTAAATCGGCATGGCCTACTATGGATCAATCCTTTGATGAAAATATGGTAGACGAAAACATTATTGAGATCAACCGTCTAAGACGAATTAAGTACGCTCCATTTAATTCCACCAATTAATTTTCGATATCTTTGCAGATAAGTATTTCGACCACAACTGTGTGGTCGTCTTCAGTGTCTCGTACTTAACTTGGCTTGAAGAAAACAATCGTCAAGTACGAGCAACCCGTGAGCAACTTGACAGCTCCAGTACACTGTCAGTGTACCCCGAAAAATTGGTTCAGGTGGTTCTGTCAAACTCGATTATTTCGTGAGCATTTCCTGAATATGGCGTAAAAAGTTAAAAATAAACCCAAATTTTAATTATATTTATTTTTTAATCATTTATCACACAATTACATTACTCATTAGTTATTTTCATATAGGCTCGTATATACACAAGCTCTACGGAGCTGGGTGATGAATTATATAGATATCATCACAACCTTGTTTGGCGCTGGAATAATCGAAACAATTATAGGAGTACTCAGGCTGTGAATCATTCCGCCGATTCCTTTAACTTTAAGTTACAATTTGACAGTTCGATGGTTGCTGTGTTGTTGTTGAGATAGTTTTTGTTCGTTTGATTTCAGATGGGTGTGATAAAAGCAAAGAGCAAATTTTTTTTTCTTTATTTTTGTGAATTTCGAAATGAATTCAGTTCTTCACTTTCAATAGCAAATATTGACACTAGTAGAAATGGTTATATTTGTCTCATTTAAGTCATTTTATTTTTATTGAAATAGGACAACGTGTGACAACAGTTAGCCCATTTATTTTCTGTCAAATTTACCCTTTCCGTTGCCGTTCCGCTAACATTGTGTTTGGGGCTTTATTCGGCGCGGAAAAGAATCAGTTTTATGAGTTTTATTACGGATGAATTTTTTATGCCTTCGAAATTTTAGGTATATCCAGCTTTTTACGCGATGGTGCCATAAATCTTTGAGTCTCCCCTTTTGACATATGCTGTGTCCACTGTAATATTCTTAGACAGATGGATCTCAGCAATATATGCTTTATAAATATCTCGTTGTAGGATCTCAGTAGTCTGTGCTTTATACATTTTTCGGGGTAAAGATGGCTTTGGCAGGTTTGTTCTATTATTGGCAGGGGGTTTTTGTCAATGCCTAAGTTCATCAAAATACTTACGATACGATGATTATTATTGGCTTTCTGGGCTAAAATGTGTTCAGTAAACTTGTTAAAAAAAACATGTTGGAGGGTGTTGTAGATGTTCATAACGATGCGATATCCAAGCTGCGCATAATGTTTCCCGACGTTCAGGTTTCGGTTATTCGTTAATAAGTATTTTTAGCTCCGCCTCCGAGATTTTGCAAATTAAAAGATCATCTTTGTTGGCCTCAATATGTTATGAAGTCTGAACAAGCTCATGTTTACAATGCTCACATTTTATTTTTCCAATAAACTGTTTTGAACGTGGATTGCTGAATAAATCAATGATTGAAGCGAAAAGTCATCAACCACAGTGGCGGACGCAAGCGTTTCAACAATCAGAACATCGGCATCGTTTTTATCTTCTATCGTAGTCGAGTAGTATTTTTGTCGGAACTGGATTACCACCCACTTTTATTTTATACTAGTCGACCCGGCAGACGTTGTCCTGCGTAGTAGGCGAAAATTCCCATGTGAAATTTCCATACGAATCCTAATTTTAGTTTTTTTACGATTTACTCAACCTTACTCGTGATTTTTTCATAAGAAAACATCATATAAACCCGTCGGAGACGATACCGAACATTTTTGCCTACGGAATGAAGAAAATCCAACCAGCCGTTTTCGAGTTATGCGGATACGAACACAGACCATTTCATTTTTATTATATAGAAGATATTATACTCTGCGCCAGAGCTGTAAATATTCGATTATTTTTTATGAAGCTTCTTTGTCACTTCACTTCTAAACATATTCATATTCGGCTCTGCACCGTAAATTTTCAGAATGAATATGGGTCAGTGAGTATTTATTTGGATATCACAAATTATTAAATAATCGTAAAACTGAACACATTTTTGATGATTTAAATAAGTACACGCATAGATCTAATCCCGACGTTCAATTGAGGGGATTTTTAACGCCAAATGTCAATTCAAGGCTAATTTTGTTTTTTTTTTGCGCGCTGTTACCATATTCAGTGGTATTCAATTGAATGAATTTACGTAGAAGTAAACTGAGTAAGTCATTCTATGTTTTGAATAATCAAAACACGAATGTCAAAACTCGGAATGAATGTGCTTCATGAAAGTGAATATTTTATGCTCTGCTCTGCGCTTCGAAAACTCAATACAAGAAAAATTTAATGAAATCAAATTAACTTTGTTTTAATTTAGTTCAATTAATGGTTCCAATTATCTCTACGCCTTTTTGTACTGCAACTCTTGCCCGTGGTTTGGCATCAACAAAAGATGAAACAAAAATATATTTTCCCTTATATTGTATACAACAAAACCGTGTCGGCGATGCAGGATGGCCCGTTGTTTACGTTGTGTGGCGCCATCTGCTATTTTCCAAGTGGGTACGCGAAACTAAGGCTTTCTGTCATCTTGTGGGGGGGTTGAGTACGAGACACTGAAGACGACCACACAGTTGTGGTCGAAATACGTATCTGCAAAGATATCGAAAATTAATTGGTGGAATTAAATGGAGAGTACTTAATTCGTCTTAGACGGTTGAATACATTCCACTAAAAGAGCTACTAAAAGATATATTTTTCTGATTATTGAGATCCTTGGTGATGAAACACAACATTTGATTGAATTTTTGAAAAACCATCTCAGTATTCAACAGCAACGACAAGACTACAAAGAGTTGCTAAATTTCTTTTTAGCATTTCTTGGTGTGAAAAGAATTAAATTTTCGCCACCAGGAGCACATAGTAATGCCAGATGGATGGCGAAAGCAATATATTGTCTTAAAATATGGCTATTGTTGGGTGGATCGGATTTTCCTTCGATTAAGCACTATACACCGGGTTGTTTGGGTATATTAGAGCTAAAAGCTATACAAGTTTATTAGTTTTAATACATAATTAAATTCAAAGAGAAAGACTTACATTTCGGTTTCCTAGTCCTGACTTTACCCAACAATTCACCTATTCTTCTACCGCAAGCTTCAAAAACTGTAGATCATTGTCTGTGATTAACCTCACATTTAAGTGAATATGATTACTTCAATGGTTACTTACTATTAGTTCTTTTTAGGTTCTGATTTTAGTACCCATTCCTATATTCCACCGAACCATCGGTCTCCGCAGAGCTGATATAAATACTAGTATAATATATAATTATTACAAATTCATTCTAATAAATTCACAATCATACCTTCAAGCACACTATCGTTTTACTTTTCAATTTACTTTGTCCCATATTCTACATAACCGATTGACAGTCCATCTTCAGTGATATTCCGAGGGATGATTCAGCTCACCAAGGGGTTACAGCATGGGGACTTTTACCACCAATGGGTACTGGCACCTTACACCGTAACAGCTATTAAGAGGCCAATTTGACATGACCGATGATGAAAGGCGAAAAATTCCAGTAATGTGTGCTTTTATTTTACGAGTTTACATTTGGTCTTGGTTTAAAGCTCCTTTACCCTCATCAGCAGCACGAAATGATCTAAACCTGGCAAAAAAATGATAACTTTACGAGATGCTTTCCCTAATCAACCAAGAAATGTGTATATGGCTGCGGCTTCAAGATTTGCAAATCATCTATGATACTTGAGTGAAGAACTAGTCGCTCTGGCTTTTTTCGACCCAGAATTATCTACTGATGAGAGAAAAGAAATGGCACACAATTTAAAATCTTGTAAGGGTGATGAAGTAAGAAAAATAAAATTCAAAGTATCTACGATCGATAAGTTGACTTCTTGTACGCTTTCAGATTTTGTTTCTCAAAAAACGATGATTTTTTTGAAATTTCTGGAATATCTGCAAATTTTCTCAAAGAAGATCCTAGTATATGGGATGAATTGGAAGAATTTGTTGAAAGTATAAATAAAATTAATTCATTTTTGGTAGTGAATGACTGTGCTGAAAGAGGAGTTAAACTAGTTCAAGATTTTTGTGGAAAACTCAAAATGAAGAACAGCTTCAATATCTTCTCAAAGTTGTTCAACAGCATAGGCAAAATTTTCCAGGTTGCACTCGCTCTGTTATAAAGGAAGGCCTCACAGTTGAAATAAACAATTAATATAGGTATAAGTGTTGTTTGTTGATAACTTTGTAGTTTTATACAGTTAATAAATTATGCTATAAACATTAAAACTGTTGTTTGAAAAACATATAACTTATATAATATCCCAGGTCTCTGTGTCTTTCTGTCCTTCTGTCCTCTGTCTGTAACGATTATATCATATCGTTTTAAAATTGATGCAACGGGCATCACGATGTCCGAAAACAACTCGTTACAATGAATTTTGTCTCCCCTTAAAAACTTCAGCTCGTTGGCTTCAGTGGTAAGTCACCCCCTCCCTCTCTAGCTACACTACTGTACAGAGCACGGAAAGTATTTACCAATCGGATAAAAATTCGCGCGGCACCGAATACGCCTGCATCGCCGCCGCAATGGTCGGTGGTACGTTGCTCTCATTTTAAACACCCCTGGGGGACACGCTCGACACCCTCGACTTTGGATGCTTATAACTTGGCCAATTTCAAAGGGATTTACATCCGGTCTTCACCAGTCGCTTCCTTATATACAAAAGGTTCTACATTTTGTCCACAACAGGAATCCGTCGACTACAGCGCCACCTAGAAGCAAAAAACTGAAACGGTTGCGTTTCCCCATACATTTGGATCACTTTTCCCATACAAACTTTAAGCCATTTGCGCACACCAACCACTGGACCGAATGAGCTGAAATTTTCAGGGGAGCTTCTGGGACCCCCAAACTGTCATTTAAGGGTACAAGGGCCACTCTACTGTAATAGATCATGAGAAGGAAGAGATGACCAAAACTCTATTCTAATGAGTTATGTCAGAAATAAATATGACAGTTGATTTTATTGAAATTTTGCATTAGTGTTAGGATTCACCCCGAAATATTGACATTAATGGTATTTTCGGGGTTTCCAGTAGCCTTGCGAGCAAAGGCGTAGGATTTCCAATCCGGAGTGTTTAATTCTCGGTCCGGTCTAGGATGTTTTCGGGTGGGAAACTTCCTCGATTCCCTGGGATAAGTGTGACCATAGTACTTGCCACTCATACCCCTTTGTTACCGTTCACGTTAACAATCTGACAAAACGAATTTGACACACGGATACTATGCTACTATCACTTATCTACTACTTATTCACTAACTATCTACTTAAAACTCCAGAAAGATTATTGTGAGACATTGCACGTAGTTTGATTAGATTTTAAATTATTTAATTAATCGTGTAAATCCTGATCGGCTAACATCTCTCTCATTGGAAAATTCGACGGAGGCACCACCATTTTTTTTCCGGTAGGGTGGGAATCTGCATCCAGACACCGGTGGGCTACCGGCGAACGGGGTTTAGCCATTGCCGACCCGCTAAAACCACCCTGTTCACAGACCCTGAGTCTCCCCGGAACAGACTTTTCGGCATTACTTCTGGGAGGGGTCCGTGCTACTACGCACGCCCACATACTAGCTACCCACTAGCTTCAAATCACAACTAGCTACCCACTAGTTCCTCTACCTCATAACTAGCTACCCACTAGTTCCACTACTACTTAACCAACTACCCGCTGGTACCTCACCCTCGAGACTAGCTACCCACTAGTCGGCGCTATCCGACTGCTGCTCGGCGCGCCAATTGCGCTGCAAGATGCTGGCAATCTGAGTGGTAGTGGCCGAGACCGCGTTCCACTTATCAACCTCTTGACACATCCTCTGGATAAGATTATCCGGAGTAGTGTCCCTCCCGCACACCTCTAGCATTCCGCTTCTAACATCGACGAAACGAGGACATACGAATAGTACGTGCTCGGCAGTTTCGTCGACCCCTGGGCACTGTATGCCCAAACCTATGTAGGTACCACCTAAAGCAGCCATAGCCTGACAGGAATTGTGTCAGATGGAAGTGAACTTCCCCATGCCTCCTATTAACCCATCTTGATACGCTAGGTATCAGCCGATGGGTCCACCTACCCTTAGAAGAGTTATCCCAGTCCCGTTGCCACTTGATAGTCGAAGTGACTTTAATGGCTTTACGGGCTCCTCTGGTTCCGCGCATGTCGAAACTCTCCTCGTCTTCCCGTATGACTAGTCCAATGGGTAACATACACGCAATCACACAAGCGGCATCCCGTGATTCCGTGCGGTAGGCACTTATCACTCTGAGACACGCTAGCCTGTGTACACTCTCCAGCTTCTGCAGGTTACGTTCGACTCTAAGCGCCGAGGCCCAAGCTGGACCGCCGTATCCGTATAGATACTGCAACCCCAGCTAATAACCTGCGTCTGCTGGAGCGCACTCCCGAGCTATTGGACATCATCCTGGATAATGCCGCAATAGCTGTCGAAGCTCTCCTGCAGGCATAATCTACGTGACTGCCGAAGTTCAGTCTATCGTCGATCAGCACCCCGAGGAGCTTCACCTCCCGCTTGGAAATGATCTCACAGTCGCCCACGCGAACCACTGCCTCCTGTACCGACTTACGGTTGTTAACAACAACCAACTCTGTTTTGTGATGAGCTAGCCCCAGCTGCCTTGAGCTCATCCATTCCTCTACTATAGCGATCGCGTGGGCCGCCGTAAGCTCCACTTCCTCAATCGACTCTCCGTAAACCTCCAGTGTTATGTCGTCGGCGAAGCCAACGATCTTAACACCTGGGGGGAACTTCAGTCTTAAAACACTATCGTACATAGTGTTCCATAGCACCGGGCCCAGGATAGATCCCTGAGGGACTCCTGCGGTGATAGAAGTACTACCCTCCCCTTCATCGGTCTCGTATAAGAGTACGCGATTCTGGAAATGGCACCACCATGTCGGGAGCCGGTGGTACATGATTACCGAAGCACAAATGAGGAGAAGGGGAAAAACGAGTTGAGCGGACGAGGAGATGGGGTATGGGGAGGATTGGAGATGAAAAAAACGATCGACGGGAGAGTAATAAAGGAGCTCTGGAATAGAGAAGACCGAATACGGTTTCGGAAGAAAAATCAAATTGACAGAATTTCAAGCGGCCAATCATAATCGGGCCACAGTTTCATGTGCCGGGAAAAAGTTGAAAAAGTCGTCTACTAGTTAATCGTGAATTCGTATAGCTCGTTGGCAGAATTCTTTGGAAGCCTTCTAAAGCTGCCGGGTAAACACGTGGCGTCCGTAGGCCTATTGTTCAATGCCTCTCCGCCGATATCCAACGTGAAGGTGCAGTTTGGAAGTGACCGGTTTTCACGGGTGCATTCGGTAGAAAGCTCGGAGATAAGTTCCTGGACATGTACACTGGAATTGTTTAATGGCATGGTGCTCCGACGACTATTTACTGCCACCAAAGCCAGTGTCATCACTGTGGCTGGGCTTGAAATCACTGTCCAAAAGACCTATGATCATTCCGTCAAGTCGCCCGAAGATCGTACCAAAGTGGTGCCCATTATTTCGAGATGATGCACCAAATCCCCCCCTCCCCCAGGGAGGCCAACCACCTACGTAGGATACAAGCGAATGCAAGCCCCCCCCCCCACCCCAGATGTCAACGCACGTGAGTCATTCATGAAAGCTGATGCAACCTCGTCACATGTCCTCATGTCATCAATGGGCCCCCGATCGGCCGCAACATTCGACTAACTTACACACTCCAAAACACTAACCCTAACTTAGAAAAATGAAAAAATATAAAAATCACTAAAACAAAACACAACAACAAAGCCTTAGTATGTGTGTTCTTCTTGTTTATTTTGTCTGTGTTATGTCCGCTTCGTAATGTGAGTCCTCTGAGCAGATCGAAGAACGACCCTGAAATAAAATCTGAAGTGAGCTGGTTTTGGACGTGTGGACGTCCGCTGCCCAGAGATACGGACGTCACTGGCAGGTACACCTTGTATATGATATTCTAAATAAATTACGTGCTTAGTTTTCTTATGTTAAATCCTAAGCTGTATCCTAAGATAAACGAAATTTGCCGTTTATTACGACATGCCTTCAGTTTTTACCTCTAATTTTCAAGTTTTTACCATACATCATGAATTACTAACATGGTTTAAAGTTTAACAATCATCCTCAGCAGTAGTAACCCAAGAAACACTTATTTAGATAATAAATTAAATGGAATACCCTTTGAAGGGTCTGGATTTCGAAGCGTCTGGCAATTCGCTTTGCAAAACGGTAGTTCATTTCAACTCACAGATACTGATTTAGGCTTCGTTTAGGCTTATAATCTATTTAGAATACGAGCATTTATGAGGTATTTGACGTGATAAGGCCGATACAGATATTTAAAAACAATTATGTCTTCCCCTCGGTTTTTTTCCCAAAAATTATATTTTGAGGGTTTTCAAAACATTCTTTAACAAATCCGAGGAGATTTATTGATTTATTCCATTTTAATATTTATTTTTTGTTATACCGTACCCCCCTTTTGGCCTTTCGTAGACCAGTAGGACATAATTTAAATTAAATATTTGTAACGGCCTAATTGATAATAAGAAATTAATCAAAAATAAGATGAGTGAGCTTTGACATCAAGATACTATCTATCATGTCATTGCACTATGGTACATGATACATATTTACGCGGAAAGATGCATTTCGCGCCAAAACTATAATTTTTAGAAAAAAATGTAGTTCTTCGGAATAGTAAGGCCATCATTATGGTGCTTTATGGAATACTGACATGTAATGTTCTACAAAGTTGTAGCGCAGCTTATTCCAATAAATTTTGATAAAAAAGCTTTTCCTGTAGCTCTTAATTTGGCTGATGTAGAGCAATTTTACCTATTATATAAATAAAAATTAGTTTTGGTTCCTTTCCTGACGATTTAACTCACGAACGGATTACCCGATTTGCATGATTTATGTACGGGTCGATTCATTCTACAATGGACTGTATTTATACATATAAAAGCCATGAATTTTCCCGGGGATAGTACAAAATTACCAAAATGCAAAAAGTTGATGAATAGTGAAGAAATTCAAAATAATGTAAATAAATCAATTTAGAGTGCGGTGCTAAAATATTTGACATTCAAAAACAAAAGTGCCTATCCCGAGCAACGCAGGGTACCATCTGCTATAGTAAAAAATAAAATGAGCAGATCAAAATATTGTTTTTTGAGGGACACCCTAATCCTAGTAAGTAAAATTGCTCTAAACAAGTGAGCTTAAGAGCTACAGAAAAAGTTTGTAATTACCAAGTTGATTGGAAAAAACTGTGCTACAATTTTATAGAACACTAGCTTTATGTACCCGGCCTTGCTCGGAGTTGCCAGTTTGGTTCGCAATTTTTTTTTCACAATCGGAAAATAATAAAACCAATTGGTTAACAGTGTAATTATGTTTACTTGTCGATACTTTATCATTTGATTAAAAGAAGGCTTTTGGAAATATTGACTGATTTTGAAGAAGGGATTGTGGGTTTGAATAGCCTTGTTCCGGGCAAACGTCTATTTCTAAAGAAGGGAAAACATCCACCGATGTCTTATTCCGGGCAAACGCACATTTTTAAAGAAGGGATCACTCCCACCATTGCCTTATTCCGGGAAAATGCCTACTTTTAAAGGAGCAATCACATCCACCATCCAGAAGGAAACACATTATTCATTGCTTTTCACTGGGCAAACTATGATTCCGATGAAGGGTAACCATTATCATTGCTTTATACCCGCAAATGCATGCTTTCTATGAAAGATTTTTCTGATGCTGTTCAGTATTATCCCAAATTCACTTCATGTTGAATGACCTTAGGCCAAATAGTATTATGTTAATGGCCTGCTTCATTCAGGGATATGTCATTTTCAGGGAAATGTTATTGTCGAGGATTTGCTATTTTTGAGGAATTGTTTTCGGATCATTGTACAATGTCAAAAAACCTCGGATGAACTAAATAAGAGGGATTTTAAATTGAGTCGTTTTCTAAACAATACCCAACCCCAACATCCTCCCGCATTTCAAAAACTCCTCCCAGCCCCTCTAAAATAGTTTCCTTTGGGTTAACAATACATGATTAATTCAGAAAAATATATTAAGCTCGTTTAGTGGAATGTATTAAACCGTCTAAGACGAATTAAGTACTGTCCATTTAATTCCACCAGTAAATTTTCGTTATCTTTGCAGATACGTATTTCGACCACAACTGTGTGGTCGTCTTCAGTGTCTTGTATTTGACTCGACGAGTCGAGTCAAGTACAAGACACTGAAGACGACCACACAGTTGTGGTCGAAATACGTATCTGCAAAGATAACGAAAATTAACTGGTGGAATTAAATGGACAGTACTTAATTCGTCTTAGACGGTTTCATGATTAATTATTTTAGAGCGTCTTAGGGGAAATGCTACAAGGTTAAAAGACTATTATTCTTCCATTTACTTCCACTTTTAACTTTTTTATGTATCAACAAGCAGATACGTATTTCGTTTCCTACTTGGAAACTTCTTCAGTGTTTGTAAGTAGGAAACGAAATACGTATCTGCTTGTTGATACATAAAAAAGTTAATAGTGGAAGTAAATGGAAGAATAATAGTCTTCTAACAACACATGTTTAAATATTTGGTTTGAATTCACCCATGCGATAAAAAGGTATACTAAACTGTTCGTTTAATAAACATACCCTCTCTCGTTCTGCTGTGACAGTCCTAGACAGAGAATATGGGTTCCAAATTTGGTGGACATCGGTAAATGGATTCAGAAGTTATGCTGAATTGATAGCTAACTAAACAATACCCATCTCTCATAACCTCCCCATTTTAAAAGGACCTACCAATATCCACTAAAATCGTTTCCTTACGACAGACAATATTTGATACAAATTTGGTTCAAATCGGTCATGGAGCTCAAGACTTACATTGAGTTTATCGATTGCTAAACAGTACCCCTCCCCACATACCATCTCTTATTTCCAAAGAGCATCCCTAACCCCCATACCGTCGCCTCCTTAAGATAAGGAATGTGTGTTCCAAATTTGGCTGAGAACGGCCAAAGGGTTCAGAAGGTACACAGAGTTGATCGATGACTAAGCAATACCCCTCCCCCCACACCCTCCTCCTTCTACAAACAGCATCCATAACCCCCCTATCGTCGTCTCCTTAAGATAAAGTATGTGTGTTCCAAATTTGGTTTAAATCGGTCAATGCGTTCAGAAGTTATGCTGGAACATACCTATAAACATACATACAAACATACAAACATTGAGTTTTATATATATAGATAGATAGATAGATAGATAGATAGATTTTATGTCAATATTCCACAAAATAAAATATATGTTTTTTCACATTTTTATAAAATGGCCCACCCTATACAACGGGCTTGGTGGTCATATGGCTACCACTTCTGCCTTATACGCAGAAAGTCGTGGGTTCAATCCTAGGACCGTTCCATTTCTTTCCATATATTTTAAATTTTCTAGCAATCGTTAGAACTGGAAATGGGCTTTCATACCATTTCCAACTTCTATCATATATCTAAAACTTGACTATTCTAAAAAGTAACTGTTAGAGTTCAAAATGAACGAAAAAAAAGCTCATTTCGTCATCAAATTAGAATATCCCTTTAGAACACCCTTTCATTACTATCACATTGACAACCCGTTAACCAAGACGAACCTCTGTCATCAGAACCTAACCCCAAAATTCCAATGAAATTCCGCATGAACTCGTGGCGAGTGCAGAGATATTCTTGGCTTGCAGTGGGCGAGTGATTGCATCATCAATTCCTTCCCATCCTCGATAGACCGTAAGGACGTGGCTAGCGTCGTTATCGACCATTCAAAATACTAGAGCTCTCCACAGAAAAAAATAATGAAAAGTAATCAGCGCGTAAAAAATACAGACGCGGAAAATTAAACTATTCTAAGCATACATGAATCTTTTCCTCCACTTTTGCCCTAAATGTATGCAATTTGTATTGCATTATGCCACTTAATCGAATAAATAGTGGCATAATGCAATACAAATTGCATACATTCAAGCGAAAATATCGTTTAAAATTACGCTCTTTTTGGCATTCCCTTTATGTGCATTACTTTCGTGTAAATTTCAAAACAACTTTTTCTATCTGTGTCGGACTGTGTCTAAAACTAACTGAGATTGGAGAGTGTAGAGATCAGTGCAGTAATATAAAAAAATTGATTAGAATAATAATATAGAAACTTGGATTATTCCCAGTTATTAGTTGATTGAAATGAAAATATTAATGAAAATGCGTGACATGCGCGAAAAGAAAAGTTAATAATGCTGTCTAAATTATTATGTTCGAGAATTTATTAGAGTGTTACTCCAAAAGAGAGGGCCCAGATAAACAAGTATTTGAGTGGAGCGAGAGATTCGCTTCACATCATAGAGGAAGAGAAAGGCAGCTCAGTTTTGTGACAATAGTTATGGAGAACGGGTGTAAAAGAAAAGTGTGAAAAAAAAAAGAAAATGATTTGAAAAAAAATATAAGCATATATGGATAATTTGTGTTTTGGTGAATTTATTTGCAATTGAAGAAAACCCGACAGAGAGCAAATCCCATGCTTCCATCCATTGATTCCTTGTGCAATTGCGATTTTTCTGGTCAATCACGGAGTAGCAACTACGAAATGCACGGTCATCATGCTCATGCTCATGCTCATTTTTATAAAATGGCCACCCCATTTTTTCGATAGCTCTATAACAAAGGCCCAGGTATCCAGAACAACTTTGTAAAGCCATATTTTTCTTAAAATACATATAACATAAAGATTAATAATAATAACATTTGAAATATTTAAGTCGTCAAGATGACCAACAATATACATCAGTTGAATCGAGCGAAAATGGTAAACTTTCTGTGTTATGAGTGTTGGAATAGAAAAGTTTAAAAAAAAAGTTAGACCCCCCTAGGATTTTTCATTAGTTACGCCAATGGAATTGGGGCAAAATGGGCACTTTAAATTAGTCTGTCCAGCACGAAACCCCGCGAAATCGATTTATCGCATTTTTTCCCTCCAGAAAACATGTACTTTCTGGGAATTTTGCAGCGTCCAGCTGGAGTAATTGAATTTCGAGCCTTTTGCTTTTGAAAATCCCCAGTGTGCAACGCGTGATTGGGTGGTAGCCAATCAACGCAAGGATGTGCAAGCTGAGGATAAAAGGCCGTTTCTTCAACTGTAGCATCATCAACGTGCACTGCCCACACGTAGGGAGACCCGACGACGAGAAAGAAGCGTTCTATGCACAGCTGGAGCAGACATACGATGGATGCCCACTGCGGGACGTCAAAATCGTCATCGGTGACATGAACGCACATGTAGGAAGGGAGGAAATGTATAGACCGGTCATCGGACCGGATAGTCTGCACACCGTATCGAATGATAACGGCCAACGATGCATAAACTTCGCAGCCTCCCGCGGAATGGTAGTCCGAAGCACTTTCTTCCCACGCAAGAATATCCACAAGGCCACATGGAAATCACCTAATCAAGTAACGGAAAACCAAATCGACCACGTTCTAATCGACGGCAAATTCTTCTCCGACATCACGAACGTACGCACTTACCGCAGTGCGAATATTGAATCCGACCACTACCTCGTTGCAGTATGTCTGCGCTCAAAGCTCTCGAAGGTGATCAACACGCGTCGGAGTCGTCCGCCGCGGCTAAACATAAGGCGGCTAAAAGACGGTAGACTAGTCCAAGACTACGCGCAGCAGCTGGAAGTGGCACTCCCAACGGAAGAGCAGCTAGGAGCAGCATCTCTTGAAGATGGCTGGAGAGATATTCGATCCGCCATTGGCAGCACCACAACCGCTGCACTAGGCACGGTGGCTCCGGATCAGAGAAACGACTGGTATGACGGCGAATGTGAGCAGCTAGTTGAGAAGAAGAATGCAGCATGGGCGAGATAGCTGCAACACTGCACGAGGGCGAACGAGGCGTGATAAAAACGGGCGCGGAACAGACAAAACGCGATTTTCCGGAGGAAAAAGCGCCAGCAGGAAGATCGAGACCGTGAAGAGACGAGTTCTATGAGAAGTTGAACCGTTCATGTAAGGGCCATGTGCCACAGCCCGATATGTATAAGGACATCAACGGGAACCTAGGAGCACGCGCGCAGGACATGCGACTTCCGGCTCCGAATCTCCAGGAAATCCAGGAGGAGATTGGCCGGCTGACAACAACAAAGCCCCTGGAGTTGACCAACTACCACGAGAGCTGTTAAACACGGTGGTGAGGGACTGGCTTGAGCGCTGCACTGGGTCATTACCAAGATTTGGGAGGAGGAAGTTTTGCCGCAGGAGTGGATGGAAGGTGTCGTGTGTCCCATCTACAAAAAAAAGGCGATAAGCTGGATTGTAGCAACTACCGCGCAATCACATTGCTGAACGCCGCCTACAAGGTACTCTCCCAAATTTTATGCCGCCAACTAGCACCAATTGCAAGGGAGTTCGTGGGGCAGTACCAGGCGGGTTATATGGGCGAACGCTCCACCACGGACCAGGTGTTCGCCATTCGCCAAGTACTGCAGAAATGCCGCGAATACAACGTGCCTACACATCGTCTATTCATCGACTTCAAAGCCGCATATGATACAATCGATCGGGACCAGCTATGGCAGCTAATGCACGAACACGGATTTCCGGATAAACTGACACGGTTATTGATCAAAGCGACGATGGATCGGGTGATGTGCGTAGTTCGAGTTTCAGGGGCATTCTCGAGTCTCTTCGAAACCCGCAGAGGGTTACGGCAAGGTGATGGTCTTTCGTGTCTGCTATTCAACATCGCTTTGGAAGGGGTAATACGAAGAGCAAGGATTAACACGAGTGGTACATTTTTCAATAAGTCCGTCCAGCTATTTGGCAGTTGGTCAACCCCAGGGGCTTTGTTGTTCTTGAGCCGGCCAATCTCCTCCTGGATTTCCTGGAGATCCGGAGCCGGTAGAATTATGTCCTGCGCGCGTTCTCCCAGGTCCATCACCATACCGCCATCTTCGTCTGCCACATCGCCATTCATGTGCTCTTCGTAGTGCTGCCGCCACCTTTGGATCACCTCACGCTCCTTCGTAAGAAGGTTCCCGTTTATATCCTTACACATATCGGGCTGTGGCACGTGGCCCTTACGTGAACGGTTCAACCTCTCATAGAACTTTCGTGCGTTATTAGCGCGGTACAGTTGCTCCGTCTCTTCGTGGTCTCGATCTTCCTGCTGGTGCTTTTTCCTCCGGAAAATCAAGTTTTGTCTGTTCCTCGCCCGTTTATATCGTGCCTCGTTCGCCCTCGTGCGCTGTTGCAGCAATCTCGCCCATGTTGCATTCGTCTCCTCCACTTACTACTCACATTCACCGTTATACCAGTCGTTTTTCAGATCTGGGGGCACCGTGCCTAGTGCAGTGGTTGCGGTGCTACCAATGACGGATCGAATACCTCTCCAGCCATCATCGAGAGAAGCTGCGCGCAGTATTGGCTTAGTCTATCGCCTTGTAGCCGCCCAAGGTTAATCCGCGGCGTTCGTCTTCGACGCGTGTTGCACACCGTCGAGAGTTTTAAAGGCATACAGCCCTCAATCAACACTAATTAGCAAATATCTGCCGAATCACAAAAGAATTCCTTCAAGTTTTCTCACAGTAGCTATAATGCACAGTTGTTACATCCCAACTTCTTTGAAAACAGTCCTCCAAAACATCCTATTCACGGGGCTGTTCATAAGCTACGAGTTGTTACAAAAGGAGAGACTTCTATATAGGGGAAAATACCTATTCTTGGCAGTCTAAGACATTCGCCAAATTGAATGATAAAAATAATGAATAATTACACTAAAACACAGGTACAGTTTAACTGGTATACATTTGTATGCTCTTTCTTTGATGATTGGTATTCACTAAATACAGCAGCTTTTACCACAAACTCAGTAAATTTAATATAAAGTAACAGGTCAACGTTTATTCTATTGGCATAGCAATTTCTATTATCAGCAATGAGTTTGCTCCCTTTAGCAACTAGACAAAGAAGTAGAAAACAGGTGATGTATTGGTGCCAAATGCTGGTTGTTTATATCCTCCAGTAGTAAAATTCATTCATATGATTCGGCCGCACGCTCATCTCGCTCCACTCAATTTTGTAAAAAAAATATTATTTTTTTAACTCTCGGTTGAAACAAAACATGAATTTTTAGCCTTGGCATCAATTTTGTGTCATGTAGACAGATAGGCAAAAGCATTTAAACACATTGTAAAACAAATTTAACCCTTATGCGGCCAACAAAAAACAGACGTGATGGCAGATATTGACATTTTCCTAACTTTTACCATTTTCAACCTATTTGAATAATGTTGGCCATTTTGGAGAAGGGAACTTATATGCTTTTTGTCCGCTGCCAAGATTTACATCTTTTGTCTTTTGTAATGCCTTAGAGTCGCAAGCAAAAGTCTATCAACCAGTTTCAAATATACAACTTGCTCTTTGCGGTCCTTACATGATATGTTTGTTTCATCAAAAAAAATCATGGTGGTTGTGTACAAGACACGACCGCTCGACGTAAACTACGTAAAACCAAATCTATACACATAAGAATTATTTTTTGTCTGTCTGCCCTTATAGATAAGGAAACGGCATGAACATTTGTATGTAGAGGTTTTTGGGAACGATAAAGATTCTTATGATGGTATTAGACCCCTCCTTTTCTGGAGGGGGGACTCCCATACAAATAAAGTACAAATTTCTGCTTTAATCGAAAATCAATCTAAAAAATGGAATCTAAATTAGCAAATTTCGAATACTTCTTTTAAATAATGTAAAAAATATATAATTAATCAATTTTAGGTGAAACGAAGCTGGTAGTATAGTATATTAACAATTTATTCCACCTCGTAAGTCTTCATATGTTGAATAATGAGCAGCACTGTCCTATCCAGCCGCTGAAGCCATTCTTACACTACGTTTCACAGTTGAATAATAGATAATACCCTAAAAGTAGGCAATTATTTATGGTTGAAATGCGCTATGTAGGAACAGGAATGGTTATGATTTTTTTGATGAGCTTGGAAAGTATTGAAGTTGCAAAAGGAAAACGGTCCTGTCAGCCACATAAGGGTTAAAATACTACGGTGTTACTATCACTTTTGATATGATGCATGGTATGCGTAAAAAATCTGAAGCATTTGTATTTTAACACTTTTTTTTAAATAAATGCCATCGCCGGATATTTTGTTCGTATTTTTGCTAAAATCAACTCACATAGAATTGTGCGTGATATCTCCATAGCGTGTGTTTGATATGCTCACAAACACATTCTCTCGCTCTATTCCGAAGTGTGCTGCTGTCAAAGAAAACAAACAGTCCCGATTTTATTTAGTGAATATAAATAGAGCAAATATTGCATAAATTTGCTCTTTGTGGTGACAATCAAGTGGTGATAAAGTGTAAAAAGTAGTTTACGTACTTAATTTGTCGTGTCATACGCAATTAAGAGGAGAAACAGGCGATCCAAAAAAGTAAGTAACAGTTTGCTTTTCGTGCGCTGCTTTCTTTGGCAATGCAATAAAGGCAAGGATTTCGTAGGTGCAAATTTGTTTCGGTGATTAACACATCAAATCTTGCTACTTTTACACAAACAACTTATTCAAATGAAAGCTTAGACTTGAAATTGTGTGATTGAATCAAAATTATGTTCATAATTAGTGTATGTTTGCTGGAAAACGCAAATATTGTTGAGGGTGCCAACAACTGTCGCACCCTGCCAATGCCGTATTCTACCCTATACCAAAATATGTCATGAAAACAAGGTAGAGAGTTAAGAAAATTATTTTGTTATTTTATTATCCACCACTTGATTGTACCTTGACAGATATGTATTTCGACCTCAACAGTAAGGTCGTCTTCAGTCGAGTCGAGTTAACTACGAGACGTTGAAGACGACCTTACTGTTGAGGTCGAAATACGTATCTGTCAGCTACAATCAAGTGGTGGCATTAAATGGAAAGGTACAAACTCGTCTTATGACAAGTGAAGGTAGAGAGCTCAAAACCAATAAATACAGCGTTACGTTATTTGTGAACAGACTCTAACCAGGAGAATCCTTCAGTTGATTATTGTGATCATTGTGGTACCTAACTTGTAGGTATTCGGTCGTGGAATTCGTTGTCGGCAAAATGTCTTTGAAACACAAACAACTATAGTGGCGGCCGCTGCTGCGCTGCTGTTCGATTGTCAGTCAGTGCGGGACAACCTGCATCACCATTTTCCGTTTTGCTCATCACAATCAATCATTTGTTTGTGTGGATCTGTGGTGGAGAATTCTTTCAGCTGAACCAATCATATGAAGCCAGGGTTAGATGCGATTGTGTTAATTGAACTTGAGCAAGTCACTCCACTTGAATAAGTGAAGTCTCTTGATTTTAAATTATTAAGAACCAGCGGTCACATTTGCAAAATTTCTCTGTGATGGAGTAAGTGTTTATCCAATTTGCTTGACTGTATTCCAAGTAGGGGAAAAGACGGCTTTGGCAGGTTTTGTTCTATTATTGGCAGGGGGGCTTTTGTCGACCGAATTTTATGAAATTTGGCCACAATATTCTTTGATATGCAAAGAATGTTTAGGCGAAATTTGAGCATAATCAGCCATAAAAAAACCCCTGACAATAATAGAACAAAACCTGCCAAAGCCGTCTTTCCCCCTATATTGATTTAGTTTTAAATTTAAATAATTTTCCTGCCATACCTAAACCCAGCATTAAGAAGTTCAAACTCCGGTGCAGTAGGGGTCTCTGACTGAAGCGCGCAGAGGGGAGTCGAGCTGGCGTTCATCATAAGCACATCACATAGCACTAATAACTCGTTATTTCTTCGAACCTCTTCCGTCTTTTATGAAGTGGCTAGGGTCGCGGACAGTGAATAAGACGAACATATCATTTGAACTTTAATTTACGTCCCATATATTTCCCTTGTCGTCTTTCCAACCAAGATGGATTAGTGAGACATCGGACATAGACCTTGCTCAACAAGGAATTAAATTTGCATAACCATTTGTACTTATTGCAAGGTTTTCTAAAATTTTCTGATCTCTAAAACTTCAAAAAGTACCTACTCGAATGATTGCTGAATTCAATATCCGCGATACAATTGGCTTCCTCAGCGCAAAGTTACTTCGTCTGAAATTGCTATTTTGGCCAAAGCAATATGACTGACTCGATAACGATTACGCAGTGAAAGAGGGGAAGCCCGATTTCCTGCGAACTGGTCTCTTCTGCACCGCACCGGGAGCAAAGATGGTCCCAGTTTGTTACCCCCATGCTTTACTGGCTTCACTTTGGCGTCGTCGGTAGGTAAGAGGCCAATAAACTCCCATCGAAGCACAAAAATCAGACACCGGTATCACGCAGCCGGGAATTTTTAAAATCACCTTCGCCTTTCGAATCGAGTTTCGAAAACCACAAACTCATCGTCGAAAAGGCATTCCACTGAGTTGCTGCGGTTGGCCTCTATCGCCGGGACGAATCAGTCGAATAACTACCGCGACCTTCGCCCGTTCCGGCTGCTCTTCGATGGGGCTTCCCGCCAAGGCATATCAGAGGAAAATTATTGTGCTGTCCCAAATTGAAGTGAATCGCCGGACAACGAAGAAATAACTAGAACTTACATATGCCCGGTGCTATAGTTTCATTAATTGAATAATAGCTTCAATGTTGAAAGTTGAATGAATGAAGATGACTTCAAACTCTTTTGAATATGAATTTTGTTTTGGAGATTACCCAGAACCCATCACGTACAATAGAGGTAATGAACCATAGAAAAAGATTTCCCTGGTGTTTCTTTTGTTCCCAGTTTTCTGTTAGTTTTTTGGCCGAGTAAATAAAAAATGGAGAAATTCTCCACACAAGATTCCTCCGACGGTTTGGCATATCAGATTGTGCCCTTTCTAGACCAACATTTGAAAAGGACGTACCAGCGAAAAATTATTCTTTTTAATTGTTTGTTTTCAAATGTTGGGATAGCTTTGTTCTTTTTCGTTATTATATCAAGTACACAACACTATTAAAACATATGGATTTCACGTTGGCAATTGACTCCCAATCCAAACAGGCAAAATATGTTTCGTGAACCCATTGAACTTCTTATACCCTTCCCTACTTGGTACTTGGTGAATGAACCAAAACCTCATCATTTTTTACGACGTTATACTACAGAAGATGCAAATCGTGCGAGGCGTGTTTTTCTGCCATCTCTTCTGGTAGAATTTTCTCTGATTGCTTCGTCGTTTCCAGCAACGATGGATTCCATGCCGGAGGCCAAATTTTACGAAACGAAACAAAAACATTTTATTAGGAAGATAGTTACATACGCATACAGGCCGCTAGCGGCACGGAAGCATAATCAGTGTAATGATGATTACAGTGATGAGTGGTGTACCATTGCATTGGATCGACGTGATCTGACGAATGTCCTCTTGGGGATTGATAACAGCTTTTCAGACTGATACACGGCGGAATGTTCTCAAAGTATAGATCGCGATAAGCGGCCCACGGCGCTTCATCCAATTAAGAAAGGAATACGATAATTTAGAGCGGGAATGCTAGAAATCAGAGGATCTATTCTAACAGCACCCCTTTCGGTCTTGCAAAACATTATAGGGTAAGACGGTATAATGCGCCCCACCTGGCCAAAACGCCCCCCTTTGATTTCTAGAAAACTATAACTAATTAAGGGTCAAAATCAGTTGGTACCTATAAGTATTTGTAAACCCATCATACTATGTGAATGTGGAAGTATTTTTGTATTACACAATGATAATAATAGCAAAATACAAAAAGTTACAGTTTTGATGTAACTTTTTATGTTTGTTTGCTCAACATTCTGGAGCGACGCTAGCATATTGTCCGCAAAATTTGCACTGGAACACTCAGTTGGGCAACAAAATTACTTTTCTCAGTGGTTAATATGATATAAAATTGCTTCCATCTTCAAAAATTTAACGATTTTCGAAAACATGTTACACTGGACAAAACGCCCCAGTGTAGGCAGGACGATATGCCCTTACCAACTGGACACAAGCGCAGATCTAAGAAAGATCGTTGCCATGAAAAACGACAACAAAACAAATGTCATTTCTTGTTGTTGATGAGTTTGTTATTATCCAAAGATGATCTAGTAGCCTAAATATTTGAACGCATCGACACAAAAAGAGTGAATCCAGAATAAAACTTGATCAGAACACATCGAGATAGAGAGATATCGAGATAGGGAGGATATCGAGGTGTAGAATACAAAAATGTATGTAGATTGAAAGGACCAAGCAAATCATCGAGATAGGGAAAGATATCGAGATGTAGAACATCGAGATGTAGAGAGTCGACTGTATAATTCACACCTGCTTAAATGGACCTATGTTGGTTTTTTAATGTCAAGTGCATAAGGATTTGTAACCTTTTTACTATGGGATTGATAAAATACTAATGAAGGGCTATGAAACTTCTTTGGCTAAGGTGGGGCGTATTGCCCAGGCACTTATTAAAATCCATATTTTCGCGACTTTTCAAAAAAGCTTTAGTACGTGTTATCTGTAATATTTTTATATGACTACTCATGGGCAATGCATTTGCGACTTTCTGGACTACCAAATAACACAAAGTTTGCATAAATTGCGTTGAAAAGTAAAAAGTTATCAAGGAGTTGCCTTAGGGGGGGCATATTATACCGTCTTACCCTATAGGGTTACTGCTCCTGGACTTCATCTCATAGCTCCGAAATTCATGCCACGGAAAACAAATCGATAAAAAGGAATTTGATTTGTTTCTTATTTTTGAGATTTTTTCAGCAGTGTGCACGCATGTTGGCGAAAAGAAGCTACGAAATTGGTGCCGTCTTTCTTTGTTTCGTGATTAGCTGAATAGGGGAACAGGTGGTAAAATTAACACTTTAAGGACACTCCTCACGGAATCCAAGTCACAGTCTCTGTGTCCAAGTTTCAAAGTGCTCGCGTTTTCAGGGGTACACGCGGTTTCGGGGGTTCGTGGGTCATTTTTAATGATTTAGCTTTGCTGCGTCACAGCATGCGTATGAAATAATAAAAATAAGGAGGACCAAGGACTTGCGCTGAATTCAATAATAAAACGAAAATAATTTGCTAATTTTACCACTTAGACCAACAATATAATTCATATTCTTATTTCACTGAACATTTCAACAAACATTGTTTTATATAGTTTTTCTTCGATATAAAAAAACATGGAAATTTCGTACACAGTAAAAAATAAAAAGTAATATCACATCAGATTCGATGCACATCATCGCCGTCGTAAATATAATGTTTTATTACATCTGATTGACGTAACAAAAAGTTGACGTACTTGATATTTTATTTTCAAATTAAAGCAGTGTAATTAATTTTAGACGTAATATTCTTGATGTAACTGAAAAAACAACGTAAAACTAGGTCAGGATGAATCCCGCATTCGGTAGCGGGGTTAGGGGTATTCGGATTTTTTTATTTCATAATAAATTTCGAAAATAAAATTTCAGATGCTATAATTTCAAATTTTATTTATTCAAAACGTATTTTATGGTATTTACAAATACTTGAATCTTTAAATTAAAAATTTTCAGCTGATTTATTTAAAATTATTTTTCAATTTTTAATATTTAATTATTTATTTTTAAATTTAAATTTTTAATTTTCAATTTTTATGTTAAATTTTTATTTATTTTTATAGGTATATATATATATATATATGTTATTCAATGTATATAATTCAATATATATTTTTATTATTATTTATTTATTATATTTTATCGGCGGTGACGTGGCAGCGTCGTTGGTTATCGACAATAGAGGCGGGGAAAATTGTTCGGAAGTTTTTTCAGGAAGTCCTCCGGAAATAGCTTCGTAAGTTTTTCCAAAAAAATCTTCGGTAGATTTTCCAGGCATACCTCAGGAAGTTCTTCCAGAAGTCCGTCTGGAAATTCCTACAGATATTCCTTTGGAAATCCTTCCACCAATTGCTCTGGAGAATCCTCCTGCAATTCTTGCACAATTTCTATTAAGAATTCCCTCCAGGAATTCCTCCAAAAGCTCCTACGTGAATTCCTCCAAGAATTTCTCCGAAGTTCACCCAGGAATTCCTCCAGGAATTCTTACATAAATTCATCCAGGAATTCCTCCGAAAATTTCTCCAGGAATTCCTCCGGAAGTTCCTCTAGGTATTCCGCCGGAAGTTCCTCTAGGAATTCCTCCGGAAGTTCCTCTAGGAAATCCTACGGAAGTTCCTCTAGGAATTCCTCCGGAAGTTCCTCTAGGAATTCCTCCGGAAGTTCCTCTGGGCATTCCTCCGGAAGTTCCTCTAGGAATTCCTGTGGAAATTCCTCTAGGAATTCCTCCGGAAATTCCTCCAGCAGTTCCTCCGAAATTTGAAAATCAAGTCGTTTTCGGCCGTTGCAGTCTTGTAACGCAGCAAAAACAGGTTTACTTCTGCATCCGACGGTTTCGGTAATTTATTTTACCTTTACCAAGGATTTGAAGCTTGTTCCTTCAAATCCTTGAAAAAGGTAAAATAAATTACCGAAACCGTCGGATGCAGAAGTAAACCTGTTTTTGCTGTTTTACAAGACTGCAACGGCCGAAAATGACTTGATTTTCAAATTTTTTCTAGGAATTCCTCCGGAAGTTCCTCCAGGAATTCCTCCGGAAGTTCCTCCAGGAATTCCTCCAGAAGTTCCTCCAGGAATTCCTCCGGAAGTTCCTCCAGGAATTCCTCCGGAAGTTCCTCCAGGAATTCCTCCGGAAGTTCCTCCAGGAATTCCTCTGGAAGTTCCTCCAGGAATTCCTCCGGAAGTTCCTCCAGGAATTCCTCCGGAAGTTCCTCCAGGAATTCCTCCGAACGTTCCTCCAGCAATTCCTCCGACGTTCCTCCAGGAATTCCTCTGATAGTTCCTCCAGGAATTCCTCCGGAAGTTCCTCCAGGAATTCCTCCGGAAGTTCCTCCAGGAATTCCTCCGGAAGTTCCTCCAGGAATTCCTCCGGAAGTTCCTCCAGGAATTCCTCCGGAAGTTCCTCCAGGAATTTCTTCGGAAGTTCCTCCAGGAATTTCTCCGGAAGTTCCTCCAGGAATTCCTCCGGAAGTTCCTCCAGGAATTCCTCCGGAAGTTCCTCCAGGAATTCCTCCGGAAGTTTCTCCAGGAATTCCTCCGGAAGTTCCTCCAGGAATTCCTCCGGAAGTTCCTCCAGGAATTCCTCCGGAAGTTCCTTCAGGAATACCTCCGGAAGTTCCTCCAGGAATACCTCCGGAAGTTCCTCCAGGAATTCCTCCGGAAGTTCCTCCAGGAATTCCTCCGGAAGTTCCTCCAGGAATTCCTCCGGAAGTTCCTCCAGGAATTCCTCCGGAAGTTCCTCCAGGAATTCCTCCGGAAGTTCCTCCAGGAATTCCTCCGGAAGTTCCTCCAGGAATTCCTCCGGAAGTTCCTCCAGGAATTCCTCCGGAAGTTCCTCCAGGAATTCCTCCGGAAGTTCCTCTAGGAATTCCTCTGGAAACTCCTCCGGAAATTCGTCTAGGAATTCCTCCGGAAATTCCTCTAGAAATTCCTCCAGCAGTTCCTCCGAAAGTTCATCCAGGGATTCCTCCGGAAGTTCCACCAGAAACTCCTATGGAAGTTCCACCAGGATATCCTATGGAAGTTCCACCAGGAATTCCTCCGGAAATTCCACCTGGAATTTCTCCGGAAATTGCACCAGGAATTCCTCCAAAGGTTCTACCAGAAATTTTTCCAGAAGTTCCACCAGGAATTCTTCCGGAAGTTCCTCTAGGATTTCTTCCGGAAGTTCCTCTAGGAATTCGTCCGGAAGTTCCCCTAGGAATTCCTCCGGAAGTTCCTCTAGGAATTCCTCCGGAAGTTCGTCTAGGAATTCCTCCGGAAGTTCCTCTAGGAATTCCTCCAGAAGTTCCTCTAGGAATTCATCCAGAGGTTCCTCTAGGAATTACTTCGATTATTCTTTCTGATATTCCCAAGAAATTGTTCAAGAAATTTCATTGCAAATTCCTTCACCTTTGACATACTCTAGCAATGTTTATTTCCACTTTCCCAGAATTTACAAACTCTCCTGGAAACTTCTTCAGACCTTTTCCATGGAGATCCTCCAAAAATACTCCAAATCTTTATAAATTGCTTCTTATGAAATTTCCTCTGAACTTTCGGAGGAATTCATGAATCAACTTCCGAAGATATTCCAGAAGGAACTTCCGAAGGAATTGCTAGACATATTTCCGGAGAATTCCTAGAGGAAATGCCAGATAAATTCCTGGTGGAACTTTCGGAGGAAGTTCTGGAGAAACTTTCGGAGGAATACGTGGAGAGAGTACCGGAGGAATTCCTGGAGAAACTTCTTGGAAAATTTCTGGAGGAAATTCTAGATGAATTACTGAAGGATCCACTGGAGAAATTCCTGGAGGAACTTCAAGAGGACCTTTAGGAAGAACTTTTGGAGGAACTTTCGGTGGAATTCGTGAAGGAACTTCCGAAGGAATTTCTGGGGTAGCTTCCGGAGGAAATTCCGGAGTAACTTCCGGAAGGACTACAGGAGCAACTTCCGGAAAAATTCATGAAGGAACTGGTGGAGGATCTTCCGAAGAAATTCCTGTATCAATTTGCGGTGGACTTCCTGAAAAAACCTCCGAATAAATTTCGCCGCCTCTATTGCTGTTCACTAACATCGTGATGCTGCCACGCCGCCGCCGATAAGGCCGTTTCAAATATTTAATTTGCTTTTTTTCCTTCTGGTTTCCGAAAGGTCAGGGGGAGATAATAAAAAATAAATAATAATTGAATTAAAAAAAATCAAAAAACTCCTCGGATTTGTTAAACAATGTTTTGAAAATCCTCAAAATTATCCTAATTTTATTTTGTTGATCCCTCAAAATATTATATTTTGGAAAAAAATATCCGAGGGGGGAAAGTGAGACAAAATAGTTCTTAAATCAGCCCCCTGAAACGGCTGTCATCTGCATACAATATGATTGAAGCCGAAAACTTGGTGCTAAACTTGGTGCTAGCTGTCAAGCTTCGGCTTTAAGCACGGAACACAGTGACACATGCGACAATATCGCTCGAGGAAAGATTTAATTCGAATAAAAAATAAATAAACAGTAAATATTTTAGGCTCGATTTTAGGCTGTTGTTAAAAGAAAAAGCGCACCGTCTAACATGTGTTTCATAAATTCATTGCAATTATCTCTATTGGCAAATAAAGGTTGCACGAAGAAGAATAAGTCGAAGGATGATATTTGAAAAAAAATGCACGGGGAAGCATACAGGAAGATTTTTAAAATGTATTGCGAGAGATCGGCTGGTACCTGGTGCTGGGAATTTGGTTTCATCAGTACCCGCTAAGCTGCGGTGGACGACGGAGGTCCTTCGTAGCTTAGTAGGGAAAGCACCTGTCATGCGAACTGGGGTCATGGGATCAAACCCCACCGAAGGGGCGGTTACCCTCCAATACCTTTTCCGAACTAAATCTATCACATGTTGTACATATGCATAATCAAGTTTCAGAGATAGATTTTTGAAACTCTTCTCAAAAATTCTAGGAGTAATTTAATTAAAAACGGTTAGCAGTACGGGGTTGGACTTACCTTCTACTGCACAATAAACGCAATCTTTCGATTTCAAATTTTATTTCGTGATATGTGTGTGTGTGTGTACAAACTAACCCCCACTGTCTGGCAGTGATGTTATGAAAGAAAGCTGTCTGTTTATATAGTTCAGGCAGATTTAATCCGGGAGTTAGAAAGTGCTAGCTCTACTGTAGCTCCAGTAACCCATTTCAGACTGCCTGGTATTTCATGACCAGTCCGAGGTTACTTTTGCTTCCAATAAGCCCCGCCTGTTTATGCTACCATTATCAATTGGATAATGGATCCATAAGCAAACTTCTGGATTTTTTATATGCAGCGCGTATTTAGTTTTAGTCAATAGAAACATAATAAAATACATTTTGAAACAATCTCACCAAATTAGTCCATATCCAGAGGCAAGACACTTCACGATTAAGGAGTAACAGCTGTCGCGCAACTTCAGGATTGGGCAAGTGCCGATGCCTAAACAACGCCACCGGATAACCGGATAGCAGACTGCGATGGTAATGGCTACTCCCTCGACCAGGTGGATTATCGTTGAGACACGCTTCCTCAGATTTTCCTCGCTTGGGTACTCAGAAACAAAGCGTGTGTCGGGCGAAACTTGGTTGCATCTGAGAGCTTCTGGCGCACATGCAGTTAAATTGCTGCATTAGCACTGGAATGGTGCTAAGCGGATAGATTTCAACTCATAACACACATCTCGTAGGTACCAATTTCGACTCTTCCGTTCACTACACAATAATCACATTGAAAATTCACAAAACTTTTGCCAAAAAATGACAGCGCTGCGCAAAAAATGATCCACCCGATGCCGCTGACTACTACGATCTCAATTTTATTTCGTGATATCACCTTTTATACACAGTACAAGTGAAGTCCAACCCCATACTGATTTCCGTTTTTAATTAAATTGCTTCTAGAATTTTTGAGAAGAGTTTTAAAAAAATTCCCGTGTGCTTACCCGTGCAATTTTTTCAAATATCATCCTTCGACTTCTTCTTCTTCATGCAACCTTTAATCGCCAGTAGCTGAATCGTTCATTTCAGATACACATTTTTCGCTATAGCGCAAAAGTTATCAGCACTGTATTTGTTACAATAAAAAATACCAAATTATTAATAATAACAAATTTGTCAAGTTTGCCTGATACCCATGTCGATATCTGAACGGTTTGATAAGGAGTGGGACTTTAATTTCTTATGCATCGTTCTGTAAATGTTCTGTTCTGTAAAAAAAAAACAATTTTTTTCAAGTAGAAAAAAAATAGACGGCAAACCAATTAACTGATTGATCAGCAGTGATTTATTTTTCCTCCAAATTTTAGAACACTATTTTCATTGGAATCTGAAGCAAAATAAAACAAAAACGCTGGTATCTCCAGCAGTTTTCTGTTCCTGTTTGAATTTATCTATTTTGCTGCTCAGAAATGCAGCGCAATTGCAAAGTACATTGATCCGAATTCCGTAGTTAAAGTAACGCGTTCAATCGCCAAAATATACAAAATTTGAATCTCGTGATTCAATCTGCAAAAAATAGAACAAAGCTATGCAACAGTTTTGAGCTTTTGAATCTGAACTTAAATTAATCTAGGGCAGCTGCTGGGAGAATGCATGGTTCAGATTCATATTAAAATTAAATGCAGCATAACGATTTGAATCACTACTAATCTGATTTAATTCTTAGGTTACTTAGATTAACTCATAATCGACAAAAATTCAAATGTTACACATTTACGACATGAGCAGTATGGTTAGGTTTCTCGTCAGCTAAGAGTGAAATCAGGAGTGATTCAGTTTCATTCCAAATTTTCGACCACTATTCTAGTTTGAATCTGGAGCCAAATAGAACAAACTCGCTGGTTTCCGCAGCAGTGTTCTATTCATGTTTTTCAAATTTCCAATAAAATGAAATCATCATGTTGGCGCCAAGAAAGGTGCCGTAATTGCGAAGTGGATTGATCCGTAGATAAAATGACGCATTCATACACCAAAGCAATTGAAAAATATTTGAATCTCGTGATTCAATCGTGGTTCAAATCTGCAGAAAATAGAACGGAGCGTTATACCAGTTTTATTTTTTTGACATTTGACTGGTATAAAAAATGAATCTAGAACAGCTACTGGGAAAATGAATGTTTCAGATTCATATTCAAACTGACAGCCCCGAACGATTTGAATCACTGCTGATTTTACCCTAAAAGATCTTTTTTCCAGTGCATGATCATTGGCAGCTCGATAGTTATTATTTTTAATCTCCCTTTCACGCTAAGCCCATTATGCTTCAAAAAACTGTTATTCTGTCAACACACAAATGGTCCAGTTTGAAGCAAAATTCTATCCACAATGCGACATCCAGTTCCAGTTGGATCAAATCAAATGTAAAGAAAAAAGTTTCCAATAAGTTTCATAAAACACCTGTCGATGACACGTACAATGACTAAGTCTCGCGCTTAGTTTCATAGGGGCGTAACTGTATTGATCGATTTCTCTTAATCGATTTTATATTTTGTTAATAGCTCCATTGTTTCAAAAGCTACAACCGTGATTATTGATTCTGGTGCAAGATTCATTCATTCATCATCAGACTAAGGCCGGAGTGGCCTGTGCTGCACATAAAAGACTTCTCCATTCAGCTCGGTTCATGGCTGCACTTCGCCAAACACGCAGTCTGCGGAGGGTCCGTAAGTCGTCCTCCACCTGATCGATCCACCTTGCCCGCTGTGCACCTCGCCTTCTTGTTCCCGTCGGATCGTTGTCGAGAACGATTTTCACCGGATTACTGTCCGACATTCTGGCTACGTGCCCGGCCCACCGCAGTCGTCCGATTTTCGCGGTGTGAACGATGGATGGTTCTCCCAACAGCTGATGCAACTCGTGGTTCATTCGCCTCCTCCACGTACCGTCCGCCATCTGCAACCCACCATAGATGGTACGCAACACTTTCCTTTCGAAAACTCCCAGTGCGCGTTGGTCCTCCACGAGCATGCTCTGGTGCAAGATACAATCATCTTTTAACACACCAAACCATTAAATCATCGACAAACTAGCGCAATTCGGTACAATGATTAAAAGAAAACATCGACGAAGAGAAATCGATCAATACAGTTACGCCCCTATGAAACTAAGCGCGAGAAGTAGATTAATTTATCTTAAATTCGACACCCACATTATAATGAGCTCTAGTTTGTAACCAAAGAGTTAATGCGTCAAGATCAAATAGATGAATTGAGTTCGTCAACTGAAACGTAGGTGTGCTGTCTCATATCTCATAGTGGCAGTTTAATAATTATCGAATAGCCCCGCTTGCAGAGCAAGATTACTTTTGATAGATTTACGTTTAATGGTTTTAAGGGTGCACCAGCCTTTTTTAAGACTGGGTATTTTTTTTAAATCTTCGAACTGGCGCTTTCAAGTTTAGGGTTAATGTTCCATTTTGGACCCCTAGAGGAAGTGCTACCCAATATCCGCTTATATCTTCCAAATGAGATGTTCGATACAAGCCAAAATCACATAATTTCATTTTTTTCTCCTTTATTTAAGTGATTTTTTAATTTTTAAATTAACGTCACATAATTTGATATATAAAAGTCTTATTTATGAAAAGGAAGTTTGAAATGGGCATCGGGTGTTTATAAATCGCTGAGATTTTCAACTATCTGAAATGAAAATATTCTTTGTTTTGGACAGTGCAACATCTTTGGACCCTCAAATGTACATATTTTGGACACCCCATTTTAGTCTGTTCAAAAATGAATTTTAAATATGCACAGGTCATTTGAGCTAAAGTTGATTGACATGCATCAATGAGAAGATTGCAGCGATTTAAATTTGCAATTTCAACATGAACTGATTGTGTTCGTTCTGAGATATTCAATGATGTATGCAATTTGAAGCGTAACGCATTATAACGCTTGCCTTCTTGATTTCATTAACATTTCATCCAATTTTCATTTATTTGCATAAAGACCATGCGGGATTCAGCAGCGGCATTAATTTTAGTTCAGATAATAAGAAAATGTCGACAGGAAGGTCCAAAATATGTAGAGGTCCAATTAAAGTTGGTTATCCTAATTTTTCGGTAAATGAGATGGACTTTGATTCGGATTCTGATAAACTTATTTCTCGAAGGACCTTAGCTCTGTTAGTGAAATGTCTAGAAGTAATTTGATTGAAAACGGAAAGCAGTACTGGTTTGGACTTTTCTCATACTGTGTATCAAGTGTGATATCACAAAATAAAATTTTAAATCTAAAAATTGCGTTTATTATGCAGTAGAAGGAAAGTCTAGCCCCGTACTGCTAACCGTTTTTAATTAAATTACTCCTAAAATGGTTGAGAAGAGTTTTAAAAAACTTCCCGTATGTTTCCCCGTGCAATTTAATTCAAATATTATCCTTCGACTTCTTCTTCTTCATGCAACCTTTATTCGCCAATAATGATAAATTCATGAGGATGATGATAATCGCTGCGATGACAAACGACACAAGACAAACGTCAAATAGATTGCACCTTTCCAGAACATGTTAAATTATGGCGGCTATCGAAAAAAAAAATTTCGGTGATAATTTCGGCTGATTTTGATGATAATTATATTGTGGCAGCTATTACCGCACGTAAAATGCTGAATAAATGACGAAAACAGAACAATATAACTTAAGTTATTGAAATTTAAAATTTCCAGGATCGAAAATCATTTTAGCGATACATAATTAAATACCCGCGCGAAATGTATGGTACAATATGAAAGGAGCTTTAAATTTCAAGAACAGCACTAGCGCCACACCAACAAACGGTGGCTTCAAGAACTTGTGCTTGTTTCACGGGGTTGTCTTAAATATGCGTATCGGCCAAAAATATAATAGGGTAACTGTACCAGTTTTGGACATGTTCCTAATTTTGCCAGTTTCTTGCGTAACTCCAAAAGTAAAGCAATTTTTATGGTTTTATTAGCTTCAACAGGAGGTATAACCCTTATCTTACTTCGCTGTTGAAACTGATTGATATTTTTTTGGAAAATATGAATTTTTAAGGGTTGGCCAAATTAGGCACTAAGCTGGCCAAAACCGGTACACTTCCCCTACATAAATAATAATAGAATGTATATTAAGAATAATTAAATTAGAATAAAATTGTTTAAAAATAAATAAAAATAAAAAACAAATTTAATATCTGAAATTCAAAATTTAAAATTCAAAATATAAAATTTAAAATTCAAAATTTAGAATAAAATTTGAAATTTAAAAATTATTAATTAAAATTATAAATTTAAAATATAAAATTTAAAATTTAAAAATTTAAAATTTAAAATTTTAAATTTAAAATTTGAAATTTAAAATTTAAAATTTAAAATTTGAAATTTAAAATTTAAAATTTAAAATTTAAAATTTAAAATTTAAAATTTAAAATTTGAAACTTAATATTTAAAATATTTAAAAAATTAAAATTTAAAATTGAAAGTTGAAAATTGAAAATTGAAAATTTAAAATTATAATTTTCCGTTCTTAGAATTGAATTTTGTGCTAATTTTTCTTTTGCGATTTGCATTTTGTTTAATATTCATTCGCTACCAATTAACGTGACAAAGCTGTCAATAAAAGCATGACAGTCCTACGTTTGTATTAGTTCATATCTACATAGAACAGATATTCATGTATGAGCAGTATAGCCCTGTGTTTTGATAATTATTTATTAGTGGCGTAGATAGCCCTGGTATCTCTTGCATGCATCACTACCAAATTCTACTCACAGTAAGATTACTTCGCGCATCTTTCCGTAGATATTTCCGCCATGTTACCACTTTGCTGTGGGTATTTCGTTTTCCGATTTCGAATGGAGCCCTGAAAGTGTCATAAATGTTTGCACCGGCCGGGTAGAGATCAAAATTGAAGAAATTTACCTGCCGGTTTTTTTTTCATTTCTGGTCTAACTGATCATCCCATTCCAACTGATTGATGCGGGACGCCAAAATGATATGCTTGCTAGATGACGAAGTCGTGTTTCATTCGTCCGATCTGCAACCAAAATATTGTTCCGTTATTTACTTTGGTTTCACAATTTCAGCCGGTCGTTCTCATTCATTAACAATTTCACTTACCTGATTGATTTTATATTCATTTTCCGCACAGATACATTAATGCCACTCTACTGTTCTAGATATTCTGGTGCCACGGTTTATTGCTACCACTCACAGAGATAAATTGATTTTTTTTAATGAACTCACTCCCGGAACAAATTGCAAAAAACTGCCGTCAAACAAAATGTCTCCCAACTGCGGTCGGGTGTTCGATCCGTTTGCATTGCAGTGGTTTTAGGCAATATTACAATGATTATGTAAATATATGCTACATTTAGGGTAATATTTCGCTTTATTTTGAACAGACATGATGTGCCGTATTTCGAATGCAATCTCGTACCATAGAAGGTGGGCAATTTCACGTTCAATTGACGTGAAGGCGAAAATAGTTTCTCCGATTAGATTTTACACTGAGTAATGTAGTAAAGCGTGCATATGACGTGAAAATACACCAAATTTGTTTTTACGTTGAATTTCAGGGTACGTCTCGAGAAGTCACGTCGCGCCATATTAATATTTTTTTTTGCTGTGTATGTACAAATAGTGCGGGTAAAATGAACATCGCTTCTAAAACCCTTTTGATAGGCTGACCAGATCATTTCGAGGAAAAAACGGGGCAAACGCACTTGCAAACGGGACGAACTTGTGACAGTGACACATGAGAATAAATTTCAAATTTAATCAATTTACTATCTTTCGAAATTGATTCAAATGATCGAAATTAGCTTCATTCCTCGGGAATCTTGTCAACTGATTTTGTTCCCATGTGTTTCCAAAAAGGGCGGAACTCGTGGGATTTCATCACGAAAATTCAAAAATATCCTGCATAGTAAAGGTAGCATCACACCTCAGTAAAATTTCCGCCGGATTTTGGTCCCCGTGTATTTTAAATGGGGCCAGAATGTGGATTTTCTGTGTCGACATTCTGTCAGTCCCGCTCGTTTGCAATAACACGGGAACAAAATCCGTGGACAAGTTCCCGAGGTTGTAATATTTAAAAGCTGGCTTATAGTTCGAAGAGATTTTCTTCTGGATTTTTGTCGCCATGTAGAGAAACTGTTCCGTTTCCACCCCACTAAACATATATTTATCTCATCGCAAAACAAAGAAATACAATACCAATCTCGTCGCTTCTTTTTGCTACCATGCGTGTTCATGGCTAAAAAAAATACAAAAATAAGAAACAAAACCAAATTCGTTTTCATTGCTTTGTTTTTGATAGGATGAATATAGGAGCTATGTGATCAAGTACCGAACCGTTTCCCTATATTAAATGGGACTGGGACTTATAATTTCCAAGACGGGATTCCCGTAAATCCCGCCACTTTGAAAACACTTGGGACTGAAATCCACATACATGCTTCATGATCTGTAAAGTAACATTTAAATACACGAGGACTTTAATCCTTCGTTCAGTTGTTTTATCAATTTTCATATTATTTTTGTAGATTATTTTTTAATGATTTTGCCTTTCTCGTACAACAAAGTTGTACCGAAAGGCTATCATTTCACTCCGAAAACGAACTTTTTATATTTTATAAGTCTCGAAGACCCATAGTGTTATATACCAATCGACTCAGCTCGACGAGCTGATCAAATGTCTGTCTGTCCGTGTGTATGTATGTTTTTTTTTTCTTCCTTAGCAATGGAGAGGGAATCTGCTCAACAGACATCCTGGGTTGTCCAGGAAGTGCGGGGTTAGGGATCACCTCCAACAGCAAACGAGTGAGGCAGGGCTACATCCCCGACCCGCTAAACCGTTTCCATTGCCGCCAAGCCCATAGTCCCTTCGGTACAACCGGAAAGTAATACTTTAAAGGGGGGCCAGTGCACAACGCACCCTCAAGGTTAGCTGCGTATCCTTGCAGCACCGAACATCGTAACTCGCTTTTTTAGAAGAACGCCGTGGTATCGTGCCAGCGCGTTGCCGGCTTTCCAGGTGGCCTTACCACGCCCTATGTCCTCGGAAGGTGGGAAGGGTCGACTTCGCGCCTGCTTCCCTCTGCACGACTGGTATCAAGGATGATGATGCCGCGTGCACCCCAAATTGACCTTTCTGCGATAGGGCCTATTCGCCAGCACACAGAGGGACTTGCCGACGCGGTGCCTACGCCTGCCCCAGCCTTGACGAGGACCCCTTTCCGTCCTCGGGCTCGGGACCCGCCCGGTTGACCGACGCCGCGAAAGCGACGATATCATGTTGTTCTTCGCGCGGCCACTTGTTCGATAAAAGGATCGAGTTCGACCACAGAGCATGACCACCGGTATGACCCATGAAGCCGACTCCGATCCCTTGGACCACCTCTTATTTGCGCCTTTACTAGCCATCCTTGAGTCCACGCGCCACCTTCTGTGTAGCTCCGAGACGATTTGGATGATAGCCGATAAAACGGCGTTCCAGCCAACTTCATCTTTACACATCCTCCGAACTATCCGGGGTAGTGTCCAGACCACATGTGGCAGCCATGTGGTCACGCATTGCGCGAAAACGTGAGCACACGAACAACACGTGTTCCGCCGTATCCTTTAAACCTGCGCACACCAAACACTCGGGCGAGGCCGAGCAAGCCAGCTGCGTTACCTGCACTGTGATTTTGCAGCACGCTTAAACGCCGGGCACATCGAACCCCCCATGGGGTGCTTGCTGTTCACAGCTTTGCCGGAACAAATCAAACAATTGGGAGGGTTCGTGCAGCACTGTGCCTTATGTCCCTCCAAGCCGCAGCGTCGGCAGAGATTGCTTCTGTCATGGCCTTTGCAATCCCATTGCTTGTGCCCCGGTTTCAGGCACTTGAAGCAAACTTCGGGTTGCTCGTATATGCGCACAGGGCATACCGACCATCCCACCTTGACGCTCCCTAACTTGATTACCTTGGAGGCGTCCGCTGCAGATGGCCGAACCAATGCCACCTGCGTCCCTGCCGGACCTTTCCGTAGCCGAACGTCTCCACTTCACACTGTCGCCGCAGTGCCGTGACGAGCTCTTCGACTTCAGTGATCTCGTCCAGGTCTTTAACTCTTAGATTCACCTCCGTCGTGAGTGCCTTCACCTTGACCGTCTCGCCTAGGACCTCCTCCGCCAACTTCTTATAGGCGGCCTCCTTTTGCGAGACGCCCCGCTTCAGCTCGAGTATCATCTCGCCCATCCGGGTACGTCTTATTCGACGTACGTCGGCGCCGAGTTCACCAAGCTTGACGTCACTCCTCATCGCCTTCAAAACATCCGAGTACTTAGCCTCGTCCACCGTGATGACTAGGGCATCGCCACTGGAGCGATTGGCGCCTACCCTAGACTTCTTGCTACCCTCATTCGCCTGGGCCTTCTTTTCGGCCC
The DNA here is from genome assembly GCF_024139115.2 of Armigeres subalbatus. NCBI lineage: Eukaryota > Metazoa > Arthropoda > Insecta > Diptera > Culicidae > Armigeres > Armigeres subalbatus. The sequence goes on from NC_085139.1 coordinate 90,725,065, forward strand.
TTGACGTCTTCGGTTTCCTCTTGTTCTTGACCAGGGTCCAGGAGGCGTCATCCCCCTCTATTTCCCTGGTCTGGTGCGGCTGAGAACTTTCAGCCTGCCGTAACCCCTTACCACCGTCTTTCCTGAGTGGACGGACCTTTCCAGGTCCTTCCTCCCCCGGTTTTGGAGGTACCTGACCGGGGTTCAGCTCTCCAGCCCCACTACCCTTGTTCGGGGTAGTAACCTCCGCGTTTTGGAGCGGCCCCAGGAGCTCATCCCTGGAGACTGTCTCCCCCGTTTTTGCGTCTGCTCCGTTGGAGCAGTCACCCCCGACGTACCCGCAAATACTTGAGCCTCAGTCTGGGTAGACTTTGGCACCACCGTCTTCACTGGCACGCCTTCGGTCGATTCGACCTTGCCCGAGTCCGCGAATCCTTGGGCCTCAGTCTGGGTAGACCTCGACTCCACCGATTTCATGGGTTTACACTTGGCCGTCCCGACCGCCCTCTCCAGCTTGGCGTCCAGCATTGACTTTCGAAGATTCTGCAAGCTCCTCTTGAGGTCCTTGCTGTTATTATGCTTCGATGACGCAAAGTCGATGATGGCGACCAGCTGTTCCGTCGCCACCTCGAAGGCCGAAAGCCCATCGCGTTTGCGGTTCATCGCCTCCACAAGCCATGGGCCGTCAATAACCCCTATCGGCGTTTTTCTAGCCGAGAGGAAGGTTGAGTGACCCACGCTGGCGCTGCGCACTGAGCTGCCGACTATTGCCTCTGGCTTCCTAGGCGGAGACCTGAACAACCCAGCTCTTGCGAAGGGGTTGTCGCCTACACTACTACCACTAATTGAAGAATTGACTTGGTTTTCCATTTTGGTCCCACGAGTTGCTCGGGAAAAGAGGTCCACCACGCCAGAGCCCAGCATGACGCGGTGAGGGACAATTACTGTTTAGGGTGCCCAGGTACCCCACAGGCTCCGTTAAAGGCCTGGCTTATTATTTCACCCCCCTGGCCATGCATCCCCTCGGCACGGGTCGCTTGACGCCTTGGGATTAGGGGTTAGGGACGATGGTCCCGGTCTAACTCGCAGTGGCCATGGGGAGGGGTCGTCAAGCCCTTGGACAAAGTCCCTGCTGCCCCGAGTGTTTGTATGTGTGTGTGTATGTGTGTGCACAAAAGTTAAGAAAAACGTTAGTCAACTTTTCATATAGTAATCCTTAACTCGCAACAAGTTGCATTCGAAAGGTGGTAAAGCCTAGTTGATCACCATTGAATTTGATAACGATTGACTGTTGCATTTAAAAGTTATTAAGAAACTGGTACATAAAACTGTATTAGCGCCATATAAGGTTGGTGTCTTGGCTAAATGCAAGGAAGGCAGTATCCCTACTCGGTGAATTAAGTTGGGTTTTTTTCTTACAGTAAATGTTTTAAAAATATTCAGAATTATTCAGAAAAACTGGATAGATGTTTTGAAAAGAATTTAATTATTCAAAACCATGTGATCAAGGGAGCTCAAAAGGGAGCAAAAATCAAAAATTCGCCATTATCAATAAGCAAAATCTGAAAATTAAAATATTAGTCCCTCCGCTTGATTTTCAGGAAACGCTTGTCTACCAAGATTATTCCACTGGTAGAATTGCCTGTTGAATAAATAGAAAAAATATTAAAATGATCGATAACAAAACATTGGAAAAGTTTTCAAGTAGAAAATGACGTACTTCGTTTCTGTTGATACTGTTGATCTGTTGATACAAATTGAATATAGTAGAAGTAAATGGAATAGAAAAGTATTTAAAGGAATTCGACTGGATTAGGTGCTAATATTCAGGATTTTCGGCTTTCAGTCACATGAAAATGTTGATAATTTGAAATCATTGCCAACGTTTCGATCTGGGGGTTTGGATCTTCGTCAGAGCTCGAGACAGGTTGATTGATCTCGAGCCCTGATGAAGATCCAAACCCCCAGATCGAAACGTTGGCAATGATTTCTAATTATGAACATTTTCATGTGACTGGAAGCCGAAAATCCTGAATATTAGAAGTATTTTAACCTTGTGACATTTTCCCCATAGACGCGTAAAATTAATTAATCGTTAAAATGAAGCTGTACGGAAAAATCCCCCGGAATTTATCTTTCGGAATTTACAACATCTTGCTGTCATTAACTGACAGATTTTAAAATCTCACACTTTTTGTTAGGTGTCACCCACTTTCGTTGTATTTTGTATCGTTTGAATGACATTTTAGCGCTCTATGAAAAAACGGGACTAATTGAGGATTTTTGAGATTACGACGGGACAGTACTAAAAGGGTTGAAAAACGTTAAATCGGTTCCGTTAAATACGGTACGCATGGTTAGCTTACTTTTTGAGCGATTCAAAGCAACAGTATCAAAATTAAAGAAAATTCATTATTTTCTATTGAGTTGAAACTTTGCACAGTTTTTTAATTTCATCTAAATCGTTATTTTTCGATTAACCATTAACCAGATTAACCATAAAAATAATGTTCGTTGTTCAGATGGACCTTCAAAAAATAATATGGTAAATCCTACATAAGGCCGTTACAAATATTCAATTTAAATTATGTCCTACTGGTCTTCGAAAGGTCAAGGGGGGGGGGAGGGTATAATAAAAAATAAATATTAAAATGGAAAAAATCAATAAAACTCCTCGGATTTGTTAAAGAATGTTTTGAAAATCCTCAAAATCCACCGAATTTTTTTGGTTGCTCCCTCAAAATATTATTTTTGGGCAAAAAAAACCGAGGGGGGGGGGAGACATAATTGTTTTTAAATATTTGTTTCGGCCTAACTTTTGATAGAAAAAATATAACACCTGAGATTTTTGGACACAATGCGCAATATAAGCAAAGTTTTTCATCGATGTTTTAGGCCGAAGAGTGTCGCACGTACCCGAAATCCGCGCCCTAAACAGTCAGGCCACCATCATCAAATCCGATTGCCGTACAACGACCATCACTACCGGCCGGAACATGTTTTGCTGGCGAGGATAGGGAAGCTAAATGTCAAAGAAGGAAATCCATACGATTTGACAGCTTGGTGCCCAACATGTTCCTGGACAGCAGAACAAAGGGAACAGAAGCGACAATCTTTATCTAGTAACTAAAATATCTTTTTTTTATGGCAAGCAAATAAATGGTCATCATCGGTTCCCAAACGTTTTCCTGATGAAGTAGAGCGCTACAAAGAATTAGTTTTATTTTACGAGAGCTTCCTGTGGTTCTTTGTCGAGTAACTGTAGAATTTCCTATTTACTGGGTAAGTCGACCCGATATCGACTCTTGACCATTTTCTAATTGGAAGCAGCTAGATCGGGAAACTTTCAGGCTGTTTCAATGACGACATCCACCACAACCCGACCCCCCCTTTCCCCTATAATCATTTTGTTCTGTCGCATCTTGTGAGTAGAGATGTCGCAAATTAATCGATTACTTCGATTAATCGATTCATCGTTGTGATAATCGATTAATTTTGAATCGATTATTACCAAACGATTAATCGATTCAATAATCGAGAGGAATCGAGAGTAATCGATTAGTTACTAATCGATTAATCAGGATTTTACGACATCATAAGGATGTCGCAATTGGATTGATTTCCTCGTTAAGAAAATTATTTTGAGCTTTTTAGTGGAATGTTTTCACCTGTCATAAGACGAGTTTGAACAATCCCATTGATTTCCACCACTTAATTGTATCCTGACAGATACGTATTTCGACCTCAACAGTAAGGCCGTCTTCAGTGTCTCGAAGTCGAGTCAAGTACAAGACACTGAAGACGGCCTTACTGTTGAGGTCGAAATACGTATCTGTCAGGATACAATTAAGTGGTGGAATTCAATGGGATTGTTCAAACTCGTCTTATGACAGGTGATTTCCTCGATTAATCGATTCATCGTTGTGATAATCGACTAATTTTGTATCGATTACTATCCAACAATTAATCGATTCAGTAATCGACGAGGATCGAGAGTAATCGATTAGTTACTAATCGATTAATCGGAATTTTACGACATCTCTACTTGTGAGTGGGTAGCTGAAATTTATTGGTGGCAGTAGCGATTTTAGATCTTAACCTCATTATTTCTAGCTGACCAGTCGGCTTCCTTCCCAAGTTCAGGAAACTAAACCCATTCCCTTGAATTGTTTTAGGTTTCAAAAATACGTGTTGTTCGCTTTCTATACTGGACTTAGGTGTTTTGAGACCAAGCGCGCCTTTCTACATCTCTTGCAATCCGAAGTCTCCAATCCCATCCTTAAACCTCATGATGCTCTTTTTTCCAATTCCTCATTCTTCCAAATCTGGTGTTGTCGTAGCGTAAGCTGTTCCCTATTTGTTCAGTTTTTAATACAGCCAAGGGTTCAAAATTTGTTTAAATTATATTGAAATATAAATATTCCACATGGGTTCTCAAATACTTTTTTAAAATAATTTTTATTTAGTTTTAGTATCACAAACAGAACAAATCAAGCCTACCTAATATGTTTCAGCCAGGCCTTCCCATTTAGAGAAAGTGGAATTCATAGGCCACCCCGGTTGGTATAGTGATAATGAATTTCTTGTAAATGTCTTTTTATTTAATTTTTTATTATTTTGAATAAAAATAAATATGATCATCTTAGCGTTCATTATCGAATTGCGTCAAAATTGATCATTTATGCAAGGTTTATAAATATGTGTAGGCCCTAACGCTCTCTGACATATCACCTCGCACCCCCTAAAACGTTATGTAATTTGTAAATGGCAGCAGAAAATATAAAAATACAAGATGATAAAAGACTAATAAATCCCTGACCCTTATTTGTGATCATCTACTTCACCATTTTCAGTTCTCAAGAACTAGTTGTTAAAACACAAGCTCTCTATACAATTATCAAACAATTATGAAAATACATGAACTTGTAACTGACTTGTTTTTCAACTTAGTATCCTATGTATTATATGTGGCAAGCACAGTGGATATATCAATCGAGTCAAGAATGGTTCCCATCCAGAAATACCTAGATTGAGCCTAATATCGAACTCGTCATCTCCTGATTGTCAATCATACGCTTTTGCTGACAAGGCTATAACGAGATATAACAAACACAATTAATTATTTTATCTATATCATTGATTATTTAAGGAGTCTCAATGCCCCCAAATGAAATAAGCTTCGTGTAGTTTGTGGTATTCTAGATTTACAGTGTAGACTTGGGAGTGAGTAGTTTGGAATGAATGTGTAGTGCAGGATGGTATCGTGCGTTGAGAAACGAAATAAACATGAAGTAGTTGTATAAACATAAATTGTGGTATGTATCCGGATATTACATACTTGTTGTGCATTGGCTGGATGGCTTTAGCATACCCTCCTTAGCCGCGAGGTAAGATGCGCGGCTACAAAGCAAGACCATGCTGAGGATGGCTGAGTTCGATTCCCGGTGCCGGTTTAAACAATTTTCGGATTGGAAATTGTCTCGACTTCCTTGGGCATAAAAGTATCATCGTGTTAGCCTCATGATATACGAATGCAGAAATGGTAACTTGGCTTAGAAACCTCGCAGTTCATAACTGTAGAAGTGCTTAATGAAAACTAAGCTGCGAGGCGGCAATGTCCCAGTGGGGGATGTAATGCCAAAGAAGAAGAAGAAAGCTTTAGCATACTGTTGGAAACGATTGTTCATAAAAAAAATCTATTTTTTTATCTGATGAATCCACTTTTGTGATGGTTGACGATGTTATAGTTCGCTTACTGATGATTTTCGAAATCTATCCAAATGTAGGTATCAACAAGTTTTTGGACAATTGTGCTTTCAAGCTGTAGAATTTTTCATTATTTATATTTTCCTGATTAGTAATTACTGCGCTAAACAGACGTGCTCGGAGGTCGAGGCTACCGCTTCTGCCTTAAAAGCAGGAGGTCGTGGGTTCAATTCCAGGCTGGTCCCTTTCCTACTTTGGATTTCTAATTAAGTTCTTTCTGTGTTTCACGTTCTACTAAAACGATTCCTAATGCTAGGTATAACCTCCCACATTAAAAATTCCAAAACCTCCCGTGACATATATGAGAGATCGTAGAGTTCTCTGCATCTTTCTTAAGTGGTGTCCAAACTAACCATCTTTCCCCTTCCTCAGCATTCGCAAGGACGTGGCCAGGAAAGATCTCGACTATTGGAGAGTGCATTGCTTCCATCTAAGAGATAATGATTAGTCCCAATTCAATATCTGTGGTAACGGATGAAAGTGATTCTACTCTCAATCAATAGTCTTGGCTTGTACCACCTACGAATTTGTGCGAATTGCTCAATGGTAATGCTAATGCTAATGATTGATAATAGATACAAAATTTATTGAGGTTAAGTAAAAGCGAGAGGATTCGGAGACGAGTAAACGCGTGAGAACACTAATTCGCTACAGACAAGCGTGAATTTATTAATGTTTTAATAAGTGTGGTTTGTCTTTAATATTGTTGTCAGATGGGTATTTTGTTGAGTCGTTGCTCAAACCGAGGGGTTCAACACTCCTCCTCAACGCGGAACGAGTTCATGCCATGCCACGCCTCCCGGAGCTGTTGCAGTTTCACGGCTTGCAACAGTTTGGTCAGCAGATCAGCTTGCATGTGTTAAGTCGGACAATATTGCAGTTGCACGATGCCGTCCCGAACCATATCCCTGACGAAGTTGTATTTTGTGTCGATGTGCTTTGCCTTGCGTTTAGCTCGGTCTCCGCGAGTCAACGCAAGCAACTCTGATTGTCCTCTTTAACCAGAATCGGGAAAACCAGCTGCTCGTCAACGTCCAGCATGAGCTTCTGGATCCACATTAGACTGGCCCAGGAAACAAAAAGTTGTCTAATTCCACGGGGCACCCCCCAGGATTGTGTCTTTGGGTGAGAAAATCAATCTCTGAAAATTTCAGCTCAATCGCTTGTTGCATAAGCTGGCGCATTTGATTTGAAGTTTGTATGGGGATTTCAGCCGAAATGTATAGGAAAATACACCTCCGTCACTCATTTGATCTGGAAATTGGTTCTGATTGCTCGATTGACCTTAGAATTGCAAAAACGGCAGGTGGTATGCTACAGAACAATTTCACAGAACATTGTATGAGATTAAATGAATATTTATATGGGTTTCGGCTGATGCGATTCGATCAAAAAACCCAAAAATACACAAATCAGCTCCTAATAATTCAGCCGAAAATTATATAAAAGTTCATTTAATAATCATGCAATGTTCTGTGAAATTGTTCTGTAGCATACCAACTGCCGTTTTTGCAATTCTGAGGTCAATCGAGGGATCAGAACCAATTTCCAGATCGAATGAGTGACGGAGGTGTATTTTCCTATACATTTTGGCTGAAATCCCCATACAAACTTCAAATCAAATGCGCCAGCTTATGCAAAAAGCGATTTAGCTGAAATTTTCAGAGATTGATTTTCTCACCCAAAGACACAATTCTGGGGGGTGCCCCGTGGAATTCGACAACATTTTTTTCTCCCCATAGTAATCTGGGCCAGTCTAATCCACATGCACTCGGCGAGGGCAACGTATTCGGCTTCGGTGCTCGATAAAGCCACACACTTCTGCTTGTGGCAGCCCCATACGATGAGTCCATCGCCGTACTCCAACACGAACCGCGAGTTTGATATACGGTCGCTAGCGTCGCCCGCTAAGTCGGCGTCCACAAAACACTCCAGTTTATGTCCGTCATCTCGAAGGTAAAGTACCTTGCCCTTATTACGGTTTCCTCTACTCTCTTGGTCTTAACCTAGTCCGCCCCGGTCGGCTTCGTGACTTTTCTTCCAAGTATTGACGTGGCGATCGATACATAGGGCCAGGTGGTCACGGCTATGTACAATAAAGCACATATGAGACTCTGGTACGCTTTTGGTGAATCCAGTTCTTTACTACTCTCCTCTTTTTGTTTTTAAAAAGACGGGATCCATCGACGGCTTTGCGTCCTCCATGTCAAACCGCTCCAGAACCCCTTCCAGGTACGCTTGCTGGTCAACACTGTAACGCCCATCGACCATCCGAACACGTATCCCAAGGAAAAAACGTAGGTAACCCATGTCGCTGCCTGTTCATGTGGTTTTGTTTCATCACTTTGATCACTTCAGCAAACTCCTTCTCCTTGTAACAGATCACGATCACATCGTCGACATAGATAAGGACAAAAATTGACTTAACTTTTTTCTGGCGTATGTAAAGACACGGGACTGCCAATTCAAGCCAGAATTAATTTCCCTCAATCGACGCCATCATGAATGAGTTGAAGTTGCTATACAGCACAGTCAATGCTCTGAAAAGTGACATTAGGGAAGATCCATAAAGTACGTCACGCAAAAATGGCGATTTTCAACTCCCTCCCCCTTCCTGACGCTTTTCGTAAAAAACCTCAAAATTTTTTGTATGGATTGTCACGTTGCTCTGAACCCCCCTTCCTCCAGAAGGCGTGACGTACTTTGTGGATGGCCCCTTAGTGACTTGACTCCTACGGTGTCAACTCCAAATTTAATGGACGAACTGAGCTCCGAGCTAGTTATAAATTCGGAGCTGACTCATAATGATCTAGAAGATACTTCAGCTTCCAATTCTGACGAAAACTACACAACATGTTGGATTGTGATGTGGCCAAACAATGTTTTGTGCTTTGAGTCTGAATACGTAGATCTCAAAAGAGCACAAGCACAAAAAGCGATGTGGCGTAAAAATAAGAATAAGAAGAGCAACAATACAAACAATAACAACAACAAAAACAATAATACCAGCAACAATAACTTCATCAACAAAAGACCCAACAACAACTACATAAGCAATAAAATGGTCAACAAAAGCAGAAACAACAATTTCAATGGAAACAACAATAATCACAAGCTTAATCGCATGATCGGAACAGCTTTATGAACCGGAATAAATGCGGAAATAATAGCAACGCGAATGTCAACCATAACGTCCCATCCCATCGTGCTAATCACAATCGTACTGGATTTCGCCACCCGGATAAGGATCTGCTTGCAGGAACCAAAGCCTCGGGACCAGTTGAAAACCGCGGCATACATTTTCAACGATGAGAAATACTGAACCCTAATCAAGACAGTTCATCATCTCCCAATTGGACATTCAGATCGGCGCCAAGGGGCTTATTCACAAATCACTGTACTTTTTGCTCCTGCCAACAGACGGGAGATACAGAATGCGACCAATAAATGGTACAACTTAACGCACTTATTGGAGGAAGTCTTTGATGTTTAAACAATCGAGTAGTCGAATGGACATCAGGCGATAATGCGGATCATGGGTGGTCGCATACAGACCACGGACTGGTGGTGCGAAGAGGCGGTAGACAAGGCAAGAAGTGGTCTAGGATGATGTGGCAGACAGGACGTCGAACAATATAGCAAGCGACCGATGATCAGGTGAGCTAACGAGCGGCTTGACTATTTTATTACCAACATGAATCTGAACCACGATGCAGCCAACAGGCTGCCGTATAACAGCGTGGTCAGTGGGAAGCCAAGTGACAAGTCGTCCAAGAAGTGGATGCGCAATTGTCGGACGACAATAAGCCCGTCAGAGTGAAAGATGGCACCTCTGGGTCGTCGAATACGAAGCACACAATTGACACAGACTGTATTGCAACTGTCTATGCAAACAAACTATCCGACACCGATTCACATCGTACCTCTCCCGTATTAACCCGAGCGTCAAACCTGGTCTATTGAGAAACTGGTGAAGGACTGCATCCAGTGTGAAGATTCGGTCAAAGTGATCCCGCTGGTGAAAAAAGAAATTGACATTAAAAGTATGAGCTTCATATCTTTTAAAGTTGGGATTGACCCCAAGTTCCGTGAAGTCGCACTTAATGCGAATACTTGGCCTACGGGAATTCGAGGATATCAGCTCAAAAAACATGTGGAAGCCGCTGCTAAATACCCAACCGTCACGGTTTCTCCTGTTGGCGGAATCTTCCCGTTGTCGACACCTACCTACATCTACCTCTGAGCTAAATTCGGCAGCCACGATACACGTGACCTTTCCACCAGGACGCACCGACAAAAGCATTTTGGGAGTCCCCAGTTCCTCTTACTCAGTCGCGCCTACTGCAGCCAGCGTTCACCATAGTCTTCCTGGCCCTGAGTTTAGAGGCGGATTAGGGGACTCCCAACTTGTTATTCAAGGCAAGTACATCTCTTATCGACATTCATCGCCTGATGCCGATTCAAATTTCAGCATCATCGATCAACTCTCAACCTCTGCTGGTTGGTCGCCTACAATTACTTCAAACTTCCGATTCGCGCCAAGCCAAATTTCTGTTATCTCTGCTAACATCCATTCGGAATTGAGTCCGAGTTTCATCGAACGAACAGGATCGCCGCATTTACAAGAATCAATTACCATTTCTCCACCGCAACGTCAAGTCTCTGCTATGCATTCATCTAGTTCTCATCCGTGACGCACTTTTGACACCAGCTGTGAGGAAGCCTCTATTCCACTCAACGCAGTCGAGCCATTCCTGCCAGCAACCAGCAGCCGTCCCGGCCCTGCGTGTGAGTTGGGAGACGAGGTCTTCCGGACACCAACTTTAGGCAAGTATGATCAGCCTTCATCTCAGTCTCCGTATGAAAGTTTCCCGATTTCCAGCGAATCCACCCGAATGTCGTGCCTACAAGCATCACACAGTACTTCCAGGCCTCATCATCAAGCCGCTGCAACCCAGTCGTCAAAACAGGAAAGCCCCTATTCCTGTTAGCGCAGTCGAGCTTCCGCTGCCAGCGACCAACAGTCGTCCCGGTCCTGCGTCTGAGTTGGGAGACGGGGTCTTCCGAAATCCTATAACCGGCAAGTACAATCAGTTACCAGTATCTTCTGTACCTGAGAGCATTCCGATTTCCAGTATTGCTACACCATCTCCACGCCAGTTCAACTCCATGTTACCGGATGTTTCAAGTGATAGGCGTGCGGTTCAAGAATCTTCGAATGTATTGATATACTACCAGACAGGGTTGTTAATCGATAAATTGTCGTCGGTAATTTAACGCCAACTTCGATAACGATAATGGTTGTACGATGATGCTGCGTTGACGATAAAGTGAGCGTTGAAATAACGTTACCGTTATCGAGTATTCGTCGATTCATCGATAATTATCAAGTTAACTGAAGAACAAATACTCACAAGTTGGGTTTGCAACATCTATTTAAAGTATTGTATAGCCTTACAATATTCAGAAACGCTTTTAAATCCTGGAATAATATTGGGATTCAAAGAGGTCACCGAGTTTAATCTAGCAAGATTAACAAAACTTCTATTTGGAAGATCCGGAGCACCCAGTTATATGATTATTTTATGACTCACAGTGGAGACCAAACTCCTTAGCCTAACTGAAACATATTGAATAGGTGACGAGGTTAGTCCACCAATCTAATGAAGTATATTTATTAGGTACTGGTGCTCTATGCCTGGAATGCAGCACTAAAGATCGCTGCATCAAATTAATTTCTAATATATATTGCCGAAGAGTTGCGATTTCAGCTGGATATTCTTGCTTATACGATAAAGAATAAGGATTGACTAAGGAATGTGCTCTCAGTATGAAGCGTACTTATGTTTATGTGTCTCTGTCTCAGAGAATTAAGTCCGACTGGGTATAGCAAATTTCCGTGGTCTTTTTCTCGGAAAACTGCATAGCTGCATAGTGAAAAAAAAGTCACTGAACCACCAACAGAACACCTCACTTTTGTTTCGTTTCATGGAGTACCATGTATTCAGCATCAATTCTAGAGTGCCCCGTTTCAATAAAAATTAACTCTGATTAACCAGTTGCAAATAATTCGTTCTATTCTCGGCTTCTGTCAAAATTTTTCACCAACTTTATTCGCGTAATCTAGTAACCCCATTATCGCAAAATTATCGAGTTAACTTACGTTAAATTATCGAACTCCGATAATAATTCAGTTGATTCATCGTTATCGTAGCAACCGATAACCCTGATCACAATCAACTTTATCGGCGATAACGATAAATTAACGATTCACAACCCTGCTACCAGAACGTCGGCGGGATCAATAGTTCTCTTGCCGATTATCATTTGGTCCTTAGCGATGGCTGCTACGACGTCTATGCCTTCACCGAAACCTGGCTCAACAATAATACCACCGTAAATCAACTCTTCGACGAATCATACTGCGTGCGTTTATTGGCAAGATAGGTCATCTTCTAACAGTAACAAAAGCACTGGAGGGGGTGTTCTGTTAGCCGTTCGCTCCTGCTTCAAATCTTGCTTAGTGAGTCCTCCTGGAAACTCGTCGGTTGAGCAATTGTGGGTCGCTGTAACTACTGCTGATGCCGCTCTCTTCATCTGCGTTCTTTACATCCCTACCGATCGAATCAATGATGCGGAGTTGTTCGACAGTCACCTCGCTTCGCTTAACTGGGTGGTCTCGCAATTAGGACCAAGGGACAATATGATTATCCTCGGTGACTTCAACTTGAGCACAACCAATTGGCACCGCCATAAATCGGGATTTCTCTTCCCGATTGCATCGAGATCCCTGATCGGCCAGACGTCTCGTTTGCTGCTTGACGCATACAGCACAGCTGGACTGAACCAGATGAATGATGTGGAAAATGAAAACAACCGAATACTTGACCTGCTTTTCATCAGCAACGAACTCCGTGGGAGCTGTTCGGTTATGCAGGCCCCATCACCGCTCGTCAAGATTGTCAGACATCATCCTCCCGTCCAGATGCAACTCAAGATAAAACCGCTCCATAACTTCCACGAGCCGTCTGAAAGCATTTCATATGACTTTTACAAGGCCAATTTTAACGGGATGAATGCCTTTCTTGCTCAAGTTGACTGGGATACGGCTCTTCGAGATTCTGACGTCAACCTAGCTGCCGGTCAAACCAGCCTGGTCTAACGCTCATCTAAAAAATCTGAAAAGAGTCAAACGCGCGGCCCTCAGACAACACTGCAAGTATTGTACGGACTCTACAAAAGCTAGCTATGTATATCAAGGCCAACTCCGAATATCAGCAACTCAACGATCATCTCTTAAACTACTAACTAACGACCACTAACCTAGCGTGCTTCACTTCCTTTGTAATAAGACAAATAGAGAATGGCCATCAGGTGGATGCAATCTATTCTGATCTTTCTGCTGCATTCGACAAAATGAATCACCAGATTTCCGTAGCAAAATTTGACAAATTAGGCATTTATCAGGTCGCAGTATGGCGGTGAAAATTGGAGACCACATTTCCTCACCGTTTGTAGTTCGATCCGGCGTTCCACAGGGTAGTCATCATAGACCGTTTCTGCACATAACATATGTGTAACTCGGGTAGCAAAAGTTGTACCCTTATAACACTTTTTATTTGTTATACGGAACATCGAAACGTCAGAAGATAGTATAACAGTATTTGATCTAACAAGGGGTCACGCGACTTATATTGTATATCTGAATACGATTCGCGTTGGAATTATACAAAAGATTTTCCCTAGTGGCGTTGGGTGTTTAGGAGCTGAAATTGTTTTTTTTATAATTAATTGGAGATTGGGGTAAACAATATTAACCCTTTTGTTACCGACAGGGTACCCGGGTACCTTTTTCGTTTTCAAGTGAATTTTTTTTAGGGTTCTAAACATCGCAGGGAATTCAAACTCCGTGACATCTTCAAACTCGGCAAAATTAAGGTTTGGGTGGTATGAAAATGAAAATCCAGTAAGGAGGGGCTTGGGAGGGGTTTCTGAATATTTTTACCCCGTAACGTACCGACAGGGTACCCGGGTACCCACGTTTTGGTATGACCATAACTTCGTTAGTTTTCAACCGATTTGGACGGTTCTGTTTGCTATGGATTAAGAAATTCATCCTCTATCCGAACCACATCACATAGGACCGATCCGGATTACCCGGTTACCGGAGTTCCGGATTTGCTAGACCATGTCTCAAAAATGGAGAAGTTGATCTTATAGAATCCAAATGATGATTTCTTGTATCCTGAGTTACCAGTTTCGCAGAAAACTCGAGGATTATGACTTCTCAACGTATTAGGACCACGTGATCATATGGACTCGGAACGGACATCCCGGAATAGGTTCCGGAATGGGCCCTATAGTGGCCGCAAATTCATTCTGAAGGAACCCTGGCAATATGGGTATCAAAAATCTTGAAATTGTTTCGGAAACATGTTATTCATGTAGTTGAGACCATACGATGGATATCAACCGGAACGGTCATTCTGGAACAGGTTCCCGGAGGGCCCTTAATGGCCAAAAACTCTTTTAGAATAAACCCTAGCAATATGGGAATCAAAATTCTTGGAATTGGTCCGGAAACATATTTTCCATGTAGTTGAGACCATAGGATGGATATGAACCGGAATGGTCATTCTGGAACAGGTTACCGGAGGGCCCGTAATGGCCAAAAACTTATATAGAATAAACCCTGGCAATATGGGTATCAAAATTCTTGGAATTGTTCAGGAAACATGTTATTCATGTAATTGAGACCATAGGACGGATGTCAACCGGAACGGTCATCCTGGAATAGGTTCCCGAATGCCTAAAGTGACCATAAATTCATTTGGAAGAATCCTTGGCAATATGGGTATCAAAATTCTTGGAATTGTTCTTGAAACATATTTTCCATGTAGTTGAGATCATAGGATGGATATCAACTGGAACGGTAATTCTGGAACAGGTTCCCGAAAGGCCTAAAGTGACCATAAATTCATTTGGAAGAATCCCTGGCAATATGGGTATCAAAATTCTTGGAATTGTTCCGGAAACATGTTTTCCATGTAGTTGAGACCATATGCTGGATATCAACCGGAATGGTCATTCTTGAACAGTTTCTCGGAGGGCCTAAAGTGACCATAAATTCGTTTAGAATAAACCCTGGCAATATGAGAATCAAAATTCTTGGAATTGTTCCTGAAACATGTTATTCATGTAGTTGAGACCATAGGATGAATATGAACCGGAACGGTCATTCTGGAACAGGTTCCCGGAGGGCTCGTAGGGGCCAAAAACTCATTTGGAATAAACCCTGGCAATATGGGTATCAAAACTCTTAGAATTGTTTCGGAAATATGTTATCAATAAAGTTGAAACCATAGGATGGATATCAACCGGAACAGTCATCTAGAACAAGTTCCCGAAAGGCCTTTAGTAGACACAAACTCATTTAGAAGACACCCTGGAATCAAAATTCTTGGAATATTTTCGGAAACATGTTTTTCCAAGAATATGGGACTGATCTTGGGTCATCAGGCTGAATGGCCGTTAGGCCGAATGGTTATTGGATCGAATGACAGGTGAGGAGTGAATAGTGAGAAGTGGAAAGTAAAAAGTGGAAAGAGAAAAGTGAAAATTGAAATGAAAGAAATGAGAAGAGAGAAGTGAAAAGTTACACAGTGTTGACCCGATTTTATCTTCCTCCGACTTTATCACATTTTCGACCCGATTTTATCATGTCCCGCTTTTGTCACGTTTTGACCCATTTAGTCACCATCAAAAAAATTGAAAATTTTAATCTCTCTTTATATTTTTGTAAATTATTCAGCAAACACCAATGATACTTACAGCGCCTGTGGTTCATTATAAATCATTTCTGAGTACCTGTCAAGAATTTTCAAGTCTTTTTGGTAATAAATAACGGAAAAAGAAGATAGCAAGAATTTCTTCGAAATGAAGGGCCCCACGGAACCCTGTTTGAGAATGACCGGTCCATTGTCAAACCATCTTATGGTCTAATAACCCAAAATATCATGCTTCCGAGACAATTTCATGAATTTTGATACCCATATTGCCAGGGTTTCTTCAAAATGAGTTTGAGGCCACTTTCGGCACCATGGGAACCTGTTCCAGGATGACCGGTTCGTTGTCAAACCATCCCATGGTCCAATAACTTATCAGATCATGCTTCCGAAACAATTTCATGAATTTTGATACCCATATTGCCAGGGTTTCATCAGAATGAGTCACTTTAGGCCCCACGGGAACCTGTTTCCGGAATAACCGTTCCGGGATTTAATCATAAGATGGTCCTGTAACATAGTTAAGTTATATTCTTTAAATTTCCACCGAAGTTTATTAGTCATGACGCAAGAAATCTTCATTTGGTTGAATATATATCTTTAATTTATACATACTTTAGGACTTGGCCCAGTTTATCCGGAATTCCGGTAACCAGGTAATCCGTATCGGTTCTGTGTAACATGTATCGAATAGCAGGTAAGTTCCTGCATCCGTAGCAGCAAAATCGTCAAAATCGGTCAAAACCTGACAATGTTATGATCATTTTAAGTCCGTGGGTACCCGGGTACCCTGTCGGTAACGTAAGGGTGTTTTTTTTGTCGGTAACAAAAGGGTTAACTGCGAGGTTTCTAAGCCAAGTTACCATTTTTGCATTCGTATATCATGAGGCTAACACGATGATACTTTCATGCCCAGGGAATTCGAGACAATTTCAAATCCGAAAAATAGCTAGACCGGCACCGGGAATCGAACCCAGCCACCCTCAGCATGGTCTTGCTTTGTAGCCGCGCGTCTTACCGCACGGCTAAGGAGGGCCCCGAAATTCCATCGCTTATGAGTAACAGAAACTTTTGTGCAACATGTGTGCTGCTCGGGAGTGAAAGATGGCACCTCTGGGTCGTCGAATACGAAGCACACAACTGACACAGACTGTTTTGCAACTGTCTATGCAAACAAACTATCTGACACCGATTCACAAGACTAACTACTTAATCTCTTTCCAACATTTGACGAGGGTACTCGTCTTTCCACGAGAAATGCGTGTTAGATATTTCTTTCTTTTGACCTTCATGTGGCCGAAGTCGCTTTTCGCTGGGTTGTGATTAAATCAATCCCCGCATAAATTTGAATTAGTCGTTTAAAGAACTTAGCAACTGTCCTTTACGCTTCATTCAATAAAATAATGGTCAACAAATGCTACTCCCCGGTGACAGAATAAATTCATTCAACTTCCTTTCTTGAAATATTGTTTTACAAGGGTTTTCATGACAGATGTCTCACAAAACTTTCACGTTTGACGTTTTTTAGGAATTCGGAGAATTGCGTAATTCGGCAATTGTTGAAAGTCTATTTTTTTAAATTATATTTTGAGCCCTTAGCCTGGAGGAAGGAAATTGCAATCCCGTCGAATGGAGCGTGCTTTCACGTAAATAAAACAAATACACATTTAAAATCGAATCACTTTATTTCAGTTATAGATCACAAAGTACCGGTCATCGAACTGTTAATTATTATCAATCTCCGGACCGATTAGACAGACGAACGTCTCGTGAGCACACCACTGTTCTGTTAACTCCTTGAATCACAGTGATTGCACAATCTGGAACGGAAACGGGATGCGAAGAAAAGAAAAAAAAACAAAAGAAACAAAAAAGGAAGGATGGATTTGGGAACGAGTTGCCAAAAACGAGAATCTTATGCGTAAAAATTTTAAACCACCAATGGGAATGTTCGGCGCAGTCGGTAGGGAATGCGAAATGGTGACAAGTACTGTTAGGTGCCGTGATTGATTCGAGATTGGCGCAAGACAGGTGAAGGAGGAAATAAGAACAAGAACAACAGAACAATGAGATGCTATTAGGGGAAAATACTTGCTGGCGATAGTACCAGGGAGGAGTTACAGCTTTTGAGGATTCCACGGAGCAGCGTCACGTCGTCCGGCGTCAGGGACCAACCGCTCAGCTGACCAAGGCTCTGTAACTCCGGACAGCGGTCCATAAGGATCTGGAAAAAATAGAAAAAATGTTCTTAATAGAAGGTTCTTTATTTGTATGCAGACTGGTCGAACTCACTTCAACACTAGCTATGGAGAGGTGCGGAGCGGTAGTGAACCAGACGTCCTCCAAACTGTAGAAATCCTTTTCAATCATGAGCGAACTGAAGTCCTCGTCGTTGAAGGTAACACTGTCGATGGCTAGCCGTTTGAGCGAAGTGGAGAGGCTAAGTAGGTTTCGAAGACCGGGTTGCGAGATCGGACTGCTTAGGATTTCCAAGCCCTGCAGGTCGACAAATCCATGATCACCGGAGAAGCTCAACGAATCCATCATGTAGAAATCCAGATCAACCATATTTGGACAGCAACGAATGAGACGGTGGATCTCCATCGTGCCGTGACCTTTGATAACAGTCAGATGTCTCAAGCTGTTTCCAATAGATTCCAAGAGGTTGAGCAACTCCGCACAGCTAAATTTATAGAGCTTCAGGCGGCGTAGGTTGACTTTGGAGAGTTTTCCAAGGGTGTTCGCCTCAGGAGAGTCTATGTAAAGGTCCTGTAGGTGCGGGCAAGTATCAACGATAGCGTTAATCGCCTTCACTTTGGTACCCGTATCATGAAGGTAGACTAGTTTACAGCGGAAAGCTGGATCCTTATTTTCAATGATGTATTGAAGACTTTTTCCAACGTAGGAGTAACTGACCAAACTAGCAAGGTTGGGTAAATTCATGAGAAGCATGGCAATATCTGTATGACAGACATTTTCCTCACCCAGAGTACCGATATCGAGCACAATTAGGTTGTTTTTAGACTCACCGAAGCTGAGGTATTCCAATCCAACATCAGTTATGTCTGTTTCACCGCTGATATCCAGCTGTCGAATATTCTTACAGTAATCACTTATGTGCTTCAGAAGATTGTCGTTTGCGATATGTGGAATCGTAAGCTTGGTCAAGTGCGGTAGATGCTTGATGATCTCGTACATGAAGCACATGAACTCTTCCTTAACCCACACGCCTTTCATATTAAGTTGTCGTAAGCCTCTACCCTGAGCAGCGATCACCTGCAGTATTCGCTCATAGTAGGCGAATGGAAAGATTTCCGTCATCAAGGTATGTACTGCTTCGTTGAGTAGAGTCTGCAGGCAGCAGAACCGAATCACTGCCTCCAATGAGTCCGAGCAGAGGATCACCCGCAGCAGGTCTTCGTAGATAGCACTGGTGGCGCCCATCGTCTCCATGTATGACTTAATCTCCACCATAAGAAAGGTGAAATCCGGTTCCACTCCGAAGTTATAAGTCGTCTGGAGCATATTGCCGATAGCCCCGACTATGGATCCAGCCACTTCAGCAAGCGCGATCTCCCCGAGCGTTCGGACGGGTAATTTTCTGGACATTTTTCACGATTAGCTGTTATTGCGACTTCCTATACTATACAATCGTAGTAAACAACATGCCAGCCGCGTCAGCTTGACGAAGAAAATTTTCGGATATATCGTTCCGCCTATAGAATCTAAACAAAAATAGACGCGACGAGGCGCATGCGTCCGTAAACTGTTAATGCGGATTGCAAACTGGTGATCTCCAAGTTCAAGCGTTATATAACGGTAGGAATGCGTGGCGAAAGTTCGCTGATCTCCAATTGTGGCGAGAAATATGATTCTCAATAATATTCACTGGCGAAGAATGAGGAGAACAGCAATTAGAAAGTTACACTTCGTCGTATATGTCACGCGCGAACCAGACATGGGAGACCGACGGCGGTTGAAAACTGCACTGATCGTCGCGTCAGTCTGGTGCTGAGTACCGGACCCTTTGCCAGTGCATCTATTCTGGCTCGGCGCGGTTCACGTTAACGTTGGGGGCCTTCGTCAAGTATTATTTTTAGATAATACCGTGGCCACATTCACTGTTCGCTCATTGGGATGGCGTCGCGATAAAAGCGTCCCCTATTTATATAGTTGCTTTGTTTGTAAACAAAATTGGAGTAGGCTTCGCATCTGCCGAATGTGATTGTGCTCCCATCAGGTTCCATTCATACGCGGGGTACCGGTACGGTGGCTGGCCTACTGCGATAAGAGTTTATCATCATCAAATTGATGACGTTGTAGGTCTTCCACGCTTTACGACGATGGGATAAAGTTTCCCGAGTAGAAGCGGCGACCAACGCGGGCACTTTGATTTTATTGCAGGACAGATCCCACCCATTGTGTATGGGACACGCACATGGCACACATTTTCAGAGATTTCTTTTCTACCATGGCGACGTAACAAAGTGGCTGGTTTTCGAACAAAGGTGGGACAAAATGTTGCTGCTGATTTGATTGATTGATTCCAAAACAGATGTCTACGTACAGAACTTCTACTCGTATCGCTTAGCCTTAGTAGTTAACAATAAAATATTGAAACACGTTGCTAAAGGTGATCTATTCATGATACGGTTAAACATATTTCGATAATGCAACGCATTTTAACTATTGCATTCAATTATAAACTTTAAATATTAGAAACGTTAAACTTTTCTTTCAACTTAATCTTCTAAGGATGGATGGGCCATATATGGCCAGCGTTTTAGATGGCTGTGAAAAATCACAAACGAGAGCTAGGCCCTCACTTTCTTCAGCAAAAACGTTCATCAGGATGTCGGCTTCACAGGAAAAATATCGGAGGTCAAATTTTACTGTACACTGTAGACCCAGATATCCAAAACCTCGAGAAGAATTCGCTTCTGAGAGCATTCAGATGAATCTGAAATATTGTTTGATAATTATAAACACTCAATCAAGTAAAACCATCTTCATTGTTGAGGCAGTGATCAATTTTCAGGAATACGAGATGCTCAAGGCTTTCCAAAGCGTTCTCGAGTTCACCCCACGGTATCTACCAGATCAAGGCTTGTGCAATTTTCTAATCATCGGCATGCACCCAATCTGGTCCATAATGCACATGCGCATCATGTAAACCCAATTTTCTTGAAAACGAGATGATCAAAGTACTCAAAAACGTTCTCAAGTTCAACCCAAAGTATCTACCGGATCAACCAAGGCTTTTTGCAATGTCCTCAACATCGATATGAACCCAAACTGATTCCATAAACATATGCGCACCATGCATACCTCATTTTCTTAAATACAAGATGTTCAGGGTACTCAGAAACGTTCTCAAGTTCAACCCGAAGTTTCTACCAGATCAACCGTCTTCGTCGGCATAACTGGTCCAATAGGCACATTTATTTATTTATTATCAGACTAAGGCCGGAGTGGCCTGTGCTGCACATAAAAGACTTCTCCATTCAGCTCGGTCCATGGCTGCACTTCGCTTATAGGGGCAGCAGCCCGGGTAGAGGTTAATAACAAACAAATAACATAATAATAACAAATTTTGCTATGATATCAGATTTAGTTATTCCTATGTTATTTATAAATAACATAAAATAGCATCCCAACAACAAATTTTGTTATAATAGTAAAATTAGTTATTTATATGCTATTGTAAAAAGGAGCAAAACAACAAATGAAGAACAAATTTTGCAATCATAGCAAAGTTTGTTATTCATTTATCATTTGCATTTTCAACATATCAATAATAACTGATTTTGATATTTTCTTTTCTTTAAATATTTTGCTATTGGTTTGTTATTATAATAGCAAAATGAGTTATTTATGAGTTATTTGCTAGAGCAATGTCTGTTATTATTTTTGCTATTTTAGCAACTATATCAAACAAACTAATATCATATTTTGCTATTCAGTTATTCATACATATACTAATAGCAAAATTTGATATTATTTTGCTGTTTTCTTCTACCCGGGAGGGACTATGTCCAAGGGCTTGACGATCCCTCCCCAGGCCATCTGCGAGTTGTGGCGCCTGCCTAGGATGTGGTGGGGTTTGACAGTGGGCCCTGTTAAACCTCTATAAAAAGCTGCATGTATCCGCAAGTAGGCTCCGCCAAAGCGACCGTGTGCCGCTCAAAGCGCACAAGCCCAAGTCCTGGTGTTATGTGGGACGCTAAACAGCCCTGACACGACGGCCCTCCGACGAGACAGGAGGTTTGCGCAGGCCCAATAAGCCGCCTAGAAAACCAATCATTACGAACAATATAAGAGATAATGCGACTCGATATAATCGGCAAAGACCTAGGCGACGAATACAGGATCACGATTGGAAGCTTGGAACATGGAATTGCAAGTCGCTAGGTTTCGCAGGTTGCGACAGGATGATCTACGATGAATTACATCCCCGCAACTTCGACGTCGTGGCGCTGCAGGAGATTTGCTGGACAGGACAGAAAGTGTGGAAAAGCGGGCATCGAGCGGCTACCTTCTACCAAAGCTGTGGCACCACCAACGAGCTGGGAACCGGCTTCATAGTGCTGGGTAAGATGCGCCAACGCGTGATTGGGTGGCAGCCAATCAACGCAAGGATGTGCAAGCTGAGGATTAAAGGCCGTTTCTTCAACTATAGCATCATCAACGTGCACTGCCCACACGAAGGGAGACCCGACGACGAGAAAGAAGCGTTCTACGCACAGCTGGAGCAGACATACGATGGATGCCCACTGCGGGACGTTAAAATCGTCATCGGTGACATGAACGCACAGGTAGGAAGGAGGAAATGTATAGACCGGTCATCGGACCGGATAGTCTGCACACCGTATCGAATGACAACGGCCAACGATGCATAAACTTCGCAGCCTCCCGCGGAATGGTAGTCCGAAGCACCTTCTTTCCCCGCAAAAATATCCACAAGGCCACATGGAGATCACCTAACCAAGAAACGGAAAACCAAATCGACCACGTTCTAATCGACGGTAAATTCTTCTCCGACATCACGAACGTCCGCACTTACCGCAGTGCGAATATTGAATCCGACCACTACCTCGTTGCAGTATGCCTGCGCTCAAAACTCTCGACGGTGTACAACACGCGTCGAAGTCGGACGCCGCGGCTTAACATTGGGCGGCTACAAGATGGTAGACTAGCCCAAGAATACGCGCAGCAGCTGGAAGTGGCACTCCCAACGGAAGAGCAGCTAGGCGCAGCGTCTCTTGAAGATGGCTGGAGAGATATTCGATCCGCCATTGGTAGCACCGCAACCGCTGCACTTGGCACGGTGCCACCGGATCAGAGAAACGACTGGTATGACGGCGAATGTGAGCAGTTAGTGGAAGAGAAGAATGCAGCATGGGCGAGATTGCTGCAACACCGCACGAGGGCGAACGAGGCACGATATAAACAGGCGCGGAACAGACAAAACTCGATTTTCCGGAGGAAAAAGCGCCAGCAGGAAGATCGAGACCGTGAAGAAACGGAGCAACTGTACCGCGCTAATAACACACGAAATTTCTATGAGAAGTTAAACCGTTCACGTAAGGGCCACGTGCCACAGCCTGATATGTGTATGGACATAAACGGGAACCTTCTTACGAACGAGCGTGAGGTGATCCAAAGGTGGCGGCAGCACTACGAAGAACACCTGAATGGCGATGTGGCAGACGAAGATGGCGGTATGGTGATGGACCTGGGAGAACGCGCGCAGGACATAATTCTACCGGCTCCGGATCTCCAGGAAATCCAGGAGGAGATTGGCCGGCTGAAGAACAACAAAGCCCCTGGGGTTGACCAACTACCAGGAGAGCTATTTAAACACGGTGGTGAGGCACTGGCTAGAGCGCTGCACTGGGTCATTACCAAGATTTGGGAGGAGGAAGTTTTGCCGCAGGAGTGGATGGAAAACGATCTCGAGTTCAGTTCAAATCACAGTAACATTTTGGTTTTATGCTGATTTTATAAAAGTCATGAAGAGCAAATTATGGTTTTCATGACCGTTATAAAACTGAAAATGTTACTTGGGAAGTATCTACCAGATCAATGTCCTCTTCGTCAATACCCGAGCAGCACACATATTGCACATCGATCACAGAAAACTATAAATGTCCGGATTCAGTCACAATTTATTTATTGAAAATCTGGTGTTTATTGAAAGCTTTTCTATGCCTACCATTGCGTGAGTATGTACCTTGTGTGTCAAGTGCAATATGCCCAGGGTGTCAAGAATGTTTCCAACTCGAAAACAACCTAAAAACTCAAAGGTGCAGCCCAATCGGGTTGTACGCAAAGGTGACGTAGGACTACGTAGCTATTCGAAATTGATAGTATTTGCCATAATAATTTGTGTCGTTTTATTAACATTGAGCAAACTGCTCGGAGGCCAACTGAATCAAGAAGTCGAATAGTTGTTCCCAGTTGGATAGACTTTGAGTCTCTAACCGTGGAATTAACATGACTCATTGGCCGCTGAAGCCACTCGACTGGCTTTCAGTCGGGGACATCACAATCCTTACTTTGCCACGAACGCTTACATCGCGGGCGAAGACCAAACGTTGCATATAAATATATTTGTGTTTGGTTTCACGCCACTTCTGATTCTGCTTATTTCTCCTTTATTTCGGCCATTTTTGAGGATGGTGCCCTCCAAAAAGGTCTTTATGCATACAAAAGAAGGTTGATCCAACAATCCGATATGAACTTTCTTTAAAGTGCAAAACTCAATCGTAACTAGCAAAATTCATAGCGCAGCGGAGGGAGATGATGTAGTGAATTTGAATGGATGGAATCACTTACAGCAACCAAGCTACCACGCAAAACGCGATGCCGCCGAAACAATCCATTTTCGCAATTAACTTTTTCTTTCCATAAAATACTGGTCCTGAGAAGAACCATTTTTCTTTTCCCAATGCGTCTTCCCAATAACTAACTGCATCCAAACGCTTGACAGTACCTTGCGTTGAAATTATACGACCGCCTTCGTGCTGCTGTGTCGGCTCCGCTGCATCGAATGTCGAACCGAATCCCGATCAAAACAGCTCGCGCGCGCCGAATAGCAGCACTCTTATATTCAATAAATTAGGCCCGTTAGCTCCGCCCCTTTGTGATCTAATATGGGTGTAAATAAAATGTGCACTCATAACGATTAATGAAGGGGCGGGGCTAATGGAATTACTTCATTAGATATAAGAAAGCTGCTTTTCGGCGCGCGCGAGCCATTTTGATCGGGATTCCGCAGTAGACAACGGACCTTTCGAAGAATGACAAATTCTAAAAAATCTTATGAAATTTTCTCGCAAGATTCTGAATTTGGTTATGAGCTGTTGGTTATCTAAGATGCGTATTGTTGTGAAGGGCCCTCCTTAGCCGTGCGGTAAGACGCGCGACTACAAAGCAAGACCATGCTGAGGGTGGCTGGGTTCGATTCCCGGTGCCGGTCTAGGCAATTTTCGGTTTGGAAATTGTCTCAACTTCCCTGGGCATAAAAGTATCATCGTGTTAGCCTCATGATATACGAATGCAAAAATGGTAACCTGGCTTAGAAACCTCGCAGTTAATAACTGTGGAAGTGCTTAATGAACACTAAGCTGCGAGGCGGCTCTGTCCCAGTGTGGGGATGTAATGCCAATAAGAAGAAGAAGAAAAGTATTGTTGTGAAGAGTAACAACATAAATTTGACTCAAGACGAAGTTTCTTCATATTACCAAACATTATCTCTTGGCATCTGTCTGTCCGAGCGGCGACGTTCACCGATGGGTGGTTGCTGTAGATAGTTTCCACAGAGGTGGCGTCTTCATTGATTTTATACAAAAGAAGGTTGATCCGACTATCCGAAATAAACTTTCTTTCAAGTACAAAACTCAATCGTAAATAACGAATTTGATAGCGCGTCGGAGGGAGATGATGCAGTAAATTTGAATGGATGGGATCACTAACAGCAACCAAGCTACCACGCCAAACCCGATGCCACCGAAACAGTCCATTTTCGCAATTAACTCTTTCTTTCCATAAAATGTTGGTCCTGAGAAGAACTAATTTTCTTTTCCCAATGCGCCTTCTGTCCAATAACTAACTGCATCCAATCGCTTGTCGACACCTTGCGTTGCAACTGTCGGACCGCCACTCGATGATTTTTCGCTAATGGCCCGTTTACATATGAGCTAGTTCTAGCGGGCAATGCACTGTCCGACAATACTAGCGCGATATTAGCACAATGTAAACAGGAATTGTCCTCGCTAATAAGCGTTTACCACAGAGAAACAGACGTCTCACTCAACACATGTTCCATCGTTCACCTTTTTAACGGTGGATTCAAATTTTTGTAGGTGGTCAATCGGCCACCGATGGCGCTTCCATTGGATTTGCATGTGTTTGACGTTTGCACACTACCGCCATCTGGTTGCCGTTTGACCACACACACTGCATTTAGCACTGGGCGATAATGCTTCCGTGACGATGATTTTGAATGCATTTTGTTCTAAGTGAGACGTCTGTTTCTCTGTGCGTTTACATTATGCTAATTTCGTGCTAGTATTGTCGGATAGTGCATTGTCCGCTAGAACTAGCTTATATGTAAACGGGCCATAAGCCTCCAAAAGTTGAAATATTTTTTCAGCATTGCCACCCACTCAGTGCTGCTGTGTCCGCTCCGCTGCATTGAATGTCGAACCGCTCTCTGTGGAATCCCGATCAAAATGGCTCGCGCGCGCCGGAAAGCAGCTTTTTAGTATTTAATAAATTAAGCTCGTTAGCCCCGCCCCTTTGTGATCTGATATGGGTGTAAATATAATGTGCACTCAACGATTAATGAAGGGGCGAGGCTAATGGAATTACTTCATTAGATATAAGAAAGCTGCTTTTCGGCGTGCGCGAGCCATTTCGATCGAGATTCCGCGGACAACGGACCGTTCGAAGAATGACAAATTCTAAGAATCCTATGAAATTTTCTCGATTCTGAATTTGGTTATGAGATGTAGTTTATCTTAGATGCGTATTGTTGCGAGAAACTATCCGAAATAAACTTTCTTCAAAGTGCAAAACTCAATCGTAAATAGCGAATATGATAGCGTGTCGGAGGGAGATGATGCAATAAATTTGAATGGATGGGATCACTAACAGCAACCAAGCTACCACGCCAAACCCGATGCCACCGAAACAGTCAATTTTCGCAATTAACTCTTTCTTTTCATAAAATGTTGGTCCTGAGAAGAACCAATTTTCTTTTCCCAATGCGCCTTCTGTCCAATAACTAACTGCATCCAATCGCTTGCCGACACCTTGCGTTGCAACTGTCCGACCGCCACTTGATAATTTTTCGCTAAGCCTCCAAAAGTTGAAATAAATTTTCAGCATTGTCACCCACTCCATGCTGCTGTGTCCGCTCCGCTGCATTGAATGTCGAACCGCTCTCTGTGTAATCCCGATTAAAATGGCTCGTGCGCGCGGAACAGCAGCTTTCTTGTATTTAATAAATTAAGCCCGTTAGCCCCGCCCCTTTGTGATCTGATATGGGTGTAAATATAATGTGCACTCATAACGATTAATGAAGGGGCGGGGCTAATGGAATTACTTCATTAGATATAAGAAAGCTGCTTTTCGGCGCGCGCGAGCCATTTCGATCGGGATTTCGCAGACAACGGACCATTCGGAGAATGACAAATTCTAAGAATCCTATGAAATTTTCTCGATTCTGAATTTGGTTATGAGATGTAGTTTATCTTAGATGTGTATTGTTACGAGGAATAACAGCAAAAATTTCACTCAAGACGATTATTATCTCTTGCCATCTGTCTGTCCGAGCGACGTTCACCGATGGGTGGTTGCTGTAGAAAGTTTCCACTGAGGTGGCGTCTTCATTGATTTTATACAAAAGAAGGTTGATCCGACTATCCGAAATAAACTTTCTTCAAAGTGCAAAACTCAATCGTAAATAGCGAATTTGATAGCGCGTCGGAGGGAGATGATGCAGTGAATTTGAATGGATGGAATCACTAACAGCAACCAAACTACCACGCCAAACCCGATGCCACCGAAACAGTCCATTTTCGCTATTAACTCTTTCTTTTCGTAAAATGTTGGTCCTGAGAAGAACCAATTTACTTTTCCCAATGTTTCTTTCCAACTAACTGACACCACAATTTGTAATAAATTTTCAGCATCGGCACTGGCGGTGCGGGATCGCCACAGTGCTATTTCTATGGTCAACCTTTTCTTCATATGAAATTCTAGTTCGTTGAAGTTGAATGATCTGCAGCAACACATCGAGCACCACCACCAATGCGATGGATTTCCTTTGAAAATGTCATTAGCGCCTCCGTGATGCTGTGTCCGCTCCGCTGCGATCGCTTTGATGCGTCTGCTCTGCGTAAAATCTTGTTCAAACTGAGGATTATATCCAAACCCGCAAGTGATTGATTTTTGATGTCTGTGCTAGTGATGCATGTGCGTGATTGGTTGGTTGACCTATTTCTAAACTTTTTATCAATTTTTGATAATAAATAGTTAAAATTCAGTATTTTCATATAAATACAAAGAAGCGTTGACTCATCCTTGATCGAATGATCCAAAAAAATTGAAAATCCATCGAGAAACGGCTTAGATATTAAAGTTTAAAGTCTATCATATTTTCGTGACGGTCCCCGATTTTCGCAATCGTAAAGTGTACCCCAATATAGAAAATACAGACGTAGTCCTACGTCAAAAAAATGAGTGAGAATTTCATAGCGTGTTTTTTTTTGTGTATAAATAGTATTTTGATCCCATAGTCCGATCTAGCCAATTTTCAATAGGAAACAATGGAACAGGATTCCTCGTCGAGTGCAGTCGAATACAGATAAGTGCCTAAAATATGAGTGAGTTTTATTTTGCGCACATACATGTTGAAATTATTCCGTGAACATCCCTAAATAAAATCGAAGCTCTCACTGTTGTTCGCGGGCTCAAGGGTCTCTTCACACAAGAGCCAGTTGGTAACAGCGAGAGCTTCTGATCGGTTGTACTTTGCGATTTACGATTGGAATAAAAGTTATTATTATCGAAGTTGTTTAAAAGTGTTTCAAATTTCGCGATATCCGAAGTTCTCGTCCGTAACGCGTATCCCATTTTGGAGAAGTATATTGCAGTGATTTGATTAATTACTACATACATACACACACGCACACACATACACACAGACAGACATCATCTCAATTCGTCGAGCTGAGTCGATTGGTATGTAACACTACGGGTCTCCGGATCTTCTATCACAAAATCGTCTTGAAAGTGAATATATAGCATTTTCGTTACACCTTGGTGTACGAGAAAGGCAAAAAGTAGTAAAGAGAACGCGATAAGTTATGTTATTGCTTTATATGCTTCCCTGGGCTTTGGGGCAGTTCGTCGAATGACACTTAGTCGAATGACGTTTAGTCGAACGACATTTAGTCGAAAGGACATTTGGTCGAAGGGGCATTTAGTCGAATGGACATTTAGTCAAATGGACATTTAGTCGAATGGACATTTGGTTGAATAGACATTTAGTCGAATAGACATTTAGTCGGAAGATTTTTGATTAAATTTTTAAAAATAATCCACAAGATACATGAATAAACTGATTAGAGGAATTCAGTGGACGTGAGGAAATTCAATCAGTAGCGGAAGAAACGAGTACGGAAGCTGATGAGGATTTTTCACCTGAGCTAATAGAAACTTCTAGAGACCATGGTGACCCTATTTTTCGGCCCATGGTCAAAAACTAATATATCAATGTTATTTTGCCAATACTTCATCACAGTCGGCTTTGGAACATTTCATTGATTGACATTTTGTCGGTTGAAAATGATTTACTTATTCTTTTCATTGAAACTCATTCTTCCGCTCGTTATTTATACAATAATTAGTTCAGTATAAAATTGTCTTCCAACCATAATACGTTAACTATTGGCCGTCATAGGCATATTTGTCCCATGTTTGCTGGGATTTCCAATGTACATGGGACAGTTATGCGTATAATGGCAGTAATGTTCATTCAACTATACGAAGCATCATTCGACTACATTTGATTGGCTAGGTGGTATAGATTCAATGTAGTCGGTTAGAGGGGTTCGCCGAAGTCAATATCCATCTGGAATAATCTCGGAATATTCACCGTTTCGTATTATTTTTGTTTTTATGAACCCATAATTCTTTGGACAATATTGGAGCAATAGTTATACGACTTTTAGAAACACCGGTATAAATAATTTATTTTTTAATCGTTATTGGCTAAAGTTCTTTTCCTTCAAATATCAATTCGACGGAACGTACTACAGACTAAATGTACCAAGATTATAAATTAGAAAATTCGTTTTCTACCAAATGTCTTACGACCAAAATTCATATGACCAAATGTACGAAGATTCTTCTTTCTAAAATCTGATTTCGTCTGAATGTCCATTCGACCAAATGTCCGTTCGACGTAGTGCCCTTTCGACCAAACGTCATTCGACCAAATGTCCTACGCCTCTAGTGGATTAAAATTCATTTTCGACTAAATGTCCCTTCGACCAAATGTCCATCCGACGTAATGTCCTTTCGACCAAATGTCATTCGACTAAATGTCATTCGACGAAACGTCTTTCGACGAAATGGTACAGATTCCTTCCCTGAAATATTTGTCTGAAACTCCTTTCGATATTATTGTAACAAACTTTCCATATTATTTTCGATATTATTGTAACAAACTTCGAAATGGTACAGATTCCTTCCCTGAAATATTTGTCTGAAACTCCTTTCGATATTATTGTAACAAACTTTCCTAGCCTGAATGAATGTCTCTTTTGCGAACACCATTCCTGAAGATTCAAAGCTTTTGTTCCCAAAGAAAGCTTTATTATAATCGGAGTTCGTTACGTAACATATTTTTAGGCAAATTTGCTCATTCTACCACCTATCTTCGGTAAGCTACAGAAAATACTAGGTCGAGGTCTATTTCTTCTGATCTTTGATGTGCCAAACCGAATGAAAAGTTTTTATATAATGCTTACGGAATCAACAGGCTTGTGAATGAAGCGGACCCTGTCGAACACTGGAAAACTCGTCTAATACGGGGAAGGGTAATTTGGCCGAATGCCACCAGGCCGAAAGTTGTTTGGCTGAATATACCATTTGGCCGAACGGGCCATTAGGCCGAGTGGGTCATTTGGCCGAAAGGGTCATTAGGCCGAAAGGGTCGTTTGGCCAAATGGGTCATTTGGCCGAAAGGGTCATTTAACCGAAATGGTCATTCGGCCGAAAGGGTCATTAGGCCGAAAAAGTCATATGGCCGAAAGTGTCATTTGGCCGAAAGGATCATTTGGCCGAAAGGGTTATTTGGCCGAAAGGGTCTTTTGGCCGAAAGAGTCATTTGGCCTAAAGGGCTGTTTGGCCGAAAGGGTCATTTAGCCGAATAGGAAATTTGGCCGAATAGGTCATTTCTTCTCGCAGTAAAAAGTGAGTAGTGAGACGTCTTACTACCCACTTCGGACTAATCACTTTTCACAGTGAGAAGTAAGAAATGAGGAAAGAGAAGTGAGTCGTCTCACTTCTGACTTTTCATTTCTAACTTCTCGCTGTTAAAAGCGAGAATTGCAAAGTAAGTAGTGAGACATCTTTCGGCCAAATGAACCTTTCGGCCAAGTGACCCTTTCGGCCAAATGACCCTTTCGGCCAAATTACCCATTCGGCCAAACAGCCCTTTCAGCCTAACGACCCTTTCGGCCAAACGACCCTTTCGGCCAAATGACCCTTTAGGCCAAATAACCCTTTCGGCCAGATAGGTTTCGGACTAATGGTTTGTTCGACCTAGTGACATTCGGCCAAATGGCTTTCGGCCAAATGACCCTTTCCCTCTTTTGAAAGCCTTATCTTGATTGTAATCAGAAATCAAGATGGGGAGTAATCCTTCATTTCAATCTAAACCAAACACGGCAAAAGAATGAGGATTACTTTTCCTGGCCACGCCCATCTTTATCGTAACTTGGAATAGGGAAGGAAATGTTGATGCAAAACTTACTTAGTGAGAGGCCCCCGACTTGGCGACGCCCTCATAAGATCTACGGAGTTGATGGTTGGGTAAGGTTAGTTAGGTCATGGACGTTAGCCTCAAGCTGACAACTCGACCCATTGCATATGTTGTTTGGGCTGGCAAGTGATCTGCTCTCACGCCAAAACACTGTGGACGTAACCGGACTCTGAAGGTTGCTGAAAAACTAATAAAAGTTCAACATTCACACCAGTTCTAGAGCAGTATTAAATCAAATAGTTTATTTGATGATTTAAATTTCGAGGATTGTAAATTGCCATATCTCCTGAAAGAAACAAAAAAAAAACGGTAGAGCAAAATGAAACTGGCTCAAGGCTCATTGTAAGCACAACCAGGTGCTGGTCGTTCCAATAATTTTATCTATTTCTGTTTGGTCCGTATTCGTCAATTATCACGCCTTCATTCCAACGGAGTCCGAAACTAGATCCGCGCGCCCGTAAAGTGACTACACACTTAAAATAAATCACCGGATTCGGTAATATTTTACCGAAATCTCAACAGCAGAACTGTTCGGTAAATAATTTTACCGATTTTCGGTGATTTTGACAGTTGAACAATTGAAAAAATTACAAAA
Organism: Armigeres subalbatus; assembly: GCF_024139115.2. Classification (NCBI taxonomy): domain Eukaryota; kingdom Metazoa; phylum Arthropoda; class Insecta; order Diptera; family Culicidae; genus Armigeres; species Armigeres subalbatus. The sequence goes on from NC_085139.1 coordinate 90,757,250, forward strand.
AAATCTGTAAAATAATTACCAAACAGTTCTGCTGTTGAGATTTCGGTCAAGTTTACCGAATACTGTGAAATGAGTTAAGTGTCTAGCACTCCAAAACCTCTTTTTTTCGCATGGACTATCGGGTCTTTGTTGTGCTAGATCAGCGGTTCTCAACCTTTTTAATGAGAGGTACCCCTTCGAACTTTTGCATTAATTGAGGTACCCCCTATGTATTGCTGTAAATGAAAATAAGCATAACTGAAAATGAACCTGAAGACTAACGGCATATAGCCCATAGTTAACTAACAGCCGTTAACTAACGGCTCTCCATGAAGTGGGCTGAAATTTTTGATATTCCGTGCAACTTTCCAATTTACATTAAGATTAACCATCAAGCTTCCTACAGGACTATTGGAGGCTTTTGAGCCCCGAACCAATTGAAAGTAGGCTTCTGCGCCTCTTGAAGGAAGGCTTCCGAGCCTCTTGAAGGAAGGTTTCCGGCCCCTTGAAAGGAGGCTTCCGAGCCTCTTGAAATGAGGCTTCCGATTCACTTGAAAGAAGGTTTCCGATCCACTTGAAAGAAGGTTTCTGAGCTTCAGGAAAGGACGCTTCCGAACCTCTTTGAAGGAGGCATCCGTGCCTTTTGAAAAGAGTCTTCCGAGCCTCTTCAAAGGAGGTTTCCGAGCTTTAAAAGAAGGCTCCAAAGCCTCTTGAAAGAAGGCGGCCAGGCCACTTAAAACGAGGATTCCGGGCCTTATGAAAAAATACTTCCGGGCTTCTGAAATGAGGCATCCAGGTCACTTGAAGAAAGCTTCCGAACCTCTTGAAGCCTCTTGTATCTTGAAGGAAGCCTTAAAAACATCTTGAAAGAAGACTTTTTCCGAGCCTATTGAACGGAAGCTTCCAAACTTCTTAATACGAGGCTTCCAAGCCTCTTGATAGGAAGCGCTGAACCCCTTAAAACGAGGCTTCTGGGCATCTTGAAAGGAAACTTTCGGGCCTCTTGAAAGAAGGCTTCCGGGTATCTTGAAAGGAGATTTTCAGGACTCTTGAGAAGAGACTTCCTGGCCTCTTGAAAGGAGGCTTCCTGGCCTCTTGAATCGAGGCTTCCTGGCCTCTTGAAAGGAGGTTTCCGGGCCTCTTGAAAGGAGGCTCTTAGAAGTAGGCTCACGAGCCCCTAAAGGGAGCCTTCCGAGCCTTTTGAAAGGAACCTTCTGAGCCTCTTGAAAGGAGGCCTCTTAAAACGAGGCTTCTAGACCTCTTGAAATGAGTCGTCCAAGCCTCTTGAAAGGCCACCTTCGAGCAGCTTGAATAACGCTTCCACTGAAAAAGAAGAAGCGTAGAAAGATGCTTATTGCAAACCTTCATGAAAAAACCGAGCTTTTCAAAAAAAAACCTTCATGTCTCTCAAACGAAGGCTTCCGAACCTTTAAATTCTAGATTTTAGTTAGGAAGCATTTTCCTAACATATTCTTTAACATTTTATTTTTGTTTATTGTGGAGGTCAGGCTTCAGTTGGCTTGGATTTTCTAATCGCTATACATATTATGTACAAGACAATGTCCGCCATTACGCATTTTTGTCCGAGGTACCTCCTACCCAGGTTGAGAACCGCTGTGGTAGATCTTCCAGTTCTTATCATTTGTATACATCTGCTTCACATTCATTGACTACCGATTCGATGTAATCAACCCGCAGGCAGATCTTCATCGTTTCCACTGTTGTAATGGAGCTCTGAAGCATAACTACACAACATAACTACACACTACATAACTACACAGCTTGCTACTAAGATCAGTAGAGTAGCCCGAAACTGCTGAATGCGTAAACAGAGAGAGATTCTTCGTAGTTTAGTAGAGAAACAACCTATCTAGCGTACTGGATCATGGGGTTAAACCCCACCGAAGAAAAAGGTTACCTCCAAAACGTTTTTTGAACTAAATCTTTTACATTGCATTTTCAAACATGTAATAAATGTTCATGTTGGGTGGTCAATATCCGGAATATAGGCAATAAACTTTGAATAAACTGATTGAATTCCAGCATATTTGAATTTTATTGAACTAGACTAACGTAAGGGCATGAATTCTTACGGGCTGAATTTCGTGGAAATTACAAAGAATTTATTATGAACATCCCGAAGAATTTTTGAAAATTTTGTAACGAAAATCTAGCGTCAATTTTAACATGTTTTTCAGCACGATTTCTCTAAATTAGAAATACCGTTAACAGATTATTAAAGTTGTAAAGATTCGTAGAATTGTATAAGGACACCTTAACGTAACTTCAATATAAATTTAAATTCAAGTGTACAACATAATCTAAGAAATATTTATCCTTTCTTCACAACTTGGGAAGGCAATCGGCAATACGGAGCAGCATCAGTATTTTTAGGGCAAAGAAGTCTTGTTCAGCTTCCGGCCACTGTGGTCTACCTAATGCACTTGATCTTTTTTTGTTGTTTTTATTGTTTTTCTTGCGTGATTGAGAAATTTGACACCCTTCTTCCAAGTAGGCTGCTTGGCTTCCTCTCTATCAATGGTAGTCTAATATAGGTTGACGCCGTTGACGCAGTGCCTATCTGGCCTGCTACTGGTCGCTCCATGGCAACCATAGACTACAATGGAGGCACGTGAGAACCACTTTACGGCGATGGTTTGGGTGTATCCGTGATTTTGATCTTCAACCAATTTTTTTTTCAAACGCATATCATACCGATAAACTCTTCGTCAACTTTATGAGTGCGAAAAAATCTCATGTGCAGGCGATCCTATTTGATGTAATTTACGATTCAACCTACTGGTTTTTCCATTTCTCTATCATCAGCTCTCATATAGGTTACCTCGTTTCATTAAGTGTCTTACTATTGCCACAGTTGAAAAAAAAAACGCAAAAATATATTCCACATCCAGTTTTACAGTCCGATTCTGTACTGAGATTCACCCCACATCAAATACCCATTGAAACACACAAACCACCTCCATCATCCTCCACCGACGCCAACCCTCGCACAGTGACAGTGACCTTTTCCTCTCTGGCTCCATTCTTTGCCAACTTCACGAGAAAGCACAGAAAACTGGTCCGCGCCGGCAGAAACAACAAACGGCAGGTGTTCAACTTGTTGAAAACTTGCATCAGTTTGCCGCTCCCTTAGTCCACCTTTCCTCCTGCTCAGAGCTCCACACACAGTCAGAGATGCACCCCACACCACATGGTTCGTTCGGTTTTACTTGACTGGCCCTGTCTCCTATTTGCTTCGTCTTTGTTATCTTCCACTTTATTTTCCACTCACCTGAACATTAGCAGCAGCAGAAGCACCACAACTTGCCCTTTTGTCTTCTGGCTTTTTCAGGTTCTTCTTCGGGTACCATTCGACGATGACGATGGTTAAAATGCGGGTTTCGGTTGGTCAGTATTTGTTTTGATCCCTTTTCACTCCTTCTTTTGGCTCGAACCCGATTTCTGTTTGTGTACCACTTCATTACAGGCACTTTAATTTATCAGATTTCAATTTCGGAATCCAATCGTATCCAGGAAACTACTGATTTGAAAAACTGCTCCATGTTGTTGTGTAATTGTGAAACAATCAATCATCTAGTGGTCGTTGAACTCAGACTGGACGATCTGAATGCGATCTATAGGGTGGAAGACCATACTCGGGAGGCGTTAATCATGCAACTATAGGTTATCCAAGCAACCAAAAGTTCGGATAACAGTACATTTCTGGCTTAATCAGCTCCAAGAGGGATCCTGGATAGAATTCTATTCAGCTCACTTTTTAAGTAGTTAACCGAACCATCAAGTTCACATTAAGTTATTTTCAAGCTTCTAAAGTAATGTGACCAGACGTCCCGCGTTTCGCGGGACAGTCCCGCATTTTCACTATTTGTCCCGCGCTGAAAAGCGTCCCGCATTTAGCTTATTTCTAGATAATGTCCCGCGAAATAGAGAAAAATAGAATACATAATTAACTATTTCTCAGTATTATCAAAAATATTAGATTTTTAAAATATATGATTTTTATTGAAGCAAACGTTTTGTAAGGTGATTACTAGATAATAGAAGTCAAGATTTAAATGTGCATCTGTGACTCAGACAAAATTATCTATATAGCTTGTATTTTACTCAAGCTTTGTAGCAGTGTTATCTTCCATTTGTGTGGATTGTTTTTGTTTAAAGATTAGGGTTATGGATCCTGTACACCTCCGGTGGTGCAAAGGGCCGACTTGAAAGATCTCCATCCTGAGCGTTGCCCGGCTATCGCTTTAACCTGTTGCCAGGTTAGATTTCGGTCGACTTTTTTTTTTTTTTTAACTAATTTTATTTGGTAATTATCTAATACATGCATTCATCTTTTAGACTAGGTGTTCCGTGTTTTCTTAACACTATCATCCTTATTTGCTATGTTATATTTTTAGTTATTATTAATACATTTCAATTGCCTCTGGCAGTTAGAATTTTTCCTCTGGTTGAATTGAACCATGTAGGAATTACAATGTTTTCAACTTAAACTAATCTTAACCTATTTTATACTAAGGATACATGGAGCTAATCGTTGCAATAGAAGATTGCAAAGATTTTTGTCTAAAATTGGAAATTATTTTGTTGGACATTTGTTGCAATGTCTCAATATTAGAAATTCTATGAAGTTCATTGGTACTATACCACGGAGGCAACTTCAGAATCATTTTCAAAATTTTATTTTGAATCCTCTGAAGTGCCTTCTTTCTGGTATTGCAGCAACTAGTCCATATTGGCACAGCATACAACATGGCAGGTCTAAAAATTTGTTTGTAAATCAAAAGTTTGTTCTTAAGACAAAGTTTTGATTTTCTGTTTATAAGTGGATATAGACACCTAATATATTTGTTACATTTGGCTTGAAGGCCTTCAATTTGATTTTTAAAAGTTAATTTTTGATCTAGCAGAAGTCCTAAATATTTAGCTTCGCTAGACCAATTAATTGGAACCCCATTCATAGTGACAATATGTCTGCTAGAAGGTTTCAAATAAGAAGCTCTCGGCTTATGTGGGAAAATTATAAGCTGAGTTTTGGAAGCATTCAGGAAATTTTCCATTTTGCAAGTAAGTGGAGAAAATATCCAAACTTTTTTGCAATCTACTACAAATGACACGAAGGCTTCGCCCTTTGGCTGAAAGGCCCGTGTCATCTGCAAACAAAGATTTTTGACACCCTGGTGGTAAATCAGGAAAGTCAGAAATAAAACCGTTATACAAAATGGGCCCCAGTATGCTGCCTTGGGGACACCAGCCCTTACAGGTAATCTATCAGATTTAGAATTCTGATAGTTTACCTGCAGTGAGCGATCTGATAAATAATTTTGGATCAGTTTAATAATGTACAGAGGAAAATTAAAATTCATCAATTTTACAATCAAACCTTCATGCCAAACACTGTCAAATGCTTTCTCTATATCAAGAAGAGCAACTCCAGTCGAATATCCTTCAGATTTGTTGAGCCGAATTAAGTTCGTAACTCTTAATAACTGATGAGTGGTTGAATGCCCATGGCGAAAACCAAATTTCTCATCAGCAAAAATAGAATTGGGCTGCGAAATGGTGAGTTGACATCCGGGAAGGGGCGCCTAACATAGCTCTGGTCCTCACAAGTTCCAATACTCACGCTTCCACGGGTCTTCCGATGACAATTGACCGCCAGCTAAGGGTTGCGTACTTAGCTGGTAGTGCAGCCTGGGCACTGTTGTCCTTCTGACATCAGCTAGAGTGAGAGGGTGCGTACTGTGGGGTCTGCCTAGGATGTGGTGGGGTTCGACAGTGGGCTCTGTTGAACTTCTATAAAAAGCTGCATGTGTCCCCAAGCAGGCCCTATCAAAGCGACCGTGTGCCGCTCAAAGCGCACTAGCCTAGTCCTGGTGTTGGGTGGGACTTTAAACAAATTTGACCCGACTGATCGAGCGTCTGTCCACCAAGGAGGTGCGGCTCCAACAGCGTCTGTTCTGGCATCCAGCGGCTGAGTATGAAATGCTATTCCCCGGAAGCTATACCTAAGATGGCAGCCCCATCCCGGTGGATAGGGAACCTTGGGCCAACAACCTACTGTTCCCGAAACATCAATTTGTTCGAGAATCCGATAATGAAAGAATACGGACTGATTTTACGGCGACGACTCTTAGCGCGAAACAACGGACACGAATAGGAACATGGAACGTTTTAACCCTAGCCCAGCAGGGTAAATTGGCACAACTTGCCAATGAGGCACGCCGCATGAAGCTTGAGATCCTGGGACTGAGTGAAGTCCGTTGGCCAAACTTTGGAGAACACAGAACGCCGTCGGGACAAGTTCTGCTATACTCTGGTTTACGAGGTGAATACGCTCCCCGGCATCGCGGAGTTGGCTTCCTACTAAGCGCTCAGGCACACTCTGCGCTTATGAAGTGGGAACCTATAAGTGAAAGGATAATCGTTGCCAGATTTAGAACACGGGTCCGAAACCTTACTATAATCCAATGTTATGCGCCAACCGATGCTGCCGATCTGCAAGACAAAGAGAACTTCTACAGTCAACTCAATGCCGTCGTAGATAGAATTCCGAAGGGTGATATCAAGATCTGTTTGGGCGACTTCAATGCGAAGATCGGATCCGACAACTCGAACCATGAGCGCATTATGGGACGCCATGGTCTCGGAGAAATGAGCGAAAACGGAGAGCTGTTCGCAGAATTTTGTGGTAATAACGACATGGTGATCGGGGGATCGCTCTTCCCTCATCGATCGGTTCACAAGGTCACGTGGGTCTCCCGTGACGGCTTTACAGAAAATCAAATCGACCACATCTGCATCAGCCGAAAATGGAAACGGAGCCTTCTTGATGTACGGAATAAACGTAGTGCCGATATCGCGTCTGATCATCACCTCCTCATCGGCGAAATACGCCTGCGCATTGCGCGGATTCGTCGGCAGGAGGAAAGAGTTGGACGACGATTCAACACACGCCGACTGGAAGATGCCACGGTGAAACGGTCCTTCGTTGAAGAACTGGAGACGCGTGCTGCAGATATTCCGGAAGGTGGCAGCGTGGAAGACCAATGGACCGCCATCAAGAATGCCTTCATCGCCACCAGCGAGAACAATCTGGGCGAACTACGCACCCAGAGAAAACAATGGATCACCGATGACACCTGGAGGAAGATAGAGGAGCGAAGAGAAGCCAAAGCCGCGATAGAGCGATCGAAAACCAGAGGAGCCAAAGTCTTAGCCCGTCAACGATACACGGCTCTTGAGAAGGAAGTAAAACGCTCATGTCGACGGGACAAGCGAGCGTGGGCAGACTCTCTGGCCGATGAAGGAGAGAGAGCCGCCGCAACCGGGGACATTCGCCTCCTCTACGATATCTCACGACGCTTAAGCGGGGCGAAGATGAATGCAACGATGCCTGTGAAAGACGCGAATGATCAGTTATTGACCGACCCAACTGACCAGCTGAAACGCTGGTTCGAGCACTTCGAACAACTTTTTCAAGTGCCAACCAGGCCATCACCACCTCGGCATGATCTGCCTAGGATCCGACGTATAACACGTGTCAATACCGAAGCTCCATCACTGCTAGAGATTCAAACAGCCATCCAAAGCATGAAATCGAATAAAGCCCCAGGGGTCGACCGCATATCAGCCGAGATGCTCAAAGCTGACCCCATGACATCCGCTCAACTACTGCATCATTTATTTCGTAATATCTGGGACACCGCAACTTTCCCGGTCGACTGGATGCAAGGTATCTTAGTGAAGGTGGAAAAGGGTGACCTGACTGTATGCGATAACTGGCGAGGCATTATGTTGCTGTGTACCGTTCTCAAAGTTCTGTGCAAAATTATCCTAGCCCGGATTCAGGAGAAGATCGATGCGACTCTCCGGCGGCAGCAAGCCGGATTCCGTGCCGGAAGATCCTGTGTGGACCATATTGTCACGCTCCGCATCATTTTGGAGCAGGTCAACGAATTCCAAGAGTCCCTTTACTTGGTATTCATTGACTACGAAAAAGCTTTCGACCGTCTCAATCACGAGAATATGTGGGGCGCCCTGAGACGCAAGGGGTTCCTGAGAAAATCATCGGCCTCATCGAAGCACAGTACGAGGCCTTTTCGTGTAGAGTGCTGCACAATGGGTCCTGTCCGACCCTATCCGGGTCGTAGCTGGTGTGAGGCAAGGATGTATTCTATCACCGTTACTGTTCCTCATCGTAATCGATGAGATTCTGGTAGATGCGATTGACCGTGAACCAAACCGCGGGCTGTTATGGCAGCCTATAACCATGGAGCACCTAAACGACTTCGAATTGGCGGATGACGTTGCACTACTCGCGCAACGGCGCTCTGATATGCAGAGTAAGCTCAACGACCTTGCCGATCGCTCCTCCTCGGCAGGTTTAGTCATCAACGTCAACAAAACCAAATCGTTGGATGTAAACACGGTGACTCCTTCCAGTTTCACAGTAGCCGGGCAACCAGTGGAGAATGTTGAAAGCTTCCAATATCTTGGTAGCCAAATGGCGTCAGACGGCTGTACCAAGATCGACATAGGCGCACGGATCAAGAAAGCAAGGGCTGCCTTTGCGAGTTTAAGAAATATCTGGAAAAACAGGCAGATAAGTGAACGCACCAAAATACGAATTTTCAACTCTAACGTGAAATCTGTGCTGTTATACGCTAGCGAAACATGGTGTGTATCAGTGGAGAACACTCAACGGCTGCAGGTGTTCATTAACAGATGCCTGCGGTATATAATTCGGGCCTGGTGGCCTCACAACTGGATCTCAAACAACGAGCTCCATCGTCGTTGTCACCAGAGGCCGATAACAACAGAAATTCGGGATCGGAAGTGGGGCTGGGTCGGCCACACTCTACGTAGGGGCGGAAACGAAATCTGTAAGCAAGCATTAGACTGGAACCCAGCGGGACATCGCAGCAGAGGCAGACCCAGAGGCTCATGGCGGAGAAGCCTCAATAAAGAAATAAAAGAAGTCGACCGAAATCTAACCTGGCAACAGGTTAAAGCGATAGCCGGGCATCGCTCAGGATGGAGATCTTTCAAGTCGGCCCTTTGCACCACCGGAGGTGTACAGGATCCATAAGTAAGTAAGTAAAAATAGAATTGTCATTAATATGAACCATCATTCTATTTAAAATAATCTTTTCAAACAGTTTGCTTATTGAAGAAAGCAAACTGATTGGGCGATAACTAGAAGCCTCAGCTGGATTTTTGTCCGGCTTCAAAATTGGAACAACTTTGGCGTTTTTCCATTTATCTGGGAAGTATGCCAATTGAAAACATTTGTTAAATAAATTAACCAAAAAGGATAAAGAGCTCTCAGGAAGTTTTTTGATAAGTATGTAGAAAATGCCATCATCACCTGGGGCTTTCATATTTTTAAATTTTCTAGTAATAGATCTCACTTCATCCAAATTAGTTCCCAACGAAGGGTCAAAAACATTATCTTGATCGAGAATGTCTTCGAAGCTTCGTGTAACCTGATCCTCAATTGGACTAGTGAGACCTAGACTAAAATTATGGGCACTCTCGAACTGCTGAGCAAGTTTTTGAGCCTTTTCGCCATTTGTTAATAAAATTTTATTTCCCTCTTTAAGCGCTGGAATTGGCTTTTGAGGTTTTTAAGAATTTTCGTTAATTTCCAAAAGGGTTTCGAACTGGGATCCAAGTTCGAGACATTATTCTCAAAGTTGGTATTTCTCAGAATAGCGAAACGTTTTAAATTTCATTTTGCAAATCTCGCCAAATAACTTTCAACGCGGGATCGCGAGTTCTTTGGTATTGCCTTCGCCTCACATTTTTAAGACGGATCAGTAGCTGAAGATCGTCATCAATAATAATGGAGTTGAATTTAATTTCACATTTAGGAATTGCAATGCCTCTGGCTTCGACAATTAAATTTGTCAAAGATACGAGAGCATTATCAATATCACTTTTGGTATCGAGAGGAATATCAACATCAAAATTCCTATCGATATACGTTTTATATAAATCCCAATCAGCCCTATGATAATTGAAAGTAGAGCTGATTGGATTAAAAATGGCTTCTTGTGAGATTTCAAATGTCACAGGAAGGTGATCAGAGTCAAAGTCAGCATGAGTTACCAATTGGCCACACAGCTGACTTGAAACCGTTAAAACCAAATCAATTGTCGAAGGATTTCGAGTGGATGAAAAACAAGTTGGGCCATTGGGATATCGAATAGTATAATATCCCGCCGAACAATCTTCAAATAAAATGTTGCCGTTGGAATTGCTTTGAGCATTATTCCATGAACGGTGTTTGGCATTGAAGTCACCAATTACAAAGAATTTTGATTTGTTGCGAGTCAGAATTTGAAGATCAGCTTTCAACAAATTCTTTTGCTGCCCATTGCATTGAAAAGGCAAATAGGCTGCAATGAAGGAAAATTGACCAAAATTTGATTCAACAGAAACTCCCAAGGTTTCAAAAACTTTGGTTTCAAACGAAGAAAATAATTTATGTTTGATACGTCTATTAATGACAATGGCCACCCCACCACAGGCGCTGTCAAGACGATCATTTCTGTAGATAAAATAATTTGGATCTCTTTTAATGGAGAGTCCTGGTTTTACATAGGTTTCAGTTATAATGGCAATATGCACATTATGAACTGGTAGGAAGTTGAATAATTCATCTTCCTTACCCTTTAGAGAGCGGGCATTCCAATTTAGAACATTCACACAATTATTTAGATCCATTAAAACGGAGTCCGATAACATTTTTTTGTGTGTACTTTATACCAACCTGAACAGCTTCTGGTATGGTATTTGCTTTGAACATTGCATCAATCATGTTATGCAATTGTTCAGTTAAAAAATCAAAATCGGAAGCAGTCATGCTACCTGAATCGGCAACATGACCATTATTTTCCGTTGGGACATGGGTATAAACCTCATTTTGAGAAGAGAAATTTTGTCTACCAGTAGCGATGTTTGCATACGTAGGTACATTGGAAAAATTGGAATTTACTGAAGTGCTTGCTACCCGTTGACGAGCGGCAAAATTTGTTTGTGAATTGTGGTGGGTATGAATTGCTCGACCGGTAACCGGTTTCGAAATTTGAGTGTTTGAAAAATTTCTACCCGTCGAATCTGGGATCCGATTGGAATTTTCCGTCATCAATTTTGCAGGGGAATTCAAAACTTTTTTGCGTGAAGGGCATTCCCAGAAATTGGATTTATGATTGCCCCCACAATTTGCACATTTAAATTTATTGGAATCTTCTCTCACAGGACATGCGTCCTTGGCGTGAGAGGTTCCACCACAAATCATGCATTTAGCATCCATGTGACAATGTTTGGTTCCATGACCCCACTTTTGGCACTTACGGCACTGGGTGGGGTTTTAAAATTTCCCCCAGGCCTGCGGAAATGTTACCATGTAACACGGACATGGGACATAATACAGGCCTTTTCCAAACTTTTATATTATTTAGTTCACTTTTGTTAAAATGAACTAAATAAAATTCTTGAGAAATGCCCTCTGGGAAGTACCAGAGTGTGATTTCTTTTTTCATCTTAATTACTTGGACTGGTGAAAATCCAAGTAATTGAAAAATTTCAATTTTAATCTCATCCAGTGATTTATCAACACTGGGAGACCTTTCAAGACGACTTTGAACAATCGCTCAGTTTTGTCGTCGTATGTGAAGAATTTATGGCGCTTCTCAGTTAAATACTGAAGAAGACGTTTGCGATCGTCAAAGGATCCCGGCAAAACGCGGCAGTCACCCTTCCTAGCAATCTGAAATGAAACCTTGATCCCCTGAAGGTTACTCAAAATCTCATTCCGGAAGCCAGAAAACTCGGCAACAGATACCACAATTGGCGGAATCCTTTGCTTTTTCGCATGAATCGAATCACCTGGGCTAGAGGTATATTCGATTTGCTCAATTTCATCATTAATCAAATCGAACTGATTGCTCAGTTCGATTGGAGAATAATTATTTCCGATATTAGAGTTAGAAGGAATATCTGAATTCTCCAGCTTCCTTCTATTTTTTCCGCGCTTAGGCAGGATGGTCTTGAAACCTTGTTTCTTTGAAGGAAGTGGAGAATTCAGAGACTCCCCCTTCCTCTTGTTTTTATTAATGCTCATGGCTGAGCGTGGAGACGTGACCTTCTAAGAGGTTTTTTCCCAGAACGGTGTCCCTGCAGGATTACCACCGCTTGTCGGAATTTTACTTCCGCAAACGGGTCCAACGTAAAACAAAGGCACGGGTCCTTGCAAAGATCGTAACGGGATCAGTGGGTACAAATAGCGCTAAGAAGCACCGTTGAAATTAAAATAGCTTCGGGTAGTATTAAAAACTTCCTTCCGCAAAGAGAGAAAGAACCGCACAGCACGAAAGCACGATGCGGTCTGATTTCGGTCGACTTCTTTTATTTCTTTATTGAGGCTTCGTCGCCATGAGCCTCTGGGTCTGCCTCTGCTGCGATGTCCCGCTGGGTTCCAGTCTATTGCTTGTTTACAGATTTCGTTTCCGCCCCTACGTAGAGTGTGGCCGACCCAGCCCCACTTCCGATCCCTAATTTCTGTTGCTATCGGCCTCTGGTGACAACGACGATGGAGCTCGTTGTTTGAGATTAGGCAACTTACGAAAATGTTGCTATGATAGCAGTGCTAAACATTGTTCTAAAGGGGGTATCAATAGATTACGTACTGAAGCGACGATTTTATTACTGGGTACCAAAGACCGCTCGTAGCTAACGAAACTTTAACCACAAAAAAATTTCAGTTTCATATCGATTGTTGCTTATACCCTGGGGATCTTGATTGCTTGGATTTTGACAAGGAATGTCCAAAATCCCCCTCCATTTAAATGTCATGCCGACCAAAATGTCGCGGAAAATTTACCCCAGTTGGAAGATCGACCTGCAGAGTGTTAATATTGGTTATCAATAGTAATAGATCCGACAGTTGCGTCGAATAACTTGATGCAAAAAAGTGCTCTAAAAAAGAATATTGTGTTCAAGGTAGCCTCACATTTCGGGAAAATTTGAGGCAGGATTTTGGTCTCCAGGTAATTTGAAATAGGACGGTATTCTGAGCCGAAATCTATTCAGTCTCACCCGTTTGGAAATAAATTGGAGCAAAACCGTGGATCATATTCCTGGAGGCGGAAGCTTCAACCAGAATAGAATTTAAAAAACCCAACTTAATTCACCGAAAAGTGATACTGCCTTTCTCGCATTTAGCCAAGACACCAACCTTATATGGTTCAATCAAGGGTTCAATGAACCATTTTCTTAACAACTTTTGAGCCCAACGGCCGATCGTCACAAAATTTGATAGTGATCTACAAGCTCTTACTACCTTTCGAATGCAACTTGTTGCGAGAAAATCGGTTCAGGATTTCTATATGAAAAGTTGTCTAATGTTTTACTTAGCTTTTGTGCACACACATACATACACACGGACAAACAGACATGTGCTCAGTTCGTCGAGCTGAGTCGATTGTTATACAACACTCTGGGTCTCCGAGACTTCAATAAAAAGACGTTCAACAGCTGAAAGTCCTTTAACTGCAATTTTAAAGTTGCAACAGTTTTACAGTTTACATACAGGGAACCGCTAAACTTGAAAACGACGTGAAACTCAATGACAGCTACATTGCGCTGCACATTCAACGTTTGAAGAAAGCTTTGACTTCTAAAATGAGCTACCGTTTATCGAACAGCTAGCAAACTAAACCTTCGGTTTATTAATAAGTGCTGAGTGCATTTCTAAAACATATTGAACTTTGAACTTTTTTTTGTCCCGCGCTCACACAAAATTTATCTGGTCATATTATTCTAAAGTGGACATCAAAGTTCACAAAAAGTCCTGTATAGTTTGCTGTTCTGCTAGACAATGAACTTAAAGTGTAGTTTACAAAATAAAATAAAAACCACAAGGCGATGTACTGGAAGAACTACTTATTTTAATATTTTTTTTTCAATAATTTTTCGCTAGACTGTAGATGCTGTTCTTATTTAGGATACGAGACTCCACGTGACTACCACAAGTATTGAGCTTCAGTCCTCCTCCTATAATCCGGGATGCGTACCACTGCTCCATACGATCGACATGTAAAGTGGCAAAATTTTACTTCATGAGTTGATTTCATATATGACACTTGTCTCAAAGTTCACCATAGGTTCAATTAGGATAAAATGTGAACTAGAAAGTTCGTATAATGCCAAGGTGGCACTAAGTGTTAACTTTATGTCACAAAAAGTTCATACCGAACTAATTCTGAATTAAAAAGTTCGAATGGAGCTTGATTTTCAACTTGAAAATTTATAAAAAGTTCATGTGGACCTGATAGGGGGCTTTGAACAGTTTGACTTTGTTTTGTTTTTATAGCAGTGTGTCTATGCTCAAGTTCCTACAAGTTCAGATTTTTTTTTGTTGTACTTGTGAAGTGAAAAAAAATATTTTGTGAACTTTTGTGCTGACAACAAGTTTGGTTTTGGTATCGTGGAACTTGATATTAGAAGTTCGGAACAAGTTCCAAAGTAGCATGGTGCGAACTTTATAGTTCGCATAATATTGATTTTCAAGCTGATTAGAAGTAGGTACAGTTAGTACTTGAACAATAATTTAAGTGGCATAACGTGAACTTTAAAGTTCAGATGAAGAGGAATAAGCAACTTTTTTGAACTTTCAAGTTCATTAATAGTATTAATTGAGAGTTAAGTTCGGTTTATGAACAATGGAGCTATATTCGAACTAAATGTGAACTTCTTAGTTCAATCCTCAAGTCTAATCCGAACTTTTGGTTTCTTGGGTATTCTCGAAAAAAGTGAAATACGTTAATTAATTTGTATCTTTTAAGCGTGTCTAACAGTCGTCTCTATTCAGCTCGGTCCATGGCTGTATGTTGCTAGCTATGCAGTCTGCGGAGGGTCCGCATATTGTCTTCCACCTGATCGATCTGATATTCAGTTTGGTACGGCGGAGTCCAAAGTACGTACGGTGTCCTGCAATGATGTATCTTCTCTGCTGGTATGGTTATCGGAGGTCATCAGTGACCCCAAGTACACGAATTCTTCAACCACCCCGATTTCGTCTCCACCGATACAAACTCGTGATGGGTGGCGTACATCGTCCTCTCTTGAACCTCTTCCTATTATGTAGGGTAACTGTTCCGTTTTCAATCTCACTGTACATATATACATCCCATCGCGAAACAAATAAATACGGCACCAATTTCATCGCTTCTTTTTGCTAACATGCATACTCACTGCTGAAAAAAATCACAAAAATAATAAACAAATCAAATACCTTTTCATTGCTTTGTTTTTCGTAGGACCAATATCGGAGCTATGAGATGAAGTCCAGGAACAGTAACCCTACATCGTCTTCGACGTTTCAATGTCAGGTCACCAGTCCAATCCTCTTAACTTCCCTTTTCAGTCTAAACTAGTCTTCCTCCATCATCTAAAAGTTACGTGCCATAATATCAATGTCGTCGACGAAACCAAACAGCTCATCGGACTTCGTAAAAATTGTACCACCACTCGTGTCAATCCCGGCCCTTCGTATTACTACCTCCAAAACGATGTTGAATAGCAGGCACGAAAGAAATGGTTGTATGAAAGAAAGGGTCATTTGGCTGAACGGATCATAAAGTCGAAAATGACGTATAACTGAAAACGTCGTTTGTCGGAAAATGTCATTACGTCATACGTCAAATTTTTTACTTCGCACTTCTCTTCGCGTACTCCTTTTTTATCATTGTTCACTTCGCACTTTTCACTTTTCACAATGAGAAATGAAATGCGCTATGTGCTTTTTGGCGATAAAGCTTTGAAACGGTTCATTCAAATTTTCAATAGTTTAACGTTGATAATCAAAAGTTTCAATGAAATAAATAAATCTGGCACATACGTTGAGAGTTTCTGCAAAATCCAAAAGATCTACGTAGTGAAGTTCTAAAAGAAAAACTTGGAGGAAAAACTTCCAGAGAAATTTACAGAGGATTTTAAAAAGGAATCGCTGGAGGAATTTTCTGATTTATTTGTAGATGAATTTCCTGGAGGAATCCCGAAGAAATTCCTGGAGGTATTTCAATGAAATTTCCTGGAGGATTGCTGAAAGCATTTTGATAAGAAAATTATTTTGAGCTTTTTAGTGGAATGTCTTCACTTGTCATAAGACAAGTTTGTACAATCCCCTTGAATTCCACCACTTAATTGTATCTTGACAGATACGTATTTCGACCTCAACAGTAAGGTCGTCTTCAGTGTCTCGTAAGTCGAGTCAAGTACAAGACACTGAAGACGGCCTTACTGTTGAGGTCGAAATACGTATCTGTCAAGATACAATTTAGTGGTGGAATTCAAGGGGATTGTACAAACTCTCGTTGTTGCGAAATACGAGAGATAGGCCCTTTGGATCTGCAGTGCAGTGAAGCGGCGCGTAATATCCACGCGCATCGTTGAATTGTTGGCAGATCTAACAGTGACATCAGCAAAACAAATGAACACACTCCTATGTGAAAGTTAGGTTTGGCGGAATAGCTGCTGTTTTATACAATTAATTAATTCTATATTGTTCAATTTAATAATCCTATTACTATACTATACTATTTTTGAGGTCAGTAGTTTTCTTATTTTTGGTTGTGCTAATGAAGTAAAGCAACTATAATTATACTACTTATTCTAATGAGGTCATGCAACTTAAAACTATGTACAAACATGCGATAAATATGTCCCTATGATTTATTCCTAAAATTACAGTGAATTCGATTGATCAATTAAACGAAAGTGAACTTACGTCCTAAATTAGTACCTAATAATTACGGATATGTAAGTATATACTATTAAATAGTTAAAGTTAAAGAGTCAAACTCATAAATGAAACATTATGTTAATAGCTGACCTAACCTCAGAAACTAGAGCTGGCATGCACATTGGATTGCTCGGATAGTTAGGAAACTAATTTGTAAGTTGAAAATGAGTTACTGCTTTAGTTATCGGTTGAATAAACATTTATTTTTCCAGTCGAGTTACGGGAAAACCGAACTGCGAAACCGTTTTACAACACTCGTCTTATGACAAGTGAAATTGCTGAAAGCATTTCTTGAGGATTTTTTGAAGACATTCTCGAAGGATAATCTGAAGAGATTTTCGAAAGAATTCTGAAGGATTCCCGATGTGATTTCTAAGCGCCTTCAGGATTTTCAGAAATGAATTAAACTGGCGATAAATTAGTTATGCATATAAACTTTGCGTATGTAGTCAGTATTTAGGCCCACCAGAAACAAATTCTATGCTTCATCTTGGCTTGAAGTATAATCAACGACAGAAAAACGTAAAGGCTGCTTCTTCTTCAGTTGTTGTGAGGCGAATTGTTTAACAGCTTATGCCTTTTAGTATACGCCCTATTTATTCTAGCATTAAGACGTGTATTTTCGACTCCTAATTTAAACCTTAAAATAAACGAACACTCTGATTTCCCTGATTACCCCGAGAATTCCCTGATTTTACCAGATTGACAAAAATTCCCTGACAATTATCACAGGTTATTTTTTCAGGCAGCCGACACCCTGCACACATGCAGCGAACTGAAGTACCATCTCACCAAAACTCTTTCCCAGCTTTAGCTCATAGCGCGGAATCCCACTGCCCACTGACCAGCAGCTGGCCCTACTCCATTCGTGTTTGGAATGAATTTGGATGAGTGAATATATCCTTTCATTCAAATAACAATTATTATGAATAATATCATCTGGCATCACGTTGTCGTGGAACGGGCATATTTTTGTTTACGTCGCATTTTCTACAAAGGTTCTGGGATCTCGAGTCTGTTGAAGTCCACTGAAGAAAATCATTGTGAAGAATTGTTTTCCGCTACCACCACTCGGGAATCGTCGGGGCGTTACGTCGTTTCCTTACCACTCACCCGCGATCCGCTCGTCACACTCGGTGAATCTTAATCAATCGCCAAACGCCGTTTCCTGAGCCTTGAAAGACAACTTGAGCGAGATCCAGAGCCACCAAGGAGCGGGAAAGGCGGATGGTGGCGACGGTATCAAGAGTACCGTGGTGTTGTTTCCACTCGTGTTGCAGGCTTGTCAGCAGAGGACGATCCCACTCATACGGATCTCCGGCATCAGTCTTCAGTGCCCATAAACGCTGCATGAACAGCTTGGCGCCGACAATTGTTGGTCCCACCAGGCCAAGTGGATCGAAAATCTGTGCGATATACGACATAATCTTTCGGCTGCCGGCAGTGGCAGTTGGACGTTGAATGCCATCATATTGGACTTTGGTTCCCAGATTTGTCCGAGTGTGGAAACGGACTGGGTGTCTTCGGCAGGAATATCGGCTTCAGGACTTCAGGCGAGTTTGATGCCCACTTCTTCAACGGAAATCCCGCTGATGCCAACATGGCGGATATTTCTTGGCGGACTTGGATGGCGGATTCAAAATCATCAAACCCAGAGAGGAAATCCTTCTGAACCTTCGGTGCTGCAACTGGGTATTCTTCGGATTTGTTGGAGGGTTGTCAAGAATGGTGCGGATGCAAAACCATACGTCACAGTTTGCAGCTCGTAAGTAGCGATCGGTTGACTTGGATGGGGACGCCAAAACACGAGCTGATATCGACGGAAGCGAGGATGCAACAGTATTTGGCGATTCATCTATTCGACATCGGCAACGAGTGCAATCTGGTGGCTACAGAAACGTAGGCGGATCGACAGTAGATCTTCCTGAACAACTGGTCCAACTAACTGCATGTCATTCACAGAAAACTCAAATAATGTCTCGCATGAAGCATCAAAGACAACTCGAATCTGACTGGTGGTGCTGAATTCTTTGAACACCGGATGGTGCGGAAGGTAGCAGTGCGGCCGGGTTTCGTCTACTGGATCTACGAGTCTCACCGTGTGGTTTAGTCGTTCGTAATCTTCCATGAAGCGACAGTAGACCTCCTTGGTGGCTCTGGATCTCGCTCAAGTTGTCTTTCAAGGCTCAGGAAACGGCGTTCAGCGATTGATTGAGATTCACCGAGAGTGACGAGCGGATCACGGGTAAGTGGTAAGGAAACGACGTAACGACCCGACGATTCGCGAGTGGTGGTAGCGGAAAACAATTCTTCACAATGATTTTCTTCAGTGGACTTCAACAGACTCGAGATCCCAGAACCTTTGTAGAAAATGCGACGTAAACAAAAATATGCCCGTTCCACGAAAACGTGATGCCAGATGATATTATTCATAATAATTTTTATTTAGTTGAAAAGATATATTCACTCATCCAAATTCATTTCAAACACGAATGGAGTAGGGCCAGCTGCTGGTCAGTGGGCAGTGGGATTCCTCGCTATGAGCTAAAGCTGGGAATGAGTTACTCGTGTGAGTTACTCGTGTTCAGTTGCTAACATTCAAGTCCAAGGTTGCTCCATTGGCCAAACCACAAATCATCGCACGTCTGGAGCTGTGTGGTGCAGTATTAGCGTTAAACGTACGTTAAATGTACGTCCAAGTTTGGAAGATGATATTAGCATTTCCATATCATTGTAAATCGTTTAACTTCATGTAGAAGTGTAGCCATGGACCGAGCCGAATGGAGAAGACTCTTATATACCGCACAGGCCACTTCGGCCTTAGTCTGAATAAATAAATAATAAATAATTCATGTAGAAGTAACACACACGAAATCATTAATTTAGTACTCTTCAAGAAAGTTGATAAATCCATACCGAAGCCCGCTGAAGTTTTCCTGTGGAGAGATTCATCCACTGTCCTCCGCTGGTTGGGGTCCGTAGCGTGCCGCTGGAAAACGTTTGTAGCAAATCGAGTGGCTATGATCCAAGAAGCTACACAATTCTGCCATTGGAACCATGTTTCCGGTGCTTTCAACCCAGCTGATCATCTCTCTCGTGACGTTGATCCGGTCGACATCAAGAAACATTTGCTGTGGTGGACTGGACCGGAATTGCCACCATCGTAGTGGCCAGCTAGCGAAATGCCATCTCTAGATCCTTGCTGGATGTCCGAATCCAAAACTACAGTGGCCATGACAGTCACCTTCGATGCTCAATTTTCTGATCAGCTCTTCAGTCGGTAGTTCAGGAAACTTCGCCAATCCATCGCATACTGGATGCGATATTTCATGCTCCGAAAGCAGCTTCTGAAAAGACAACCATCTTACCGTTCGAGTCCTTGACCTCTGCTGACTATCACGAAGCAGATATCGCTCTGTGCCATTTAGCCCAACGTGAATTATTTCTGGAAGATTTGTCCAACATTTGCTCCGGAGAACGTGTCCCATCATCGACATCATTGAAATGGCTGAAACCGAAAGTCGACAAGGAAGGCATCATCCGTATCGGTGGGAGACTCGGGAATGCCACCGTCTCTGAAGAAGTAAAGCATCCGGTTGTTCTCTCGTCCAAACATCCGCTCTGCTAGCCAAGCACTATCACCAAGTTCTACTCCACGCTGGTCCGCAGCTGATGCTCGCCACAATTCGCCAGAAGTACTGGATCATTGGTGGGCGAAACCTTGTTCGCCGCACGTACCACATAAGCCATAAGTGCTTCCGTATCAAACCTGTCCTGTTGCAACAGAGTATAGCTGATCTACCGACCATGTGAGTCACGCCGTCGAAGCCATTCACCCTATGCGGAATCGACTACTGTGGCCCCGTGTATATTAAGTCCCCGATTCGCAACCGGGCACCAACCAGGCCGTACATATACACACCCATTATTGTATCTTTCGCTACCCGTGCCGTTCACATTGAACTCGTTTCCGATTTGTCTACGACGGCCTTTATGTCCGCCCTCCGCCGTTTCGTCGCTCGCCGTGGAAGAATGAGTGAAATCCATAGCGATAATGGCACCGCCTTCAAGGGTGCAGCAGATGAACTACGCAGAATCTACGAGATGCTGAAGACTAACCAAGTCGATCGGAAGCAGATTCAAGACTGATGCGCGATAAACGAAGTCGTTTGGTGGTTCATCCCTCCCCGCACCCACACTTTGGCGGTCTGTGGGAGGCAGTCGTCAAACCTGCCGAAAACCACCTGTTGCCCGAAATCGGCCATGCCAATATCACCTATGAGGACATGTGTACTCTATTGGCACAGATAGAGAAATGCCTTTACTCTAGACCCCTAGTTCTCATTCCAACCGACCCAGCAGATCTGGAAGTTTTGACCCCAGGACATTTCCTGGTCGGAACAAGCCTTCAAGCCGTCCCGGATTACAATCTGTGCGATATCCCGGACAACCGTCTGACCCACTTTGAGTTGACCCAGAAACGATTCCAACGGATTTGGTCTCGGTGAGTACCTCCAGCAGCTCCAATCTCGAGCAACGAAACGCAAACCACCAGTCATCATTTCAGCAGGTACCGTGGTGGTTATCAAGGACGACAACTTGCCACCTATCCAATGGCCGCTCGGAAGGACCACACCAAGGTTCATCCGGGCAAAGACGGAGTGGTTCGTGTCGTCACCCTGAAAACTCCAACAACCGAAGCAGTCGTTCATCCTGTCGCAAAGATTGCAATTCTACCAATGCCGGAGAACAATCATCTGGATTCTGAAGAATGAGACCTGGTAGAGCACGCCGAAATCTGCCCGAGACCAGCACGGGAATCCAGCAGGTAATTGCGGTTTCAATCCCTTACTGTAACCCTGACAAGGCTACCTGGTATTTTCATTCTCCAGACATTTTGAAACCTGTCACCAACGACTGGTGTTACTGGTTTCGGCGGCATCCCTGCACCGTATTACGTGATCACTACTGCCACAACAACCGGCCGTTACCAACCAGTCACACGACCCGGCCTGGCTCCGCGTACCTTTTCGGTTCACCGACTAAAAGGAAGACTACTAACCATCGGTTCGGGTTCGGTCCTACGTACGATTATTGACGACGCACTTAGGAGTATTTCAGCCCAAATCCTGGCCAAAAGTCAAAAATAAAAATTAGATATTTCCATATTATTTTTCGTTTTTGAACTCTCAAATAGTAATACTAATTTGCCAAGGTATTTTTGAAACCATATTGAATACTTGTAAGCAATGCTGACTGTCAAAACTTCACTATAATTTCAATGCAAGTTTAATAGCAATTGTGCATAAAAAATGTCCCCTTTTTTATCGTGTTTTTCTTGGTTATTAGTGATTTTGAAGATGAAAATCAATATAGGTATCAATGATGAGAGTATGTAAAACGTTTTCAAGCATGATTTGATCTGAAACCGTTTTCAGGTGATGCATAATCATGATATTATTTGCTAGCTTTTTTCTACCTTTTTTACAATAATATGTTTTACAAAATTAAACTTTTAATAAGGTTCCAAATCCGTCCAAGCAACAAAATTTTCAGCGTTGGAAAGATTGGAGTTTCCTTAAAAAGCTCCACAAAACACATTTCACGCATCCTCACGCAATCGTGACTTATTTGTATTTTAATAAAATGAAGTTTGCTAAAAAGCTAGTCAAACAGATAAATATTCTTGGTTTTGAACGACAAAGCTCACATAAATTATGTTTTGCTTCCAAAAAAGAGTGAGGCTAAAAATTTTGTAAGTAATGATAATCAAAGAATGAAGAATAAAATAAGAAAGATCATACTCAATGACGGATTCAGAGGTGGGCACCGCTCGTCGCAAGCACGCTGTAGTTTTCAAAGGCAGCGTTCTTGCGCCAAGTGATGATTTATCAAATAACAATAACTGACGCCGCCAGTGGTCATACTGCACTGCTATGTATGCAAAAAGCATAAAAACGAAAAAATACACTTTGCTGTGTATATTGAATGCATTTACAGACAATTAAATGATTGACATAGTTTTGGCCACGGTTTTATTCTGCGTACTCCTATGTGCGACGTACGGGGACGCACTCTCGGGAATGATCCAAAATCAACTTAAAGTATTGAAAAACTTCGTAATCTACGCGCAAACACTTCTCATCACCAGCCGTTCACTTAGCGAAATGATCGAGTTCTTGTCTGAATTTTATAAAGAAACTTATCCTTTTGAAAAGCCGTCAATTATTTTAAATTTGCGCCAAATAAATTTGAAATGGCGACAAAGAGTGCGCGCCTTCGGTTTTGAAGTTATTGCCTCAATATGGGGACACTCGATCCCCCATTAGGCACCCATACATAAATTTAGCGAAAAATTCAAAAAAATATGAACCGCCTGGGCGACTGCAGTTAGCACAAAAATATTCATTGCGTAGAAAGGGGATCAAGTCTCCCCAAATTTTAAAATTGCATGTGCTGTCGAATTCAATAACAAACATCGTTCATGTATACGCACAGCAATTCGAAAATTTCGCGTATTTTGAAGGAAAAATAATTGAAAATCTTAAAGCACCTTTCTAATTTTATCTAAGCAAGTTATTGGAGAGGGATCAATTTCCTCCGAATATTTTAAAAGTCGATTTTTGACAGCACTCCAAGTGTATCAATAACAACAATAATTTGAGGACTGAACTTCATCGGTGTCGGCTAGCTCAACAACAGTCGTTTCCTGCAAAGATCTCTCACCTATCGAGCAGTGAACCAGTCATCAAATCATCCACCATGAAGTGGCTGAAACCATACATCAACGAAAATCGCATTATTCGCGTCGGTGGCCGGCTACGGAACGCCACACTCTCCGATTACGTCAAGCATCCTATCGTACTCTCTGCCAAACACCCGCTGTCGACTCTGCTGGCTAGTTTCTTTCACTTGAAGCTACTGCACGCAGGGCCGCAACTCCTGCTAGCCACACTGCGCCAGAAGTTTTGAATTCTTGGCTGCAGAAATTTGCCCAAATCCGTTTTCCACCATTGCCACACTTGCTTTCGTAGCAAGCCCACACTAGTCCAGCAGAGCACAGCAGATCTTCCGGCATCGTGAGTCTCACCAACTCGTCCATTCTCCGTATGTGGAGTCGACTACTGTGGACCATTCCTGCTTAAGGCAACCGTCCGCAATCGTGCTCCAACCAAAGCTTACGTGGCAATTTTCGTTTGCTTCGCCACGAGAGCCGTTCACAGCGAGCTTGTTAGCGACCTCACTACAGCTGCTTTCCTGGCAGCCCTCCGTCGTGTGGTTGCTCGAAGAGGAAGAATCGTCGAGCTGCACCTCCTGCGAAGAAGCACCTCCTGAAAACAGTAGGCAACATCAACATTGCCTACGAACAGATGTTGACTCTTCTGACACAGGTCGAAATGTGCCTAAATTACCGTCCGCAGACTCCGATGCCGAGTGAACCGTCCGATCTGGATTACGACGTGGTCCAGAAGCATCTCCAGAACATCTGGGCCCGCTGGTACCCGGAGTACCTTCAACAGCTGCAGTCGTGGGCAACAAAAGGCTGCAATCCCCCGGTCACCGTTGAAGTGGGCCGCATCTCCGTCGTGAAGGAAGATAACATCCTTCCTGCTAGCTGGCCTCTCGGGCGTATTATGAAGCTGCACCCGGGCAAGGACGGGGTCGTCCTCGTCGTAACTCTACGCACCGGCCTGGGGAAGGACATCATTCGTGCCGTAGCCAAGATCGGTCTATTGCCGTCCCCACATCCAAGCATCTAAAACTGTCGTTCCATGTAAAGCAACCCGCAAGGGAGAACTTGCTCGGAGCGCACCTGCGCTTAGCACAGGTAATTGCAGTTGCATTCCTTTCAAGCCAAGTCGTTTGATCTACCTGGTCTTCTTTTTTGTTCCCGGTCAACTGTGAGGATCTACGGCGGAGCGATTACTAAACCGATGCGATGTCTTCAACAACCACAACCATCCAAAACTACACAGAGAAAATGTGTACAAATTGTATATTGCTTTAATACCCTCAGTCCAGAATTACAAGCGATAGAAAACGGCCGATCTCGGTGTTCTTCTTTGCGATTAGTTCAACATATTATCACGGTCAAATGTATTGGGAAGCTAATTTATTGCAGTAGTAATTGCTCTCTTCGTGGTGGAAATTTTGGTGATATTATGTATCAAGTGTATTAGTGAAAAGGTGGACGAGCTTCTTGAGGCCTGAAGCGTTTTCCTGACCCAAGCCCCCTGGTCAGTACTCCCGCGTGTGTTTTATACCGGACTTAGTGCTTTTCGGTGACTGCTAAGGCAGCGAAGAAAGTCCTTCGAAATCAGGCATAGTTCGCGCTCGAACATAGAGAAAGATACAAAGTAGGAGAATGAATTACCCGAAGGCAACCAGCCTAAAACTAGACTAGATCCAGTACTAGATGGTATCCAAAATAAGGTTTTTAGAACAGCGTTCTAGGCAACATTTCGTACCACGTTGCAGAAGTGCATAGACGAAGTTTGCAATATTAGACTACTAACCAGCATATCTACGTCGGTACTTAGATACGGTGCAACCGTCTGGGCGACTGCAGTTGGCACATGGAGTAACCTGCTTCGGCCTATTAGCTTGGGACAATATTTCGAATGCAAGGTGGGACTATCAATTCATTTCAAACCTGCCATTGTGGGCGGTACAGTAAGCACAAATCGCTCACTGTTAAAGTTTAAGTTTTTTCACACAATTCTGAAAATACTCGAATTTTAACGGCTTTCAGCAGATCAGAAGACTGGGTCAAGGCGATTAATAGGAGTCTTACCCTTACCCACTTTTGACTTTTTTATACATACGATAGAACACCTTTTCTGCGCTACAACACATTTTTTTCAAACTCATAGACCCTAAATTTGGTGTTTAAAATCCATTTTGAAATCATATGAAAATTTGTCTGCTTGGCAGTTAGCTCACAGGTTGACGGCTATACTAAAATTAAGTTAGGAGTGTTTGATACGCGGAATTATAAGGATTTTCGAGATTGATTTAAAGTAGTTTTCGTACACCAAAACTCGTGAAATTTTGGATTTAGGCTCAGTTTTCATAATAGATTCCAGATATGTAATAATACCACTAAAAACCCGGAATTTTCATTGGCGCCCAGTGTGGATTAACAAAGCTCCGACCATATTTGTAGCGATAGTATTTCTTTCAGTTCACAACTTTGTTGCTTGAGAATGGCAAAAACAGCTGCGACGCGACGGTTCAACGTAACCAAGGGAACAGATCTATACTTCGACGTGCTGAATATATTATTTACTAGTCGACCCGGCAGACGTTGTCCTGCATAGTAGGCGAGAATGTGCATTCCGAACTGCCCATGCAAAGTTCGCATAGGAATCACAATTTTAGTTTTTCATGATTTGCTCAACTTTACTCGTAATTTTTACATTAGGAAATATTATATAAACCCGTCGGAAACTATAACGAATGATTCTGCGGAAGAAATGAAAAAAATCCATCCAGCCGTTTTCGAGTTATGCGGATACGAACACAGACCATTTCATTTTTATATATAAGATTTCAACACAATCAAGTGCGCCATGAGATAATTAAATATAAAAGCAAAAGTGAAAGACACGCGTCCGCGATTGTCTCGTGCGAACCGCCACGATTATGGACTGGCGGCATGGCGCCTACCCAACTGTTTTCGTTGTCATCTCCAGCGATAATTGCGCGCAAATACATGAATAATTATCATTTACTCTCACGCAGAATGAAACGGCTTTTGTGCACCAAAAAGACCGCTTTTCTGAGAGAAAGGAAAGTCTCTGAATGGCAGTTTCTCTCGTTGTTCAGTATCATGGCCGAGTAAAAACTTTGGTTTTGGCAAACAGATGAAAACATCTGAATTTATAGATATCGTGTTGATTTTGTTTTCGAATGATAAGTCCTTTACTATAAAACCCTATCTTCAAGATTTGACTTGGCCTCTAATAATTCCTTAAGACCAGTATACTGACAGTAAGCTAAGTGTCGATTGCACTCCACTTTTTTCCTCGGGTTACCCATTGCGCATAAAATGTAGATTAGCATTCAATCGGCGCGGTAATAATTATTCCATCATCAGTCTGATTATGCGGTTCTTGTGGGAAACATATTCTTGCGCACTCCGTCCGTCATTCATTTCTCGGCGCGTAACGAACCGCGACACAATCCAACTTGTTGCGTGCTGATAATCTGATGTGGAGCCATCGGATGGCACCGAAAAGGCGACCCAGCGTTGCTTCATCATCGCCGGTCGCCCTCTTACTAGGGGTGCTAATTTTATGCTGCCTGGCCACCATTCCGCTCCAGGGAGCTCCAGCCCAGTGGGAATCGGTTCGAACCTCCGCCTTCCATCAGGTTCCCACGAAGGAGATGGTGCGTAAGACACCTCGGCGGTCTTTTGAATCAAAGTTTTAATCATAGTTGGGTATTGTTTACTCTTTGTTTCGACGGACATGACCGCAGTTCGAGTTCATGCGGCGCTACGGTTATCTGGAGAAGGGCCCGATCCAGGCCGAAGCTCTTTACAGCGAGGAAGCGGTTGTTATGGCGATTAAAAGTATTCAACGGTACGGAGCGCTGCCTGAAACGGGGATGCTTGATCCGCGAACAGTTCGAGTGAGTAGACACAACTTTTGCTGGGATGTTTTTTTCCGGGTGGATGAAAACCATCAGCTGTCCTTTGAATATCACATTTATTCGCCTAATCCATCTGGTTGAGAATGCTTGGGAGCTTTCGGGAACATTTAGGAAAAAGCCGAGATAGAGCTCCCGTAGATCCATTATGATAAATTTTAGTTCATTCCAAACAAAATAAACGGTCCAAAAATGAAAAAGTGAAGAGAATACAGGCTTCCCCAGACCTAAGCGATTTCATCGCCGCGACGGCGACAACTAGTCGCCGCGATTCTATCGTTCGGTCGCTGCCGGCAATGTTCTATTTACGCTTCCATACCAATGGCGACAGAATCGCTGTCGCCAAGCGATAGAATCGCGTCGCGACTTTCGCATCGCGTGTGTTTGGGGGAACCTTAAAATTGGATTTTTATGCAATGAAGTGCGTTCAATGGATCTCATTTAATGTTTTAATGCAGGCCCTCCTTAGCCGTGCGGTAAGATGCGCGGCTACAAAGCAAGACCATGCTGAGGATGGCTGGATTCGATTCCCGGTGCCGGTCTAGACAATTTTCGGATTGGAAATTGTCCCGACTTCCCTGGGCATAAAAGTATCATCGTGTTAGCCTCATGATATACGAATGCAGAAATGGTAACTTGGCTTGGCTTAGAAACCTCGCAGTTAATAACTGTGGAAGGGTTGTATACTATTTTGCCGAAAAACATTCCGCGGAATTTTTTTTCGTGGTGCGACATTCCGCGGAATGTATCAACTCTCCGAAACACATTTCGACGAATGCACCTTTTTTCCGAAAGACATTTCGCGGAATGTACCTTTTCACCGAAAATCATTCCGCGGAATGTCATTTGGCCGAATTCAGTTAGAATTATTCATGGGCGTAGCCAGGATTTCGAGAAGGGGGGGGCCAACTTTTTGGTCTTCTAAATCGTGCTTTTATAGTAGTTTTATAAAAATACACGAATATTAACACATGAAACCAAATCCAAACCAAATATAAACAATAATGATTAAAACAATAATGGATTTAAAAATGCGTGATTTATTGCTCATCAGATATGTTTAAATGAAGTGAGAAAAATATTAACGAACTTAGTATTCAGAAAGAATATAAAATCGGCTGTAACAATTATTATAAAAATCCTGCATTCTTCCATAAGTTAAAGAAAACTAGAACCATACATCTGAATTTCTAAACAAATTCTCTCTGAAATAATATTCATTATAAAATAGGCAGAAAAATCAATATGCAAGCTTTCTCCAGGAATTCCTTCGACAATTGCTCCTGGCATTCTATCCGAAATTCTATCAGGTATTCTTTAGGAATGCCTCCAGCAACTTCTTCGGCATTGTCTTCAGGAATTCCACTATAAATTTTGCCGGGAATTGATCCGAAAATTCCACCATTATTTACTCCAAGAAAATCTTCACGAACTTCTTTATAAGTTCTACAGAATTCCCTACAATAAATCAAATAATTTCGTGTTGTTTCCCATAATTTTTAAGAATAAGAATATTCCGTGGAAATTCCGCAGAATTGCCAGTAAGCATTCCTGAGAATTTAACGAAAAATCTTCGAATTTCTTGTGTAAATTCCATAAAATTTTCCGTGATTTGTTTCGAATAATTTCTTGTGAAAATTTCAAAGAATTTCTCCAGGAATTGCACTGGAAATTTATACAGAAATTATACCGACAATGAAATCAACTATGGAATTTTCGGAGGAATTCCTAGATTAATTCGCAATGAAATCCTGAAAGAATTCCGGTGGAAACTTCAAGATTTCCACTGGGAGATCCTCTAGGAGTTTCTCCGAAAATTCCTCCTGGAATTCTTCCAGGAATTCCACCGGCATTTCCACCAAGAATTTCTCTAGGATTTCCTTTGAGAATTATTCCGGTAGTTCTATCGGCAGTTTCTCTGAAAATTCTTCCGGGAATTTCGGCAGAATTGGAATTTATTTAGGCTTCTTCAGGAATTTATATATTTATTTTCCACCAAAAGCTCCTCCGAGAATTTCTCTGCGAGCTCCTCAGGGAATTCTCCGGGAGGTCCTCTGATGATGATGATGGTCCAGCTACAAACCTCAAACAAAGGTTTCAGCTAGACGAGATTTGTCTATAAGATGAATTCTCTTGTTTCCGAGAATGCTTCTGGTAGTTTCCCCGGGGTTCCTTTGAAAATTCTCCCGGGAGTTTCTTCAGAAATTCTTCCAGAAAATTCCTTCGAGAGTTCTTCCGGGAATTCCACCAGCAATTCATCCGGGAGTTTCTCCGGAAATTCCTCCGGGAGTTCCACCAGAAGCTATTCCAGGAAATTATTCAGGCTTTTTTTCAGGAAATCATTTAGGCTTTCTTCAGAAATTAAGCTGGAAATTCCTCCCGAAGTTCCTCCGATAATTTCTCTGGGAGCTCATCCGGGAGGTCCTCTAGGAATTCTTCTAGGAGTTCCTCCCGAAATTCCTCCAGGAGTTCTTACGGGAGCTCCTCCGGCAGTTCCTTCGGGAATTCCTCCGGGAGATCCACCAGCAGTTTCTACGAGAATCCCTCCGGGAGTTTCACCGGCAGTTTATCCGGGTGTTTCTCTGAAAAGGAACTCCCGGAGGAACTCCCAGAGTAATTTCCGGAGGAACTCCCAGAGGATTTTCTATAGGAATTTCCGGAGAAATTATCAGAGGAATTCTCGGAGGAACTGCCGGTGGAACTTCTGGAGGAATTTATTGAAGAACTATAGGAAGAATTTCCGGAGAAAATCCTGGAGAAACTCTCGTAAGAATTCTAGGATGAACTCCCAAAGGAACTTCCGTAAGAATTCCAGGAGGAACTCCTGGAAGAATTCTTAAAAGAACCTCCCGGAGGAATTCCCGTAAGAACTCCCAGAGAAATTCTCCGAGGAACTTCTGGAGGAATTTGTAGATAAATGCCTAAAGAAATGCTAAATGAATTCCTGGAAGAAAGCCTGATTGAATTCCCGAAGGAACTACTGGTGGAACTTCAGAGGAACATCCGGTGGAATACCATTGAGGAAGAGAAAAAATATTTCTGAAGGAATTCCCTGTAAAGTTCCTGGAGGTATTACCGGAGAATTTCTTGGAAAAACTCCTGGAAGAACTCCCGGAGGAACTCCCACAAGCACTTCCGGAGGAATTCCCACATGGAAGTCCTGAAATAATTCTTAAAGAAGTTCCTAAAGGAATTTCCGAAAAAATTTCTGAAGGAATTCCCAGAAAAATACCAGGAGGAATTAATGCAGAAATTCCCAGATGAAATCCTGAAAGTATTCCCAGATGAATTGCTGAAGAAAATCCCTACGGATTGTTCCGATTAAATTTCTGGAAGAACTCTTGGCAGATATCCGAGTAATTTCCGAGTGAAATCTGAAAGGAATTCTAGTACACTTCCGCGGAAAATCTCTCGGAGAAATTCCTGAAGGAATTCCTCGAGAAGTACCGTCAACTGGGGGGAAGATGATCATTTTTAAGATAAAACATGCAATAACAATGTGTGTTTACATTTTAAATCGAAACAAATATTTTTAAAACATGTACTGCTATACGTTGCAATAATCAACAACTTTAGTTTTCTGAAATGCGTTCGCATTTATTAAAATAAATTAAATTATCACACATTTTTTGAGTAATCTGGTTTGGGGTGAAGTTGATCAAGACAGCTCTACTAAAATCATTATGACCTAGTAGTCAAAATACACTAGGTTATTTGTATGAATGTTGAATTTACTTCGTAAAGAAGTCTACGAAGTCAATATTTGAAACGAAAATAGCGTCATTTATGACTATCTCTCTCTTTCTTCCACAAAATACATTTTCATGATTATAATCGAAAAACTCGGATTTCTACCTAGCGGAAACATTACTTGAACGCAGAATATTGTTGACTACCGTTTCATAAAAAAATTTGGCACTTTTGACTGACACATCAAATGATCATCTTCACCTCAATGATCATCTTCCCCCCAGTTGACGGTACCTAAAGAAACTCCCGAAAAAATACCTGTAAGAATTTCTGGGGAAATACTTGGACGAATTCCAGGAGAAATTCATGAAGATATTTCTAGAGGATTTCTTGAAGGATATTCTGAAGTAATTGCGAAAAGAATTCCAGATTGGAATGCTAGATGATTTCGCTATTGAATGTTCGGAGGTATTCCCGGAAAATTTCCTGGAAGTAATCCCGGAGGAATTAAAGGAAGAGTTCCGAGAGGAATGCCCGGAGAAGTTCCTAGAAGAATTTCCGAAGGAATTTCTTATAGATTTGCAAGTGAAATTGTGGAGCTAAATTTAATGGGGGGTTTTTAGATAAGGAGGAATTACAATTATATGAGAAGGATTTTCGAACGATTTGCAGAGGAATTTGTGGATAACTTTCCGGAGGAATTCAGAAGTTCCCAGGGGAGCTTCTAGAAGGATTTCAAGGAGAATTTTTGAGCCCGAAGTGTTTCGAGTTGTTTTGAACTTTCATATATTATGAATCCTGGATGCCCTAATAAGTTTTGGGAATCTTTTGAATTTCAACCACCTATTTCTGTATATGATTGGATCGTAAATGCACATGTTTGAGGGAATTCATTTCAGTACCCGTTCAATCTTTCCACTATTTAGGGGGGGGCAACGGCCCCCCCCTGCCCCCCCTTGGCTACGCCCTTGGAATTATTATCATTCAAATATTTACCAATTTCTGCTTAATAGCATGCAATCCGAGCAATTTTTTAGATTTAATACAAACCCAAGAATTTTTGCATTCGTAAACCCGTACTCGACCCGAACCCGACATAATTTAATTATTTAAGCCCGCACAAAAGTTTTCCCCGGAAAATTCAAACTGGATGTGCTAAGTAGTCAGTAAAAATCGTACCGATTTGCTGTCACAATCGTATCGGTTGCTGATTGGTTGAAAATGACAATCGATTACTTCGATTGGTGGCGGCGCGTGTTTCGTAGGGCAGCATGTTGTTAGTTTGGCCCAAGATGGTAAAAAGAAGGTGTGGAGGAAGTCCATACTTGGTGGTATTAGTAAGCTGAAAAAATAAACATAGTTTCAGGGGAAAGTATGTGACGTCACACCGTTCCATCCTTCCATGAACGTTTATGGGCCATGTTCAAGAAAACATGTTTTGCCGGATTGTTTGTGGCCCGCAAAATTATGAAAATATTTGTGTAGGAGCAAAATGAGAACCGCATCAGCAAATTAATAATAATCTTCTCAAATTATAGCAATTCACTGCTCAAATTACAAAGCATTCTATACACGCACTTCTGCCATTATCCACGAGGCATACGGTTTTCAACACTTTTCAGTATTTAATAACAAATTCCACATTATCATACATGTTTTGCTTTCTGGGCAACAAGGGAAATAACAAGATGTTTAATATTATCGATATCCTCAGTCACTCGCTCAGTTATCTGTAATAAGATCAAACATTATTTGGAATATAATGAACTTGCCTCACCGCTAAATATTTTCCATGTTATTGTTTGGATAACAAAATGCTGGTTGCCCTTGATACGATGGTGCGCTGTTAGGGGAAATCTAGGAGGGGAAATCGAAGAAAATTTTATAACAAACTCTGTGACGTCAGCCGTCGTCATGTAGTTGAGAAGGTTGCTAAGACGCGAAAGAAACGACGAACTACTACTTTCAAATGGCTGTGTAATACACCAAATGAATCACCTCACCTTTCTTACACCATATTGAGTTTGGCCGTGTTGCAGGTTTGTAAAGTTGATATTAAGCAAAATACGTAAATGTTTGAGTTCAAGTTTTTTGATAAAAAAATTATTTTATTTTGAACTGCAGACGCCATTCAAATTATTCTCAAGGGTTGAAAAGGCTTAAAACTGTTGATTTTAAACATTATCATTCACCTTTCCGTCATTTTCGATCTCAAAGTCATATTTTCATTAGCGAAAAGTTCTCTCTGCTAGTCTTTCGCTTTTCTCACATAAATAATGGATGGAACGGAAAGAAAAACATCATGTTTTGAAATATGATATTCGGAAAATTTTGTACCAAATTACTTTGGTTGCACTGGCGACCACCTCGTCAGAGCAACCGACTAAAAAACAACAAGGCAGTCTCAATTGAGTTGTCACATCCTATCCTAGAAGTGGGGTAACGCTTTCTTTAAATGGATGCATCTCCCTGATATAAGGCGGAGATAATGCCTTCTCAGGGGGGTAATATGCGGTGCATCGCGCCCCCTCTGCATGTAGTATGAAGCAAATGTAAATAAACAATCCCACATTTTTTTCGTTAGTCAGCAGTAGTGTAGGTTAGGGCCCATTCACAAATTACATAACGCTTTAGGGGGTGGGAGGGTACCTATCAGAGCGTTACGGCTCATACAAATTTCAGAACCCGTTCATACAAAAAACATTACATGGGGGTGGGTGGGGGTTGGAAATGGTCAATTTTTGCGTTATGTAATTTGTGAATGAACCCTTAACCAATATCCTACAAGATTCCAGTTCGAAAAATGTTACACTTGCCAAGCGGGGTGGCCCAGGGCGGCCCGCCTTTCCCAAGCGGCGAGGCCCGGATAATACATCTTAGGTAGGCTTGATTTCAAGACAAAATTTTCAAAACGACTTATCTGCTTTTGTAAACAAAGATTCAAACGACAATTTGACGAATCTGATACCTCTCCCACGCAAACCAACACCATCAACAGGTAGCGGAATCCTTCCCCTACCTATTGATGGTGTTGGTTTGCGTGGGTGAGCTATCAGATTCGTCAAATCGTCGTTTGAATCTTTGTTTACAAAAGCAGATAAGTCGTTTTGAAAATTTTGTCTTGATTTGTTCGTGGATGACAGGCTTACTCCCCCCCTGTGCCTTCTTTAAAAGAACGCGTCTGCTTGATATAAGGCGAAGGGAGGGGTAATGCCTTATTTAAATGAATGCATCTGCCCGGTATAAGGCGAAAGGAGTTGATAATGTCCTCTTTAAAAGAACGCGTCTGCCCGGTATAAGGCGAAGGCAGGAGTAACGTCTTCTATAAATGGACGCATCTGCCCGGTATAAGTCGAATATACTTAATAATGCCTTCTTTAAATGGATGTATTTGCCCGGTACAAGGGAAATTTTGAAAACTAGTTCTACATATTCTGGGAGGCCTTCCTTAGCGGGAAGATGCGAGGCTGCCAAGCAAGACTATGCTGAAGAAGGCTGGGTTCAACTTCTGAGCCGGTCTAGGAAATTTATCAAAATAATTTTTTTCGACTTTTTAGGTATAAAAGTTTCAACGTGTTAATCTCGTGTTAAACGAATGTAAAAAAAAATGGTAACATGGCTTAGAAACCTTGCAGGTAATAATTCTGGAAATGCTGAATGGACAAAGGCTATTATTATTAATATTCCGCGAAAAGGTACAAACCGTCAAATGTTATTCCGCGAAATGTTCAACCGCGAAAAGGAATTCCGCGAAATAGATTTCGGTGAAATGTTATGCAATCCTGTGGAAGTGCTTAATGAACACTAAGCTGCGATGCGACAATGTCCCAGTGGGGGATGTAATACCAATGAAGAAGAAGAAGATGGACCTCTCGTGTTCTTGAAGAGTGTTAAGGATAATCTGCAGGATTTTTTTTAATAAAGCCTGTCCACGTTAAATCTTGGACACCCCTCATCCAATGCGACTTTTGAAAATTTTCTCTAGCCACTGAGGCGATAAATTTACATGACAGCCGAATCTCTTCGCTTTAGGTGCTGCTTTCAGCATGTTTTGGGCCCATTCACAAATTACATAACGCAATAGGGGTGGGAGGGTATCTGTCTGAGCGTTACGGCCTATACAAATTTTTAATCCCTTCCATAAAAAAAACGTTACGATGGGGTGGGTGGGGGTTGAAAATGGTCAATTTAAGCGTTATGTAATTTGTGAATGAACCCTTTAGCTTTCTCTCGAATTGATAAAAGGGGAAAAATCAATTGGACATTGTTCAAGTGTCCGAAATTTAACGTGGACAGGCTTTACGTTGTATTAACGGAATAGATCTCCAATCAATTCTTGTGATAGCTAGTGGAGGGCTGGTTTTGCCTTCACGAACATTAAGTTTACGTAAAATCTGTATGTTCGCCCCAAAGATGAACTCTTCATAGGAAAAATGGGATTTACAGGATTATAGACTAATCGGTTCAGTTTAACGAATTGTGATGATGTCTGTGTGTGCCTGTTTGTATGTACGTGTTTGCACAAAACACGTATTAAATTATCATCAATTTTTAAGCACTTTCCCTAACTAATTTGTTCGCAAAAAAAAATGTATTCAACGGCGAAACTTGTTATAAATATAAATGAATGCGAATTATAGAATATATTTACCTGATTTTATCTTTCTAATACATTTTTTTTAAATATGTAAAGCATGTGAAAAGCATCAATACCGATAGGTGGATTAATCGGGCGTTTTATTATTTATATTAGCCCAATAACCAATGAAAACACCATGATATCAAAGAAGGAACATATTGAGATACACAGCTATCGAAATAAACTCTGGAGAGAAGGAAAAATTTGCGTGATCTGAACATTATCCACTTCCCCCACAGTGCACTGCAGTGTTTGATTCCAGGGGTAAGTGTAAAATCTTTAAACTCTCGCGTGATTTTTGAAAACGTCGTAAGTCGAAAAGAGAGGCTCTCTTTGTTTACTTCTCTTTCGGTTATTGAAGCTATACTAACATTTACATCGGATTTTTTCACCGAGATCTGAAGAAAATAGCTTTGTCTAGCGTGCTGAGGTGGAAATGTTGTAATACAGTGAACGTTCGCTAATTGGGTTTTATCTAGTTGGGGCGCTTTTTAGTTGGAGGTTCGTTAATTGGGGCGAAACCCAATTAAAAAGCAGCTAAACGTCAGAATATTTTTCGAATCGATATTTTCTGGCGCGTAAAATTTTCCTTTGTTCAATACAAAAAGAAAACAACATTGACGCTTGTCAAAATGCCCCAATTAGCGAACGGCATTCGCTAGTTGGGGTGAGGTCGTGCCCCAATTAGCGAACGATCACTGTAAATGCAAAACTGGCTTCACAGAGAACAGACGTTCATCTTCATTCGCGTGTTTGTGTAAAAGTTTGTACTGGTCATTTTAAAGTATGTCGTTATGCCTCCGTTGCGCGGTGCTAGTGTGCTGATGAATACGATTAAAATTTGCCGTGTACATTGTTCATGTAGTGTATGCCAACGCCATCACTTAGTGAGATTGAGTTTTTATGTCGGGCAGCCTGCGTTGGCGGCGCTGAGGTACGATTTAAATCTTTACACACATTTTTAACAAAATTTTGTTCGAGCATCCATGTCTGTTCTCTGTGCTGGCTTCGATATTAGTGAAAGAGAGCGTGATATAAGAGACTCTCTCATTTGGACATAGGGGAACTGTACCGGATTTGGCCATGTTCCTAATTTGGCCAATTTTGCGAATAACTATAAAAATAAAGCAATTCGCGAGGGTTTTATTAGTTCCAACAAGAGATATATCTCTCACGCTTCTACGCTACTTTTAACTAATCGATTATTTTGGATAAATGTGTATTTTTCAGGGTTGGCCAAATTAGGCACTAAGGTGGCCAAAGCCGGTGCACTTCCCCTACGACGTTTTCAAAAATCATGCTAGAATTATTTGCTTTCATGGTACAAACCACTACAAATTGAATGTGATTACTTTCATTGTATTGCTATGGTCTCCTGCGAATCAAATTCACCGAAAAAAGGGAAAATGTGTGCAAATAAGAATTGATTTTATCAATGCAAAAATCAACTTTGCGCGAAGCCTAAAATGACAATTTATTCGTGTACTGTGTTAGCGTATGTATTATAAAAATTTTAACGTAGTGTTGTGTAAGCATCAAAGTTTATTCTTGCACAATGTTATGGTGATTCATTTGATTTCTGATGGTGGTCATTTGATTTCTTTGAACTGGGCAGGATAACCTGAGCTTGATTTGAAACAAGCATTGCGCTTCTACTTGATTGTAGATCTGACGACCTGAACTTAAGAACGTTTTGGATGGCCTTCAGTAAATTGAAATCCAGAAAGATTGGTATACCATTTCTTGGCAGGTTTCCGATGATCTGTTGGGGAGGGGTTTTGATAGCTGCCGAAACATTTTGGAGGCCGTTATTACGTAGGTATTAGGGTCTGTTCACAAATTACGTAACGCTTTTGGGGGGAGGGGGAAGGTCCAACTTGCGTTATACTTTGTTACACCAAAAGATGGGGGAGGGAGTGGGTACTACCAAATGTTACGCATAACGCGAATGAAAATTTATTTCAAACGTTTTTATTGGTATTGTATTTCATGATTAAATCTTCCAAACCAAAGCCAAAGTTAATAGAGGCAACCCAGAGAGTTTTAATATAAAGCAATTGCATTTTCAATTCAGTTCAACACAGTTCAATTTATTTGATATGCCCAAAAACTAATTGCATGGTCATGGTCGCAAATTGCATTTCTACTAGCTGCATTCTTAATATTCTTGGTTTTTGATCATGTGGCATTCCTATTATAACAGTGTTAAAAAAATACCAAAACCCATATGCTTTAGACAGGGAAAAAATCTGCCTTTAAAATTTTCATAGTTACGCGTTATACGGGGGAGGGAGGGGGAACCAACAATGTTACTTTTTGTTACGAGGGGGAGGGAGGGGGTCAAAAACTCGGATTTTTGCGCTACGTTATTTGTGAACAGACCCTTACGAGCTGAACTTCAGAACATTTCGCGCAGTTAGAATGCCATTATGGCGCACGTAGAAAAATTTCCAATGAGTCATATGATTTCTTTGAACAGGGCAGGATGACATGAGCTTGACTTGAAACAAGCATTGCGCTCCTACTTGATTGTAGATTTGACGACCTTTGGATAGCCTTCAGTGTATAGAAATGCTGAAAGATCAGTACAACGTTTCTCGGCTGGTATCCAAGGATCTGTTGGGAAGGGTTTCGATAGATGTCGAACATATTTTGGAAGCCGTTGTTTCGCGCATTCTAGAATGTCATTATAGAGCACGCAGAAAAATTGACTATAAGTCATTTGATTGCTTTGAACTGGGCAGGATTACCTAAGCATAATATAAAAAAGCATTGCACGTCTACTTGATTGGGCAGCAGGGACTATGTCCAAGGGCTTGACGATCCCTCCCCAGGCAACCAGGCCATCTGCGAGTTGTGGGGCTTGCCTAGGATGCGGTGGGGTTTGACAGTGGGCCCTATTAAATTCCTATAAAAAGCTGCATGTATACGCAAGTAGGTCCCACCAAGGCGACCGTGTGCCGCACAAAGTGCACAAGCAACTCCTGGTGTCAGGTGGGACATAAAACAGACCGGACGGAACGGCCCTCCGACGAGACAGGAGGTTTGGCAGGCCCAATCAGCCGCCTGTAAAACCAATAATTACGAAGAATATAAGAGATAAAACGACTCGATATAATCGACAAAGACCTAGGCGACGAATAAAGGATCACGATTGGAAGCTTGGAACATGGAACTGCAAGTCGCTAGGTTTCGCAGGTTGCGACAGGATGATCTACGATGAATTACATCCCCGCAACTTCAACGTCGGGGCGCTGCAGGAGATTTGCTGGACAGGACAGAAAGTGTGGAAAAGCGGGCATCGAGCGGCTACCTTCTACCAAAGCTGTGGCACCACCAACGAGCTGGGAACCGGCTTCATAGTGCTGGGTAAGATGCGCCAACGCGTGATTGAGTGGCAGCCAATCAACGCAAGGATGTGCAAGCTGAGGATAAAAGGCCGTTTCTTCAACTATAGCATCATCAATGTGCACTGCCCACACGAAGGGAGACCCGACGACGAGAAAGAAGCGTTCTACGCACAACTGGAGCAGACATACGATGGATGCCCACTGCGGGACGTCAAAATCATCATCGGTGACATGAACTCACAGGTAGGAAGGGAGGAAATGTATATACCGGTCATCGGACCGGATAGTCTGCACACCGTATCGAATGATAACGGCCAACTATGCATAAATTTCGCATCCTCCCGCGGAATGGTAGTTCGAACCACCTTCTTTCCCCGCAAAAATATCCACAAGGCCACATAAAGATCACCTAACCAAGAAACAGAAAACCAAATCAACCACGTTCTAATCGACGGTAAATTCTTCTCCGACATCACGAACGTTCGCACTTACCGCAGATATTGAATCCGACCACTACCTCGTTGCAGTATGTCTGCGCTCAAAACTCTCGACGGTGATCAACACGCGTCGAAGTCGGACGCCGCTGTTAACATTGGGCGGCTACAAGACGGTAGACTAGCCCAAGACTACGCGCAGCAGCTAGAAGTGACACTCCTAACGGAAGAACAGCTAGGCGCAGCGTCTCTTGAAGAGGGCTGGAGAGATATTCGATCCGCCATTGGTAGCACCGCAAGCGCTGCACTTGGCACGGTGCCCCCGGATCAGAGAAATGACTGGTATGACACGGAATGTGAGCAGTTAGTAGAAGAGAAGAATGCAGCATGGGCGAGATTGCTGCAACACCGCACGAAGGCGAACGAGGCACGATATAAACAGGCGCGGAACAGACAAAACTCGATTTTCCGAAAGAAAAAGCGCCAGCAGGAAGATCAAGACCGTGAAGAAACGGATCAACTGTACCGCGCTTATAACACACGATAGTTCTATGAGAAGTTAAACCATTCACGTAAGGGCCACGTGCCACAGCCTGATATGTGCAAGGACATAAACGGGAACCTTCTTACGAACGAGCGTGAAATGATCCAAAGGTGGTGGCAGCACTACGAAGTACACCTGAATGGCGATGTGGCAGACGAAGATGGCGGTATGGTGATGGACCTGGGGGAACGCGCGCAGGACATAATTCTACCGGCTCCGGAACTCCAGGAAATCCAGGAGAAGATTGGCCGATTGAAGAACAACAAAGCTCCTGGGGTTGACCAACTACCAGGAGAGCTGTTTAAACACGGTGGTGAGGCACTGGCTAGAGCGCTGCACTGGGTCATTACCAAGATTTGGGAGGAGGAAGTTTTGCCGCAGGAGTGGATGGAAGGTGTCGTGTAAGCCGATAAGCTGGATTGTAGCAACTACCGCGCAATCACATTGCTGAACGCCGCCTACAAGGTACTCTCCTAAATTTTATGCCGTCGACTAGCACCAATTGCAAGGGAGTTCGTGGGGCAGTACCAGGCGGGTTTTATGGGCGAACGCTCCACCACGGACCAGGTGTTCGCCATTCGCCAAGTACTGCAGAAATGCCGCGAATACAACGTGCCCACACATCAGCTATTCATCGACTTCAAAGCCGCTTATGATACAATCTATCGGGACCAGCTATGGCAGCTAATGCACGAAAACGGATTTCCGGATAAACTGACACGGTTGATCAAAGCGACGACAGATCGGGTGATGTAAGTAGTTCAAGTTTCAGGGGCATTCTCGAGTCCCTTCGGAACCCGCAGAGGGTTACGGCAAGGTGATTGTCTTTCGTGTCTGCTATTCAACAGCGCTTTGGAAGGGCGTATTACCCCTTTATATTAGCAGGGATTAACACGAGTGGTACAATTTTCAATAAGTCCGTCCAGCTATTTGGTTTCGCCGACGACATAGATATTATGGCACGTAACTTTGAGAAGATGGAGGAAGCCTACATCAGACTGAAAAGGGAAGTCAAGCGGATCGGACTAGTCATCAACACGTCGAAGACGAAGTACATGATAGGAAGAGGTTCAAGAGAAGACAATGAGAGCCACCCACCGCGAGTTGGCATCGGTGGTGACGAAATCGAGGTGGTAGAAGAATTTGTGTACTTGGGCTCACTGGTGACTGCCGACTCCGCAAGACGCTCCGATCGAATAGAGTTCACCGCCGTACCAAACTGACAATCAACAAAACGCCCATTAGACCGGTAGTCCTCTACGGACACGAGACCTGGACGATGCTCGTGGAGGACCAACGCGCACTCGGAGTTTTCGAAAGGAAAGTGCTGCGTACCATCTATGGTGGGGTGCCACGAGTTGCATCAGCTGTCGGGAGAACCATCCATCGTTCACACCGCGAAAATCGGACGACTGCGGTGGGCCGGGCACGTAGCCAGAATGTCGGACAATAACCCGGTGAAAATGGTTCTCGACAACGATCTGATAGGCATAAGAAGGCAAGGCGCGCAGCAAGCTAGGTGGTAAAATTAGGTGGAGGACGATTTATGGACCCTCCACAGACTGCGGGTCAGGGATTTCACTTGATTTCCGTAAAAAGAGGGACTACAGTAGCCGTTCGATAACTGCAAAATGTTTACTTTTCAGTTAACGAATGCCGTTCGATAACTGCAACGCATTCTAGACGTCAAACGGTTGTTAATCGACGTCAGATGCAATAAAAGTGTATCTAAATGTGCAGCGCAATGCAGCTATCATTGAGTTTGATATCAGTTTGAAGTTTAGCGGTCCGATAACTGCAAAACTGTTGCAACTATCGAATTGCAGTTAAAAAGTATTGCAGTTAAATGACTTACAGCTATCGAACGTCTACTGTACTAAACATGTTAGTCCCACTTTCAACGGAATATGAAAAAAAAAATTCCTTTAGGAGAAAGAGACGGCTTACTTACTCACTGATTAGATGAAAGTTATACAGGGTGCGGCAGAAAATAATGCGAAAATGTTTAAACTTCAATATTGGATTAATTCGAGTAGCTACTGACTAATTTTTCTTGAAAGTAAATTTGTTTATGTTTACTTTCAAATGCCGCACCAAGAGATTGTAATTGTTGTATTGCAAATTTATAAAAATGTACCTCAAAAAGTGATTACTAGTTTGTTGCTCGCCCTGAAGACGCCGAATGAGATTGCTATGGTGGTAGGAGTATCTTGGCCACAGTTTATCGTCTTAAAATGTCTCTGCATGATGTGTCTAAGCTGCGGAAGTCGTGAAGTGGATGTGCGTGCCACGTGGACCACGAATGCTAAACGTGATCAAATCGGCTCGTGAAAACGTTGCTCGCAACCTGGTGCGATCCATCAGAAAACTTGCCAAGGAAGTCAAAATTTCTGAGAAATCCATGCGAAAACCATCAAAGAAGACTTGCATGTACCTTCCAAAGCTTGAGTGAAACGCCACTTGATTAAGGACCGGGTATATGAACTACGAGTGACTCGTTCAAAAATATTGCTTTCTTTGTTGAAGATGGATAAAATTATAATCCTGTTTTCCGACGCGAAAGCCTTTCATGCTGACGCCAAAGGCCACACGGACCGATTCATTCCACCGTAAAAAAATGCGAATCTTCTGGAGAAAGTGTAGTTTAAATTCCAAACCAATCCAGCTGGTGTCATGATGTTTAGCTTGGGGGCGTCCAATGGTTTGAAACTGCCGCATGTTTTCATTGATGTTGGGGTTAAAATCAATACCGAATTTGTTTATCGGTATTTTAAAGGACCAAGTGCCTCCCTGGGGGAAGACCAATTTCTCCGAGGATCAAAACGTTATCCTACAACATGATGGAGCGCCGTGTCACACGTCCAACAATGAATGGCTGAAGAACAACATGATATTTTGGTCGAAAGATTTGTGGCCCCCTAGCAGACCGGATCTTGATCCGTTGGGCTATACGATTGGGGCGTATGTTGAAGCACGAGCCTGCAAATCATCTCACCCTTGTCTGAAGACCCAATCGTCAGCCATAACATGCACATGGCAGTCGATGTTTGAGGACTAGGTTCGAGAGGCGTGTTCTAACTCCGGCGTCGTCTTGATGATATTAACAATAAAAATAAAGCACACATTAAGTAAATTTGTTTCAAAGGACCTTATAATAATAACTGAACTCGAAAATGTTGAGATTATTGCTTGGAGCAGTTCAAAAGAAATTTAAAAGAAATAGAACCAATTTTCGGATTTATTTACCGCCGCACCCTGTAGTGTAGAACTCGTCGTTCACGGGGAGGTGTGTTTTGTTTTATCCCCCCAATATGTATTATAACGCGAATTTAGGTTACCACCAAAGCGGAAATACAACATTGCTTCATTTTTCAGCTAATGTCATCACCACGCTGCGGCGTTGTGGACCAGATGCCGCACGATCAATCGATGCGACACCGACGGTACGTGATCGGGTCCGAGAGTTGGAGAAAGCGGAAAATAACCTATTTGTAAGTAGACTAAACGAATGTCGATTGCTTAACTGCGAAATATAACACTCAGGAACCCTAGATTCAAACAGTTCAAACATGTTAACAATGTTTTTTCAGAACAGGGAACAAGTAACTTCCACATTCGATCAGCATTCTAAGTCAGAGCTCCCAGTACCAATTCTTCAGAGGAGTCACACCTGCAACTGCAGGCTTTAAATAGCTACAGGCTCATATTATGCGTTAAATGTAGGTTCAGCCATAAGCATGCTCTGTTACTGCTTATCGTGTTTTTTTTTTCAAATGTGAGCTTTGGTCGGATGACCTTCTATATACGATATGGCTGACAAGTTTACTTTTCCCAGTATTGCTTACTGCTTTTCACAACCATTAAATTGTTTATTTGGAGACTACTACAACCAGTGCCGACTAAGTATCGAATGAACTATTCCGCTCCTTATAATCAAAATAATATCAAAAATGACAAATTTGGCAAATTTTTCGGATGGCAATGCTTAACCCTTTCAGGACCAAATTTTCCAAGCGGCGTTACCCAATAAATTTGATATATTCCATTTATTTTCGTGATTAATAATGGAGAAATAATAAAACAAGTTGAAAAAAAAAATTTTTGGGGTGTGCTGACCATCCAAACTGTCCTTGAGTTCAGAACTTGCGATCGACAGCCACAACACAAGCTTTTTTTTGTCATTCCAAGCTTAGATATGCATTCAACCATATCCATAACATATTCCTGGAGATCAAGGGACATAATCAGATGGTTTTAGGATATCCTAGGTCATCCAAACCGTCCTTGAGGCCACAACTTGCGATCGAAGCCACGACACTTGCTTTTTTCGTCAAATTCAACCATATCCATAACATATTCTTGAAGATCAAGAGACATAGTGAAATGACTTTGGGATATCCTGAGTCATCCGAACTAACCTTGAGTCCAGAACTTGCGATATACAGCCACGAAACAAGCTTGTATATGTATTCA
Organism: Armigeres subalbatus; assembly: GCF_024139115.2. Lineage (NCBI taxonomy): Eukaryota > Metazoa > Arthropoda > Insecta > Diptera > Culicidae > Armigeres > Armigeres subalbatus. The sequence continues at coordinate 90,801,840 of NC_085139.1, forward strand.
ACCATGTCCATAACATATTCCTGAAGATCAAGAGCCATAGTGAGATGGTTTTGGGATATCCTGGGTCATCCAAACCGTCCTTGAGTCCAGAGCTTGCGAACTATAGACACGACACTTGGTTTTTTCTTCACTCCAAGCTTGAATATGCATTCAACCGTGTCCAGACTGGCCCAGCTTAGTATGGGGAGAAAAAAATATTGTCGAATTCCACGGGGCACCCCCCAGGAATGTGTCTTTTGGTGAGAAAATCAATCTCTGAAAATTTCAGCTCAATCGCTTGCACGATGATTAAATGAACTTTTATATACTTTTCAGCTGACTCGATTCGATCAATAATCCGATCAATAAATTAAAAAGTACACAAATAAGCCCCTAATAAATCAGCCGAAAACTAGGTAAATGAAAGTTCATTTAATCATCCTACAATGTTCTGTGGAATTGTTCTGTAACATACCAACCGCCGTTCCTATATATTTTGACTGAAATCCCCATACAAACTTCAAATCAAATGCGCCAGCTTATGCAACAAGTGATTGAGCAGAAATTTTCAGAGATTGATTTTCTCACCAAAAGACACAATCCTGGGGGGTGCCCCGTGGAATTCGACAACTTTTAGTTTCCTGGGCCAGTGTAGTATCCATAACATATTTTTGGACATCAAAAGACATGGTCGGATGGTTTCGGGATATCCTGGGCCAGCTAAAGCGCCCTTAAGCTCAGAACTTGCGATCTACAACAATTTTAATAATCACATACATATAGCAGCGTTGGGAAAATATTTCTTAGCAACTGTAGATCTCTAGTTGAAAGTATAGTTTAGATGAGCTAGAAAATCCAAAACTGTATAACGATGTTTGTAGAATTCCAGGAGATGCAATGCATATAGTTGAATACGCATCAAAAGCTTGAGTAGTGCAAAAAGCCATGGCTACAACTGTTGACTGCATCTCAAGGATAGTTTGGATAACTTAGAACATTTATACTAGACCTCTTCATGTTTTCAAAAAGTATCGAAAATTCAACCGGTCTGCCCATAATAACAATTCTTATGCTAAAATAAGTCTCCTGTCAAATTTTCAGCTAATTTGGATGAAATTTCGAGGTGGCTCAAGTTGATTTAGTGTTTTGGGCTATTTTCAATTTTGTAAAAAATCTAACAAGAGATATTACCGGCGAAACCTATCGCAACAATCTCTATACGGGAGATTTCGGTGTGCTCTACAAGTCTTGTGAACATTGCGATTCGTCCCGTTCACGTTTTGATCATGTTAAAGTGATTTTCGAGCTTTTAAGTGCATAAAAACACTGTTTCCCCCAAAAGTCGTTGTTCTACAAAATTCTTGAATTTATGACAAATGATTGCTAATTTATTATATTATTATTCCTCTTTTTTCCCTGAAAATTTGAGTAATATATTTGTCGATGTGCGATTTACCGTTAAATTCTTAAAAATCAGAAGCTGAACATTTGTCATAAATTTGCACGCTGAGATTTCTTCAAACAAGTTGTTCAAACAAAGAAGCTTCGATTTCACTTGTTACTACGATGCATTCAATGTTAAAAGCATGCAGACATATGGTGAAATTATCAAAATTTGGAAGTCGTTTGTTGTAAGCATCAAATATCATATGATTTGATTTATGTTTTGTTCGAACCACTTTTTTGAAGAAATCGTAACGTGCAAATTTGTGACAAATGTTCAGCTTCTGATTTTTAAGAATTTAACGGTAAATCATACATCGACAATTATATTACTCAAATTTTCAGGGAAAAAATAGGAATAATAATATAATAAATTAGCAATCATTTGTCATAAATTCAAGAATTTTGTAGAACAACGACTTTTGGGGGAAACAGTATTTTTATGCACTTAAAAGCTTGAAAATCACTTTTACATGGACAAAACGTGAACGGAACGAATAGCAATGTTCGCAAGATTTGTAGAGCACACCAAAAGCTTCCGTATAGAGGTTGTCGCGATAGTTTTCGACGTTTATATTTCTTGTTGGATTTTTTCCAAAATTGAAAATAGCCCCAAAACACTAAATTGACTTGAGCCACCTCGAAATTTTATCCGAATTAGCTGAAAATTTGACAGGAGACTTATTTTAGCATAAGAATTGTGATTCTGGGCTGACCGGTTAAATTTTCGATACTTTTTGAAAACATGAAGAGGTCTAATTTATACTATCTGCCGATCCATTTTATACTCCCAGGAGATGTATAAAAATATTGTGTAAAGAAAAAAACACAAACACAAACACAAGAACAGTTTGGATTACTCATAATATATCAGATCAATCTATCGGTTTTGTCTTCTTCCAATAGATGTGATGAACAGAGTTGAATGTAAATCAAGAAATTGAATGGCAATATACGCTATTTTGCAAGCTTAAGAACGTAGATTCTGTGCTACAAGACAGTTTGGATAATAAGAATTTTCCAAGTATCGCATTTTTTAGCCGGGAAATCTCCTAGGAGCTGTAATGGATATAACTGAATGCACTTATTTTAGCTGTAGATCTCAAGTCCCGATCTCAAGAACAGTTTGGGTGACTCAAAATATGTCAAAACTATCTTAGGATATCTTTTGTCCTCCCAGGGGCTGTAATGGATACAACTGAATGCATATTGAAGCTTTGAGGATAGTTTGTTGTATATCACGATAACTCTACGGATACGTTAGAATAAAAATCTTATTTTAAAACAAGTCCATTCGCTTCAAATATACCTAATATTTTCCCTTTCCTAACTTCACCGTGTTCAGGACGATCTAGGTTTTAGGCCTTAGTTAGCCCTGTCTGATATATTTCCCTGATAGGGGAGCTAGTTTCAAGCAATTTTGCTGAAGACAGTGTGCACTTTTATCCATCGTGCGATTTTATACATCCATTTTTCTTTTGGGGTCATATATGACCCCGTGGGCCTAAATGGGTTAAATAAACTATACTTATAATGCTGTTCGGAGGATGGCTTTCTCAGTCTGAAGTATCAAAACGATGGTTTAGTTACTTGCCCGACGTTTCGGCCGATGGGTTGTGGCCTTTTTCAAGGGTCGCTAAAACATGTAATTACATTTAACATATAACATGAATACATATAACATAAAACATAAATGTTGAACTCACTATAGTCTATCGTCTATCGTAAATTATTGTTAACCACGTTCGATCAGTGGTAGATAGGGTGCTTTTCATGCTTGCCTGAATATTGAGTTAATTTGTGATTACAATTTGAAATGTGTGGTAAATTATGTAACTTACTATTTGTAATTTTTTTGAAAAAATGGTTTAAAAACTGCGTTTGTTTGTTAACATACAACAACTGTAACTGCTATTTCAAAATGGTAGGCACATTAATAATGGGTAATGGTCATCGTTGATGGCTGTGTGTCGTGATCATTATTTTGGGTAATTTGATCATGGTTGCATGCAACATTTGGCATATTGATATTGTTAGGATGTGTGAGTGTTCTTCTTAATGTCGACTTTTGTATAGTGTGCAACAGACCAGCGTAAGTGGTACTAAGACCTTGCACATCTGTACGATGGTTAACAGTATTGGTGTTGTAGGAAATATGACACATTTCTAATACGGGGAGAGATGATGATCTGTTGGTCTTATCTAGAATTTTGGGATGTGTTAGGTTGAACGTATGTTTTTCTTCAATGACATGTTTCATAAGAGCTGTTTTGGCACTCGATACTAAATCTTCTTCTGTATGTGTGTTGCTGTTTTGGACTGATTTTAAGTGTTCGTTTATATTGCTTTTGTGTCCACTAATACGTGTTTTGAGCTGATTTCTCGTCATACCAATGTATGTTTTTTGGCAGTCTTCGCATGATAGACTGTAAATAACATTGCATTGGTCGAGAACATCAACGGAATCTTTGACTGGTCGTAGGATGTTTTGGGTTTTACAAAGTGTTTTGTAAGCGATTTTAACATTTTTATAATCATTTTTCAGGATGCTGGCTATGGTTGGACTAAGGTGTGCGATGTATGGAATGCTTCTATATTCTAGACGGGTTGCTGTTGGCTGCAGAATGTTGTTTTGCTGAGGGATGGTGGGTGGTATGTTGGTTGGAGATTCCAGTTGCGGTGTTGTGTCGGTGGTGTCATCTGTGTGGCTATGGTTATGCTGTCGATTATAAGGTTGTAGGTTGACCATGGTAGATTTGACTCGGTTGATAAGTCTATTGATAAGGGCAGATGGATAGTTGTTCTGGCGTAGTTGTTGGAAGATGGTGTTGGAACCTTTTTGTGTCGATGGATCTGTTGTTAGGGTCATAACTCTCTTCGCGAAATTTTCTGCAACGTTGATCTTCATTGTGATGGGATGAAACGAGTGGTAATTGAGGAATCTTCCAGACGAGATGGGCTTTGCATACCAACGGGTGGATATGGTTTGGTCGTTGTTTCGTATTACATACATTGGTATGACGAGAAATCAGCTCAAAACACGTATTAGTGGACACAAAAGCAATATAAACGAACACTTAAAATCAGTCCAAAACAGCAACACACATACAGAAGAAGATTTAGTATCGAGTGCCAAAACAGCTCTTATGAAACATGTCATTGAAGAAAAACATACGTTCAACCTAACACATCTCAAAATTCTAGATAAGACCAACAGATCATCATCTCTCCCCGTATTAGAAATGTGTCATATTTCCTACAACACCAATACTGTTAACCATCGTACAGATGTGCAAGGTCTTAGTACCACTTACGCTGGTCTGTTGCACACTATACAAAAGTCGACATTAAGAAGAACACTCACACATCCTAACAATATCAATATGCCAAATGTTGCATGCAACCATGATCAAATTACCCAAAATAATGATCACGACACACAGCCATCAACGATGACCATTACCCATTATTAATGTGCCTACCATTTTGAAATAGCAGTTACAGTTGTTGTATGTTAACAAACAAACGCAGTTTTTAAACCATTTTTTCAAAAATTACAAATAGTAAGTCACATAATTTACCACACATTTCAAATTGTAATCACAAATTAACTCAACATTCAGGCAAGCATGAAAAGCACCCTATCTACCACTGATCGAACGTGGTTAACAATAATTTACGATAGACGATAGACTATAGTGAGTTCAACATTTATGTTTTATGTTATATGTATTCATGTTATATGTTAAATGTAATTACATGTTTTAGCGACCCTTGAAAAAGGCCACAACCCATCGGCCGAAACGTCGGGCAAGTAACTAAACCATCGTTTTGATACTTCAGACTGAGAAAGCCATCCTCCGAACAGCACATCCCATCCAGTCGAAAAACACCCTTTCTATACTTATAATGATGTCCATAGTAGAATGGACAATTCAATCGAATGCGGTTCCTTTCATGTGCGAACATTTCATCCAACCGACAGTCTAAAAAATAAAGGCATTCAACTTCCAACATAATTCAACACAATTCAAAACACACCCAGACTTTCACTGTGTATAATTGAAATTATCGAAGAGCACGAGTTTACGTACGGTTTTTCACAAATATTTCACCGCTCCCTTCGAAGAAAAAAAAACAAAATTTTATCGACAATATCAACATCGAAAGTGAACAACGTGTATGACTAAAGAGCAACTTGAGGTGAGCGACAGGTGCAATTAATTTGCTGCACCTCCAATTTTCGGTGCCTTGAGCTTGTAGGGTAGTTGCGAACGCCGCAAGTATCAACCACAATGCTGTGCTGTAGGGAGGTGAAAGTCGTGAACTCAAATTTATCGATCCCATAAAACCGAGATGGGCACACGATCAATTGACCTTTCGCGATTTCGTACATTGTTGCGACAAAAGCAATGAATTTATTGCTGTTAATTAACAATAATTATTTAACCCTTTTCATTGTTTTTAATGAAGTATTGCCAATTGGAGCAGCAAAGTAGGTGAGGATGCGGTCGCCAAGTTTATGCAGCGGGCCTTCAACGAGTGGGCCAAATACAGCAACCTAAAGTTTGTTAGAGTGTACGACCCCTCGGCGGACATCATAGTTGGCTTTGGCAGTGGGCACCATGGTGATAAGTATGTCTGTTTCCTCTATTTGCCAATGATACAGTTACTAATGAAGATCCTTAGCTATCCATTCGATGGCCCGGGAAACATTCTGGCCCATGCCTTCTACCCATACGAAATGCAGTCCTATGGAGGTGACATTCATTTTGATGAGGACGAAAATTGGAAGGAGAACTCTACACACCTTTCCGACGGAGTGGATTTCTATTCTGTTGCAATTCACGAGTTAGGTCATTCGTTGGGCTTAGCTCACTCTCCGGTGTACTCTTCGCTTATGTTTCCCTATTACAAAGGTATTACACAAGGAACCTTAGACTACGATGACATCCTGGCAGTATACAAGCTCTACAGTGAGTTTCCCAATAACGCGTTATCCCATACTAATCGACTTATGCAACATTGATGTTTCCCGCAGTCCAAAACCCTTACATCACAGACGAACCCTTCAACTATCCGACCGAGGCAACCATCGTCGAAGAAGAATACGACGAGCCCACAACGCCGGCAGTAACTCCAGAACCCGCTCCAAGGCTACCCGACTTCGTGACGGAACCTCTCAACCCCAATGACGTCCCAACGACATCCGCTTCGCCGTACGACATCCCGATCACCTACGTTGGTGACTACACAACCGTGGACGATCACCTGACGAGACACCACTACGAAGGTGTCACCCGGCCGGAGCTGCCGGAGTTCACGCAAATGCCCAACGTTTGCGCGGGTGGATTCGATGCGGTTGGTGTGCTGCGGGGTGAAGTTTTCATCTTCAAAGGGGCCTATTTGTGGCGATTGACGGAAAAGTATCGGATTCGGGATGGCTATCCCGTGCGAATATGGCAAGTGTTTCGGGGGTTTCCGAGAGAGGTGCAACGCATCGATGCCGTTTACGAGCGGGAGTTTGACAATGGAGTGGTGCTTTTTTCAGGTAGGTTTAAAGAAAAGTAAGAAGCGTTGTGACATCTTTAATTTTTAAACATCCTAAATAACTAATGGCTTTCATCTTGGATAGATTTGGATGAATGGATGATTTGTGACAGTTAACTGATTTGCTGTTGACAGAACGAAACTGTTTTTTTATACGTCGAAAAGGGTAGTCGTAAAATTGCTTCAAATGAAGAAGTCGCTCAGAAGACTGTTTACTATTATGTAGACCTGTGCCCCTCCGCCGCCCATGATTTTCTCACGCCGCCACTGCCATCAAAAATGAAATGGCGCGCCACTGCTTGGAATTTTTTTCACACCTCCGAATTTTTTTTTGCCACACCTATGGCTGTTGGAGGACTATTAAGCCAGTTTCGTACATTTTGTTGAGCATTTTTACTAGTGAGTTCATCCTATCGGAAACATATATTTTCAGTCAAGTTTATTTTACATTTATCTTCTTCCAAGTATGCTGAAGTTATTAGATGGCGACTACCCACAACTGTAACTAGCATTGAGCTGATTTTGCTGTACAAGTATTCTCAGGCAAACATAAAAATATTTTTTCTAAGGCTGCGTCTCATTTTCCGAATAAAACTCGAAATAAGTGACACCTGAACAGTTCCTGAAGTTTACTTTTGACCGACATAGAATTGTTTTTGACAGATCAGTTTCACTAAAAAGCACTTGCGGTTCCAATGACCGGGTGATTTTCTTTAAGTTTTAAAATTTATTTTCATTTAAAAACAAAAAAAGAGAAGCAGCACAAGAAATTCATTGTTTTTCAAGCAACTCATAGATTTTCTATGGAGTTTTTGGTCTGTAATTATTTCAGAATTTTATTTCAAATTCAATTAATAAAATTTTCATGAAAAATACTTACGAACTTACGGACGAACTTCATGAGGAGCTTCAAAAAGAATTCCTAAAGAAACTTCCAAAGAAATTGGAACTTTTGTAAGATTTTCGGGACGATTTCTTGAAAGACGTTTCGGAAAAAATCTTGAAGAAGCTTCCCGAAGAATGCCTGGAGGAACACACCAAATAATTTCCGATGGGACCATCGGAAAAATTTTTGGACAAACTTCTGGGGAAATTCCTGGAGCAACTTTCAAAGCAAACGACGAAGGAGTTTCCGGACGAACTTCCGGTGGAAACTCTGGGGGATCTTGTGGAGGAATTCCTGACAGAACGTTAAGAGAAATTCCTGAAGAAGCGGTCAGAGAAATTCCTGAAGGAACTTTCGAAGAAATTCCTGAAGAAACTTCCGAAAAAATAATTTTAAAAACTTCCTGAAGAAGTCGTAAAGAAACTTTCGCAGAAATTATTGACGCAGTTTCGGAGGAATTCCTGGAGGAATTTTGATGGAACTTTTGTAGGAATCCCGGGAAGAATTCTTGCAGGACGATTCTTGAAGAAGCTTCCCGAAGAATGCATGGAGGAACATCCCAACTATTTTCTGGTGGAAGCGTCGGAAAAAAATCTGGAAGAACTTCTGGAGAAATTCCTGGAGCAACTTCTAAGTGAAATGATAGAGGAATTTACTGACGAATTGCTGGAGGACCTTCCGGAGGAACTTCTGGAGGAACTCCTGGCGCAACTTTAAAAGGAATTCCTGGAGAAGCTGCCAGAGGAATTCCTGAAGGAACTTTCGCAAAACTTCCCAATTAATTCCTAGTGAAAATTCGGAAAAAAATACTGAAGGAGCTTCCGGAGGAATTCTTGGAAGAACTTCCGGAGGCATTCTTGGAAGAACTACCGGAGGAATTCCTGGAGGAACTTCCGGAGGAATTCCTGGAGGAACTTCCGGAGGAATTCTTGGAGGAACTTCTGGAGGAACTTCTGGAGGAACTTCCAGAGAAATTCCTGGATGAATTCCCGACAAATTGCTGAATCTTCCAGATGAATTTCTGGGGAAAATTCCGAAAGAATTCCTGGAGGAGCTTCCTGAGGGATTCCTGGAGGAATTTCCGGAAGAAATCCTGGAGGAACTTCTGGAGGAATTCCTGGAGAAACTCCCGGAGTAATTCTTGAAGGAACTCACGAAGGAATTCCTGGATGAACTTCCGGAAGAATTCCTGGAGGGACTTCCGGAGGAATTCCTGGAGGAACTTCCATAGGAATTCCTGGAGGAACTTCCGTAGGAATTCCTGGAGGAACTTCCGTAGGAATTCCTGGAGGAACTTCCGTAGGAATTCCTGGAGGAACTTCCGTAGGAATTCCTGGAGGAACTTCCGTAGGAATTCCTGGAGGAACTTCCGTAGGAATTCCTGGAGGAACTTCCGTAGGAATTCCTGGAGGAACTTCCGTAGGAATTCCTGGAGGAACTTCCGTAGGAATTCCTGGAGGAACTTCCGTAGGAATTCCTGGAGGAACTTCCGGAGGAATTCCTGGAGGAACTGCCGGAGGAAATCCTGGAGGAACTTCCGTAGGAATTCCTGGAGGAACTTCCGGAGGAATTCCTGAAGGAACATCCGGAGGAATTCCTGGAGGAACTCCCGGAGTAATTCCTGGAGGAACTCACGAAGAATTTCCTGGAGGAACTTCCAGAAGAATTCCTGGAGGGACTTCCGGAGGAATTCCTGGAGGGACTTCCGGAGGAATTCCTGGAGGGACTTCCGGAGAATTTCTTTGAAAGACTTCCAGGGGAAATTCCTTGTGAGACTTTCCGGAGGAATTCCTGGAGGAACTTCCAGAGGAATTCCTGGAGGAACTTCCGTAGGAATTCCTGGAGGAACTTCCGTAGGAATTCCTGGAGGGACTTCCGTAGGTATTCCTGGAGGAACTTCCGTAGGAATTCCTGGAGGAACTTCCGTAGGAATTCCTGGAGGAACTTCCGTAGGAATTCCTGGAGGAACTTCCGTAGGAATTCCTGGAGGAACTTCCGTAGGAATTCCTGGAGGAACTTCCGTAGGAATTCCTGGAGGAACTTCCGTAGGAATTCCTGGAAGAACTTCCGTAGGAATTCCTGGAAGAACTTCCGTAGGAATTCCTGGAGGAACTTCCGGGGAAATTCCTGGAGGAACTTCCGGAGGAAATCCTGGAGGAACTTCCGGAGGAAATCCTGGAGGAACTTCCGGAGGAATTCCTGGAGGAACTTCCGGAGGAATTCCTGGAGGAACTTCCGGAGGAATTCCTGGAGGAACTTCCGGAGGAATTCCTGGAGGAACTTCCGGAGGAATTCCTGGAGGAACTTCCGGAGGAATTCCTGGAGGAACTTCCGGAGGAATTCCTGGAGGAACTTCCGGAGGAATTCCTGGAGGAACTTCCGGAGGAATTCCTGGAGGAACTTCCGGGAAATTCCTGGAGGAACTTCCGGAGGAATTCCTGGAGGAACTTCCGGAGGAATTCCTGGAGGAACTTCCGGAGGAATTCCTGGAGGAACTTCCGGGAAATTCCTGGAGGAACTTCCGGAGGAATTCCTGGAGGAACTTCCGGAGGAATTCCTGGAGGAACTTCCGGAGGAATTCCTGGAGGAACTTCCGGAGGAATTCCTGGAGGAACTTCCGGAGGAATTCCTGGAGGAACTTCCGGAGGAATTCCTGGAGGAACTTCCGGAGGAATTCCTGGAGGAACTTCCGGAGGAATTCCTGGAGGAACTTCCGGAGGAATTCCTGGAGGAACTTCCGGAGGAATTCCTGGAGGAACTTCCGGAGGAATTCCTGGAGGAACTTCCGGAGGAATTCCTGGAGGAACTTTCCCGAGGAATTCCTGGAGGAACTTCCGGAGGAATTCCTGGAGGAACTTCCGGAGGAATTCCTGGAGGAACTTCCGGAGGAATTCCTGGAGGAATTTCCGGAGGAATTCCTGGAGGAACTTCCGGAGGAATTCCTGGAGGAACTTCCGGAGGAATTCCTGGAGAAACATCCTGGAGGAACTTTCGAGGGGTTGGAGGAGCAAACATATCTCTGTGTTATTGATTTTAAGCGTGTATACAGGGATGATAAGTGAGAGACTTGTTCTTTTTCTTTAGGATTCAATCCCTGACAGTGAGAATAGCTTTCTAGTCGCGAGAAAACTATTTCGAGGGGTTGGAGGAGCAGTGAGAAAAAAAAATAAGAAGTGTAAAATTCGAAGTGAAAAGTGAGAAATGAGACGCGAGAAGTGGAAAAAGAGAAGTAAAAAGTGTGAAGTAAGTTATGCGGATTGAGAGAGGAAAAGTGAAAAGTGGCTAATGAGAAGTGACAAATAAGTTGTCAGAAAGTGAAGATGTGAGTATAAAGTGAAAAGTGATAAGTGAGAAGTGAGTATAAGTAGTGAGAAGTGAGCAAGGAGAATAAGAAGTAAGAAGTGTAAAATTAGAATTCAGGAGTGAGAGTTGAGCAGTAAGAAGGGAGAAATTGGTAGTGTTGTGAGTAGTGAGAATAAAAAATGAGAAGTGAAAGGTGTGAAGTGAGCTACGAGGAGTGAGAAAAGAAAAGGGAAAATTGACTAATGAGAAGTGAAAAATGATATGTAAGAAATGGGTTGTG